>NW_021604618.1:19879453-19996071 GCF_004785775.1 Grammomys surdaster
GTGGAGAGGAGAGGAGAGGAGAGGAGAGGAGAGGAGAGGAGAAGAGAAGAGAAGAGAAGAGAAGAGAAGAGAAGAGAAGAGAAGCGAAGAGAAGAGAAGAGAAGAGAAGAGAAGAGAAGAAGTCACCATGGGGTAGGTGAATTGTGAGCACATAGCCATGAGGGTCAGCCTGTTGGAGTCGGAGCGGCCAAGGTGGAACATGGCAAGTTGACATACGGACAGGGAAGTAGACAAACTAGCACAGAGGGTTGACATCTATCCAGCTCTAGTGCTGTAAGGCTTATTATAAACATAAAAGTTTTGTGCCTTTTATTTGGGAACTATATGATCTAAGTGGCAGTAGAAACCCACAAAATAAGTTTGATCAAAACAGCAACTCCCAGTAGAGTAAGTGGGTCATGGGAAAAAAGAAGGGCAGCGGTTCTCACCTTCTTCTTTTTTCTCCCCCTTGCCTTTTAAAAGTGTTGCACATAACCCAAAGTGGAAAAAAAGAGATAATTTTAATGTCCTGGACTAGAGGAAGCCAACACCTACATAGCTTCACCCTCACCCTCAGGAAGGCCCCGCCTTCTTCATGGGC
Source organism: Grammomys surdaster (assembly GCF_004785775.1). Taxonomy (NCBI): domain Eukaryota; kingdom Metazoa; phylum Chordata; class Mammalia; order Rodentia; family Muridae; genus Grammomys; species Grammomys surdaster. The sequence goes on from NW_021604618.1 coordinate 19,880,034, forward strand.
GTATGCTTCTATACCTAGATTTTTACATAGATTATGGTGTCTTAGTGTTTGTGCAGAAAACACTTATTTAACTGAGCTGTATCCGAGCCTAAAGCTATGAAAGCTGAGGATAAAAGCTCAAGGAGAGAGGGGCAGGGGAAGAGAGACAGAGAGAGGCACAGAGAGACACAGAGACAGAGAAAGCACTCTCAGCAAAATAGTCTATCAAAGACAAATAAATAAACAAAGGTACCACCAGAACAGAAACTGGCTCTCTCACAGGGACATTCAACCCTTAGAAGCAAGGCTTTGGTGCAAGGTGGTAATTTTTTTTTATTAGAAGAAATATAGAAAATTCTCAGCACCAGAAAAAAACCCACAGGACCACTTACAGGTGAAAAGTGACTATCTTTTCAAAAGTTCACAGAAGCACACTGCTTCTTTTGGAAAGTCTGCATGGTGAACCTCACATCCTTTTTCCAGTCCAATAAGGAGAGGAACAGGCCTGCCTCAGGCCATCTATGCTGCACTGAAGCTGGGGCTTGACTCAGAGACCTTATGCTTCCTGCTACTAGCCTAGGCCCAGGTAGGCCTTCCCCAGCTTCAACTGGGTGCAGTTGGAGGTTTCTCTTGTGGGATTTACCACAGAATGAAAGAGTAAAGGCAATGGAGGCATTGAAGCCTTTAGTGAAAAGCTGAATAGAAACCACAAGGCCTGGAAATCCAAAGGCTTTGGCAAAAATGTTGTTTTGTTTCTCCATCCATAAACGGATTTGGCCATTGCCTCAAGCAACTGTGAGCTGTGAGGGATGTGGGTTGTGCTGTCAAGAGATGGGGAGACTGTGCCAGGATTTTGTGGGACCAGAACTAACTGTCCCATCTGCCATTCTTCAGTTATTTTCTGGCTTCATCATGTGAACTGGAAGCTCACCCGATTTCCCAGCTTGGCTCATTTAATTATATTTTTAAAGCTTATCTCTATTTCTTTGTAGGATATGATTGGGTGACTTCTCTTATGATCACCACACTTGGTAAGCACACATGCTGTGATAGACAAAGCCTATGTACTCTTTGCTTGACTGTGTTTTTCCTGAATATGTTCTTATGCATCTTGTACTGAGAAAACCCAGCAGAAGCTCTTTTGGCCAATCATGAACTTTTATTTTCTGTTTCTACATTCATTCAAAGCAGAGCATTAAGCTGAATTTTCATGGCCTTGGCATTTGTCTGCAAAATATCAACAAGTTGCTGTCAGGTTTTTATCTCTGGCTTTCTCCTTGTCCTTAACATAACCAAAAGCCTAAAGAAGAGAATGGATAAATGACCTGAGTGTTTGCTAAGGACTATATCCTTGTCCTTCTGTTGATTGCCCAGAGCCCAGAGCCCAGAGTCCATGGCCTTTGGGGCTTCATGGATGGTATGAGAAAGAACTAATTATGAGCATGAAGATGTGCTGAATCCAATAGCAAAGCTTCTGGGTTTCCTTGCTGGTGAAGATGAAATTACAAAAGTTTTAATGTTCTTTTGACAAACCTTGACTTCCCAGGATGAAGGTGTCTGGGGGAAACAGAACTTTTAGGATTAAACTTTTGCAAATTGGAAAGGTTGGTCACCTTAAATGAAACTCCAGAGAAATCATCTAGGGAGCTGCTTGCTTTACCCATTCCATGGGCTGTTTTGGGGAGATGAAAGAAAGGAGATTGCATACTCATCACCCTGCACAAAACTCAAGTCCAAGTGGATCAAGGACCTCAACATAAAACCAGATACACTAAATCTCATAGAAGAGAAAATGGAAAATACCCTTGAATGCATTGGTACAGGAGACAACTTCCTGAACAGAACACCAATGGCTCAGGCTCTAAGATCAACAATTGATAAATAGGATGCCATGAAATTACAAAGCTTATGTAAGGCAAAGGACACTGTCAATAGGACGAATCCACAGCCTACAGATTGGGAAAAGATCTTCATCAACCTTACATCTAACAGAAGGCTAATATCCAAAATGTATAAAGAACTCAAGAAGTTAGACTCCAACAACCCAAATGACCCAATGAAAAATGGGATGCATAAGTAAAGAGAGGAGCTCAACAGAGGAATCTTGAGTGCTGAGAGGAAAGTCCTTAGTCATCAGGGAAATGAAAATAAAAAGCAATTCTGAGGTTCCATCTTACACCCATCAGAATGGCTAAGATTAAAATCACAACATTAAAAAAATTAGAGCCTGGGGAATGAACAATCAAATTTTTTAAAAGGAAGATTAGAGATGCTAATTAAAAATTTGATTGTTCATTCTCCAGGCTCTGATTTGGGTTGAAATCTTACTATTCACTGCAGGCACTGGTAAATTAGAGACTTACTGAGGAGTGGTAGGGAGCTTTGCAGCTGGTGGCTTGGAGACTTGAATAGAATGAAGCGCCCTTTACTTCTGTTACTGACTTGATGTTGGTTTGTTCTCTCTTCCAGTGTCTTACCTTCTCTGTTACTACTGACTTAATGGCCTGAAAGCTTTACTCAGCTGTTACTCAGTTCCTCCATCATTTCTAATATGTCCTGTCCACCAAATAGAAAGATAGAAAGGAAGCGAAAGTGACATGGGGCATAGTAATTAAGTAAATTGCTGAAAAATATGATTTTAAACAGTTGTTGAGCAAACACCTGGATAGAAGATTCTGCCAAAGCTCAGACTTGATGAAAATTGGTGTCCCACAGTTCCTGCAAGCTGATTAAACATTTAGAAAAGTATTAAAGTTTAATGTTCCAGGGAGAAGCAGAAATGCATGAATGAGCTTGGGAGACCTAGATTTGCTGAGTGGTTAATTTTTTGTAATTAGCCATTTCATCACCCTCTTTATTGACACTTTTCCTCATTGGGGAACTTAGTAAGGTACTAGAATGGTGTGGGGGAAATACAGGTTTAGCCTTATTGTAATGGTTTATCGACCTCAAGGTGATAATCTGTAAACATCAACTTACAAATTGAGTAGTAAGCAAAATGGATTGAGATTTAGAAGCCACTAAAAATTGCCTAGATAAAGTCTTGGCCAGTCTTTTGATATTGTGTAGGCTGCATCTGAAAGCTGTGATATTTTAGTGTTCCCAGTGGGACAGCAGATAGCTTCCAGCTGTTAGTTTTTCTTTTCTCTTCTTTTCTTCTCTTTTCTTATCCTTTCCTTTCTTTCCTTTCTCTCTTTCCCTCTCTTCCCTCCCTCCCTCTCTTTCCTTGTTTTCTTTCTTCCCCCTTTTTTCTTTCTTTCATATGTGTGACAGGATCTGACTATGTCACTCTGGTTGTCCTGTAGATCAGGCTGGCCTCCAATTCACTGAGATCTGCCTGCTTCTGTCTCTAGAGTGCTGGGAATAAACTCTCAGGCTACCACGCCTAGCTATACTTGTTTTTGTAGTGGGTGGATGGTTTCTTTCATATCTTCCAACTGAACACGCAGCCCTTCTTCCTCAGTCAAGGGGAAGATTAGCAATGGCCACTGGCAACAAAGCAAGTTTCCTGAACAAAGGAGTACAAGCCACAGAGAGAACTTGAAAAAGTATTTCCTGAAATGAAAACCACAGGGCACTTCGGAGGGCTCCTAAACCCGACAAACTTAACACCATTGACTCAAAAACTTAATTAGGAGCCATGCCTGTGTATTTATAGAAACAGAGTGTATTACAGAAAAACAAAGTCGGTCATTTATAAACTTATTTAGAAACACTTTTTAAGGGAGCTGGAAAAGCAGGATTGCGGCCCAAGATTTTAGTGTTGGATTTCTTAATATTTTCCCACTATGTCGTCTAGGCTGGACTTGAATTCAAGATACTCCAACCTCAGCTCTTGAGTGCTGAGATTTATGGTCATTCACCACCAAGTTTAGTATTAAGATTTTTTGCTTTGTTTTTAAGTCTGGGTACAGTTACTTGTCTTGACTCTCAGTGATGATAATAACTGATAGATAAGCCAGAGTTGGGTGGGGCTGGACAGGGGGTGTGCCTTTTTTAAGGAAAAGAGTGATTAGTTCATGTCAATGCCACCTACAACTTCTGAAATGTGTTGATGGTTGATGGCAAGATTGACACCTGACAAGGTGTTTGAATCAACCCAATACCCCACCTTATTCTCTGCATTGTCTTTTCATAGTCTAGGAAGAATTAATGATAGACATTTCTGTTCTGTACTGAGAATCTCCAGGGAGATGATCAGTCTAACATGCCATTCAGGTAGAACATGTGAGAGATCAAGACTATTCCTTGGTGTGTGTCTCCTTCTGTACTCTGTTGAAAACCATAGGTAAAAAACAGATGTGCCTGCAGTAGCCAGTCATTAGAAACTCTCTGCAGCATCATTTACATAGTGAAGTGTATGCCTTGGTGATTAGACCAATGGCTCAGAAATAAAAAAAGAAAAAAACAACCCTCCTAGCCTCACTCAGTTTCTTTCTTCTCTGGATGTCAGGGCTTCTAGTTTCCATCAAATTATATTGACTTGTGGCTTTTAAAATTTGTATTCTTTTTCATGGGATGTGGAGCTGAATAGGGTTGAGAATGTATAAGATTCCTTCCGATTTAACAGGCTATAAACTTTGAAAGGACTTACAGTTCTATTTGGAAATACAAAATTGTATGTATTTCTTATGTGCCAATGGCATAGATAACCTAGAGCTAATCATGATCAAGACTGACTCAGCATCTTCAAGCAGAAGCATTCCTGAGGACATCTCCCAGGTGCCCTATCTTCTTTCCAAGGACACCAAGGTGGGTAAAATTACAGAAGAAATGATTCTGATTTAACAATGTAGTTAAAGTCATGTTTTAATTTCAGTCTAGGTTTAACCAAAGAAGAATGGGCACTGAGTTGTTGGTCAGCTTTTGAACCTCATGAAAGAGTAGTCTCATTGGCTTCTGAACAACAGACTGAAGGGTACACTCAGGGACTGCCTCGATTTTAATTGTTATCAGCCTCTGTGAATGTTTTTAGATGATGGGTTTGCTCATATGTCAGAGGCAACCTATTAGTCATTCTCAGTGTTACAAACCATTCTGTGTTGAATCACATTCTTAATTTAATACTAGACTTGACCTTGGCTATCCATCAAGTTGTAGAATATGGCTTTTATTTTTCCAGAACAGAGGTGAACAGTGGCCACCTAATTTTGTCTTTTTTCCTTTTGTGAAAAATTTCCTGGCAATGTTGCTTCCTTGGGAGGGGGGACTCTGTGATGTGGGAAAAGGTTAACTTGACTGACTTCCCTGCGGCTCTTTGCTAATTCTGATATGAACACAACCATATGATGTGATTTAAAGAACTTTTACGTTTCAAAATAATTTTAGATTTTAAAAATGCTATGTAGGTGCTTCTGAAAGATTTCATATATTTCAGGTCCAGTCTTCTTAACTGTTAAGATCCTGCATCAGTATGAGATATTTGTCAAAATTCTAATAAACCAGTTGTTTTAGGTAGGGTTTCCATTGTTGTGGAGACACAATGACCAAGCAACTCTTATAAAGGACATTTAATTGGGACAGGCTGACAAGTTCTGAGGTTTGGTTCATTATTATCATGGCATCATGCAGGCAAACTTGGTACTGGAGAAGCCTAGAGTTCTACATTTTGTTCTGAAGGCAGCAGAAGGGGACTGTTCTCCATAGGCAGCCAGGAGACTATCTTTCCACACTGGGTAGAGCTTGAGCATAGAGAACTCAAAGCCTACCCCCACAGTGACACACTTCCTCCAACAAGGCCATATCTACTCCAACAAGGCCACACCTCCCAATAGTGCCACTCCCTGGGCCAAGCATTACTGAAAGCCCATACCATTGAGGTACCCCTAGTTTCTGCATAATACCCCTCTTCTCTTTGTGGGATCATATCCAGGATACCATCCTACACTTCACATATCTTTCTGTGTCTCTTGGCATGATAGTTTCTCAGATGTGTGTGTGTGTGTGTGTGTGTGTGTGTGTGTGTGTGTGTATGTGTGCTTGCTTGGTGGACTCTTAGTCTTGAGCTGCACTGATCAGGTTTATTTTAAGGTGGTGTGAAGTGAGAGATTTGTCTAGTATTTTCATTGCAATTGGGTTCTTAGGCTGGTACTATGGATTTTTTTGAGACAGGCCACAGAGGCCCAGTGCCTCTTTTGTCCTGTCCTATGAAGGGCTCCTATTTTGAGTATGACTTATTTCTGTCCTTGTCGATGTGGTCACTTAACTCAGGCAGTGCTTGCCAGTTTTATCTACTCCAAAGCTTCTCTTCTTAACTTCTTTTCATACTGAATGTTTAGAAGGAAGTCATCAAGCACAGACTATATTTAGCTATGGGAGGCTATGCAAAGTATCATTATAAATCATTTAGGAATCTTTCGCCCTGGGTGTTTGCCTGATGCTGATCTCAAATTAGCTTTTTACAAGCTGGGCCTCCCCTTCTCTTTTTACAAGGTTTTATCCAGGCTTAAATCTGTTCCCAGTTTCTTTCCTCAAATGCAATGTATTGTCTGGTGTTTTATGCTATAGTTGATTCAGTACTATCCAGTTATATCTGGATGAATACACCCAAGCTTACACAGTAAACAAGGCTACTGTGGCATCTGTTCCAGATTGCAGAGTGACATTGAAACATTTTATAGAGAAGATCTTGAAGCAATTTAGTTTTATCTAGAAAGAACCTAGCTAGGGACAGCTTCCTTTACCCTCTTTTTCTGTGGCTTCAGGACTATTCCATTTCCATCCTCACTCACCAGGAGGCTGTTTTTATTTTTTAATTGTGTTAGAGATTAAATTCATTCTGTGTAAACTCTCTACTCATTCAGCTCCATTCTTAGCTCCTCTCAGGCTCTCTCTTGGGCCTCCTTTCCATTCTTCTTGCTTGGTCTACTCCTTATAGGCGTGGCTGTTAGGGGCCAGGCCTTGGCCCTCCTGAACAGTATCTATTTCAAACATATATCATGGTATCAGATCAGCAGTACCATCAGGAGAATTTGTAATTTTTTTTTATGCATCTTGAAATGTATTTACAGCTTACAAAGACATTCCAAATCTTCCTAAAACAATATTTATTATTTTTCTTCTGTTTCTTTTCCTACTTATATTTCCAGTTCTTGTAGAATCTGAGCCCCTCAACACCAGTCATCTCTCAAAGACATAGCTTATAAAAATGTACAATCCAGATCTGTTAGATCTGCCTCTCATCAACTTTCTGACTTCAAGTTCTTGTCACACTCACCCAGATCTCTTCAAACTATTTTTTCCTTAATCAAAGCTTTTCTTCCCCTAATTTTCTCTCCACATTACAGAGAATACCTTTGAGATGTGATATGTGTGCTTCCCATCAGCAAGAACTTCACTGTAAGATCAGATCTGGTGCTGTGGCCACTGTTCAAGCTGCTCAAGAGAGTGTACCTATCTGTGCACAGTGCTAACTGTGAGACCTTGAGCTGTGGGATGAAGGTAAGCTTTCCTGCACTGAGACAGCAAAGAGGACTCTTGACCTGCTCTCCTGATTTGAGAGGAGAGTTGAACAATAAAGAACCACAAATGATTCAAATATTGAGTACTACACAGCGTTTAAAAGATTCTGAAAAATGTAGAGCAATCTGCTAATTTATTCAAATAATTCATTTTGTTCCAAATTGTCTATTTTCATCTATTTACTGGATTGGTTGAAAAAAACATGCAGTCTCCGTTTATGTTCTTTTCCAGAGCATTTTTCTCACTCTATAAAGGACTAATATATGTGTGTTTTAGGCTGCATGTACCAAGCAAATGGATAGAATAAGCCTAGTCCACAGTTCATCATTCCTCCATGAATATACAAGTGTCCCTTAAATGGAATAGACGCTCATATTTTTTGGTACAACATTTTACAAAGGACCACATGGTGACAAGCCTTTGGATGTGTGAGACTGGTCAGTGTAGGCTGGCAACAGTAATGGGAATAATACATTTTGAGGATACATACAAAGACCGTTGTGTATACAGATTCATTTGATTCTCACACTATTCAGGTGAGAAGTTGGTCCTGTAATTATTTCCTGTTGATAGGAGAGGAAACTGATTCTTAGTGAGTTTAAGCATCTTACTAGAAGTTACATAAGTGACGAGCAAGGAGATGAGCTCAAGCAGGTTAAGTACACAGGCCACAGTGTGCTTGATAACAAGAATAATGATGTAAAATCCCTTTGTTTTCTAGCCCTGTATGCAACACTTTCGTAACAGATCAAAGACTCATCTTACCATCCTGGTGACCAGAGAGAACACATACTGCCATTGCTGGTTGATCCATAACCTGCTATGGTTCCTACTACCTGGTTATTGCCAACACTGTGTAACTATTTATGTGAGTACCAGCATTTATCATTGGTCATTCATACCCTGGACTAGGTTTTATATTAATGAATAATAAACATGTATGCTATATCTTCCCACAGTGTGTAATTATTGTGCTGTTTTACATGATAATATTTTAATAACTACATATTGAATAGATGCTTATTTTATGGTTGAAAAAATTGAATACTCAGAGAGTTAGTAGTGTCAACAATACTTGTTTTCATGCAAATTATGGGCATTAATTTTTTTCAAAAAAACCCTACTGCAGGGGATTCACTTTTACTGGTTATGTCTACATTTACCCAAACCCTTCGACTGTCTGGGATGATGAAGGAAGCAAGATCATAAATCAGCAAAATTCAGGAAACTGAATATTTTCAGTAAATACAAAGTTCTTTCTGGTGACAATATGGTAATTTCTGTATTTAAATTTACATTTAAGTGTCTTATAAGGCACAGTTATGAAAGCAAAATGCTTCAGCTTTTCTATTTAATTTTCATTGTAAAAATGAGCTATTCGACTATTTATTTATGTGTATTTGTGTGCGTCTATGTTCAACCATGTGCACATGCATATGGGTGCCTACAGTGGCCAGAGGCAGGTGTCAGATCTCCTGGACCAAGAGTTGTAGGTACTTGTGTCCTGTCATATGTGAACAATGAAAATTAAACTCGAATTCTCTGTAAGAGGAGCAGGTCATGATCTTGAGCATCTTTCTGGCTTTGGTTAGTGTTTGTATATCAATGGAACACATGCTAACACAAGCAAAGAAACGGGCTAGAAGGGAAGGAGGAATAAAAGACAACATCTTAGCTAATAGAAAACTGACAACATCTACCTCTGCCCTTTCACGGCAATGGAAAGTCTGACTCTACAGGGCACATAAAGGCATCTCTGAGGCTCTGAATGGCAGTGTCTAGAGAAGCGGTTCTCACCCCTCCTAATACTGCCATGCTTTAATACAGTTCTTCATGTTGTGGTAACCCTTGACTATAAAATTATTTTTGTTGCTACTTCATAATTGTAATTTTACTACTGTTATAAATCACAATGTAAATATTTGATATTTCAGATTGTCTTAGGCAACCCTTGTAATAGGATCATTTGGCCCCCAAAAGGGTCTTGATCCCCGTGTTGAGAACCACAGGTCTAGAGCCACCAGGTAATTAAATAGATAGACAGCAGCCTACAAAGCAAGCTGAGTGAACTCCTGTGCCATCAGGAGTGACAACCACTGTTACTCTTTATTATAGTGTGACACAATGAGAGGCTGACTGGACAGAGAATCCGTTGAATTTGCTTAATTGAGATATATTGTCCCTGCTTTCCATCTATTAGCAGTGCAATTCATGATGTAGATTTTGACATGTTACTGCTCCAAGCTTAATTTCTTCACCTTTAAAATGGGTGTAATAACAAATGTGATATGGATTTGGAGCCACCTTCCAAGTAATATACTAGGGTCTGGGAGGGGGCTCAGCAGGCAGATTGCTTGCCATGAAAGCATGAAGATCTCAGAGTTTGGATACCTAGCACCGGGGCTTGCTAGTTCATGCTTGTAATTCCAGTGCCAGGAAGGTGGAGCTACAAGGATTCCTAGGCTTAGGGCTTGTGGCCAGGTATTCTCAGAGAATTAGTGAGCTCCAGACTTATTAAAAGACCCTGTTACACACACGCACACACACACACACACACACACACACACAGAGACAGAGAGAGACAGAGAGAGAGACAGAGACAGAGACAGAGACACAGAGAGACAGAGAGACAGTGACAGAGAGACAGAGACGGAGAGAGACAGAGGCACAGAGAGACAGAGAGACAGAGACAGAGAGACAGAATCCGAGACAGAGATAATATAATAATATAAGGAAGCCTGTAGAGCAGTTAACCTGTATCATTTCCAGTTTATGGGGCCCGATGCCAATGGTTGCCTAGGTGATATTCTAGCCCCTGACTCCACACTCATCTTTTATAATATACACAGGAAGACAACAAAAGCCACTAAGAAAACAAACTTTTTTTTTTTTGAAACTTAAGACCTCCAGATTCTGGAATTAGCTCAGTCCCAAGAACACTCCTGTTTTACATGACTTGCATGGCAGATGATCTACCCCACTAGTGTTCAAGGGCCAGGGCTCAGCAGGTACAGTTCAGACGCATGTAGTCTGCCAGCATGCTCTGACCCCTCATCTCAGGCTACAGTTCCTGCCCCACCCTTCTGGACTAGTTTGACCTGTTTTTCACTCCACATTATACTTGGCATTTTTATCCCCAGGACTTGGGCAATTGGGCAAAACCTCTCGGGCAAAACCGGGTGATATTTCCAAGGAGTTTCCCTCACTGAATGGCTCGGTGCTGGGGTGGGGATGAGTGGGTGGTTTTGACAGCTGCAGGAGAGGTGCCTTGGGGGTTAGATGGGCAGCGAGTGCACCGCTAATCCACAGTCCACTGAGAACATGAGTCTGAGGGCTGCACAAGTTGCCCTACAAGAAAATTGGACATAAGGATGGGGCAAACAGATCTGAATCAACCCTTACAAAAGACACATCTCCTGTGCTCCTGCGGTCCACACCTCAGGGCTTCTTAGGAGTCATCATTGGTTTTATGGTTTGGTAAACTTTGGAAAGGAAACTGCATGCAGGGCAAGGGCAGGACTCTTCCATGCAGCTGTGAGAGCAATGTGGACCACAGGGTCTACCTTATAGTAGTATTGAGAGTCTTATGCTGCTGCTGGGAAACGGCCACCCAACTGCCCCACAGGTCACTAATGATAGATGTCCAGGTAAAAGCAGGCTGCGTTAAGAATGCCCCATTTTACCATGAGTTACAGAGAGGGTTGTAGGCCTTCAGATTTTTTGAAACCTCAGCTTCTCCACTTTCAGGAAGGATGTAGCACTGATATTCTGTCCACCTCAGCATCTCAGATGAGATTAGAGATGGACAGTCATCTTAGAAATCCTTTCTTCGATTAAACATTTATTAGCAATCATTTCCTAAATTTCTATCACCAAGCATTTTGTAGATGTTTGGCACGGTGCTACATGCCTTCCAAGATTTGCTGTACAAATTACAGGGCTCAGGACAAAGTAAAAAGATCATGCTCCTGTTCAAAAGGAAGGAACAATGCAGGGAAAGGTACAAACTAGAAAGCCTGCCTCCATCTCTTCTCCCCACCCCAATGTGTGTGTGTGTGTTTCTGTCTGTCTGTTTGCACTGATGTACTGATGTTCCATTTTCCTGTCAGAGCATCTGATGCACCAGGCATCTCCCATTCCCCAATGTGAGAAGGTCATGTGACTCCACGCTAGTACCCACTAACACAGGTATAGACAGAAGAGGCTCACTCTACATTGATGTATTATCCAAAAAACACAAGTTTGAGCTGCCAGCTCCAGGCAAGAATGAAGTCACTGAACCTCATTCTGACATCCATTTGACCTAACCGTGATGTGTTAGCATATAGGAACTTGTTGGTCCTGCATCAGTGCAACCACCAATAGAGGACCCAGGACACCAGGCAGTGGGAGAGTGGGGAGCTAAGAGCCTGCTTCTGGGAGGCCATAGGAGGCAGGACAAGTACACTACTCATGACCCCTCAAGAGGAAAACCCTAGTGCATCATCTTCCAGTCAAGGACATTGTTTCAGCACTGATGTGAAGAAGTATGAGAAGGAAGTGAACACCCAGTATGGTGCCCAAAATGTTCCTCTCTCAATTAAATCCTGAACACAACCATTTCAGAAACCAGTTATTGGGGACCTATTATGGGCATATGAATTCTGCTTGGTATTAGTAATATTCACATGATTCAGATCTGAGCCCACTTTTCAGGGCATTTGGTTGTAAACACTGTCTTTAGTGGAAAATCAGTAAGGAAAAGTGCTCTAAGAGTCAACATCTTCTGTGATGTAGGGGATTCTAAGGAAGAAACCTCCATGGTGGTGATGGAATACAGCTTCCTAGCTGAGTACTCATAGAGATAGCATAGGATGAGGTTGCTAGGAGACACCATAACAGGGCCATGCAGAGCAAGAACATTAAGAACAGACCTACAGTGATTGGAGAGACATGAATGCTATTCTGGGAATGTATTTCCATGTCCTTTTCTGATCTTGCTGTTTAGTTACATTTAGTTAATCTAGAGTAGCAGTTCTCAAGCTGTGGGCCACTATCCCTTTGGGGTTACATAGCAGATACCCTGCATATCAGATATTTACATTGTGATTCATAACAGTAGCAAAATTGCAGTTATGAAGTAGCAATGAAATCATTTTATGGTTGGGGGTCACCATAACATGAGGAACTATATTCAAGTGTCACAGCATCAGGAAGATGGAGAGCTACTGATCTAGATGCTATCCCACCTCAGCACCGCTTTCCAAACACATCCTGAAATTGATGATATGATGTATCATTCAGTTGCAGAAGCAATAGATGACATCCCTGTTACATCATGTCCCTGACATGGGTCATGTCAATACACACAGAGGGCATGAGGGTGAAGAAGGAGGGACAAGGCACAGGAATGCAGTTCGAACATCCACTCTTTTATTCCACTTCTTCCAAAGAAGCCTTCTGTTCTGAGGTCCTCCTGTCCTACACCCATCCAACCTCGGTGATCTTCAGAGGACTCAGGAAGCCTATAGCAGGGTTCAAGGAGAAGATGGAGGAACGCTCTGTGGAGTCACACATGACAGAGCTGTTGGGATGTGACAGTGTGGAGGCACTTGTGGTGGAGGTGTAAATGGGTGACGCCAGATTCCAAGACATTACTGACAAAGGAAGGAAGGAGCTAACTAAGTACAACACTGGAACTTCAGGGAACAGGACTGGGTTAGAGCTACAGTCCTAGTGTTAAGAGTTGTCCAGATATCTACACTTATATCCTTAAAGAATTGAACAACATGAACGTTCTGTACTGGTGCTCACATCTGTGAAAGCTTATACACCCAAACTGTTGGGAGAGACTTACCTGAACATAGCTCCTGGTCAGCTCTCTGCTGTCTGCATAACCCTGGATAAGGTACTCATCTTCCCTAAGCCACATCTTATTGCTTATAAAATGGGACATTATCAAACTCAGGATCATGTTATGGATCAAATACAAAAGGTATTTGTACCTAGAACTTAGTGAATTCCATTAATCTTACACACAAAAAAATCACTTTTAGCTAAGTGTCTCTCTTCTGAGACAAGTAATTTTTCACATTCTGCTAACACAAGGAAATAGAGAAGAGTGAACGTATCACATGTTTTACAATTCTGCATTTGAGAATTGTTTGAGAATTCTATTGTTTGAGAATGAGCATACGGATATGAACTGCTTGCATGCAGTATGTGTTCCACTGTTTCACAATTAACATACGTACCCTGGGGCCATGCCTGCTCAGTAGTTTAGCTTTAGATAGCATGTTGGTAAGTTTCTGAGAAATGTGGACTGCCAGGGTCACAGTTGCCGGGACAGTACATCTAGCAAAATCAGGGAGCAGATTTCTTCTGCAAGCAACACTACACAAAACCAAATAAGAAAAGAAACAACTTGACCAGACACTGGTGCAGCCTGCAGTCCTGACACTGGGAAGGCTACAGAAAAGCATTGTCTAGGCCACCCAGTGAGTTTCATGCTAACCAGGGTTACACTCTGAGATTCTACCTCAAAAAGCAACAACAGAATCATATGGCATAAAGTATATGGCTGTGACCCGAGGTTCTTGTTTAGTGAGCTTTGAGTTCTAGGTTTTAAAAGCCACCTCCTCCTCAGCCCAAGGTTCCCACAATCCAATGTCCAACTGCTATCTGATTACACCCAGATGTAAACAGCCAGCCCAAGTCTTCACATCTTTTATTTTACCTTTTAAATTTGTAGTATGAAAACTTCACATATGAGGGTGTTTCATTAAATTTCCCCTTCCCTTTCTGTACCTCCTAAGGCCCCCAACCACTTTTCAAGAGCACTTCATACTCTCACTTTTAAGCCTACTGAGTCAACATAGTACTGCGCATGTGTGCATGAGTACAGGGTCATCTACTGGTCCTACCAGGGGCTGCCTCCCCCAGCAGCCAATAGCGTCTCAGCTTGGGCTGGATCTCAGGTTTTCAAGGTCAGGGAGATTTTGCATATTTAAAAAAATTTATTTATTTATTTTGCTCATATAAGCATATAAATCTTTTAAAGATGTAATTTTGCTGATATAAACATAGTCATAAAATGACAGTAAACTTTATTCTTGCTTTTTGGGAAACTGTTTAGAGCTATTAACATTTTCAAAGCTTTTAATAAAAACAGAGGACCTGTGGATCTGGAGTTGCAGGGGAACCTGGGAGGAACGGAGGGAGGGGAAACTTAAGAGGGATGTGTTGTATGAGAGAAAGCTAATAAAAAGAAAAAAAGCAAAAACAAAGCAAAGCAAAGGAAAACAATAACAGAAAAGCAGCCCACCTCCTCGGCTGGAGAGATGCTCAGTGGGTAGGGGTGCTTTTGCATTAGTGTGAAGATCTGAGCTGGAATTCCCACCCACTTATGTACAAAGCAGGACATGGCTCTGTGGCTCTGTGAGCGTGTAACCCCCGCAGTGGGAGATGGAGACAAGCTGGTCCTGGGAACTCTCCTAGGCAGCCAGCCTCTCTGGAAAGGTGAATTACCAGTTCAGTGAGAGATCTTGTGTCAAGAGAATAAAGTGTAGTGCACAGAAGAAGACATAAATGTAATCCTCTGGACTCTTTGAGTGTGTGTGTATACTAGCACACACACCTGGAAGCTCATGTGCAGTTTTACACACACACACACACACACACACACAGACAAGAGTGAGAGGGAGGGACAGAGAAAGAAACAGAGAGGGACAGAAAGATAGAGACAGACAGAGAGACAGAAACAGAGACAGAGAGAGCTAACACTAGCTGCTAGCTCTTTGGAAGTGTGAGCAAGAAGACAGACCATCATGTCACATGATGCTACTCACATGTGGCTACTTCTGCTTCATCACCAACCACGCTCTCTGTTTTCACATCACTTTTAGTGTCACTGTTTTCTGCAGGTAAATTTGTTTAGTTTCTTAATTAGTCATGACAGCTTCTTTTGCCTTTCTGCCTCCTTCTCTGAATTTAGCTTTATCTGGAGCCTGTCTTGCTTTCTTGCTACTCCACCGAGGAACAAGCTGAGATGCTAGCCCTGCCACTCTCTCAGGCCTCTTACATTTGGCCCTTCATCTTAATTCACCTTCTGTCAGATCTCAGTTTCCAGGAAGCCAAAGCTAAAGGAAATCACACTTATACAAACACAAGAAAAACAGAGAGGGAAATTATGGTTTCAAACTATTTTTATCATCCTGTACATTTGTTTGTGTAGTCAGCCATGGATTTCCAAGAATGCAGATCAGGAAGAAAGGGAGGCAAAATTTAATGGGCCAACTGTAGGAAATCGTCTTTCAAAATGAAGAAATATGATGGAGAGGTTTTAACAAAACACACAGAGGCTACTGCTATAAATAGCTGTGGTTGCAGGTGGTCCATTAAGGGGAGTGCTGGGTACTTTGGAGGGAGCTTTGAGAGCAGGCACACTCCACTCTGGGACGTGCCCTTTCATGAAAACATTCACAGATGTCAAGAGTTTCCAGAGGCCTGGCCTTTCTGCCACCACACCTTGCCCTTTGTGAGGCCTGGCTCAGAGGGAACAGAGCTTGGAGAACAATTGGCTGACATGTTAATGGTTCTAGCAGAAGAGTTAGAGTTGGGATTCATCAGAGTTCTCTTCTAATCTTTCCCATAGCTGCTTAATGTCATGGTATGGTTTGTAGCCATGTATCAATGAGCCATTAAAAATGATGGATATAACATCTGAGGATGAGTGCCCCAAACTGAAGGTTCTGGATTTAGCCCAATCCAAAGGTTTTCCTCAGAGATGTCCTCTTCCTCCTCCACCTCCTCCTCCTCCTCCTCCTCCTCCTCCTCCTCCTCCTCCTCCTCTTCCTCCTCCTCCTCCTCTTCCTCCTCCTCCTCCTCCTCCTCTTCCTCCTCCTCCTTTTTTCCTACTCCTCTTAATCCTCCTCTTCCTCTTCTTTCTCTTTCTTTTCCTTCTCTTCTTCCTTCTCCTCTTCCTGCTCCTGGTAGTGGTGCCGATGACTCCCCCATCTCCTCCTCCTCCTGCTGTTCTTCCTTCTTCTTCTCCTCTTCCTTCTCCATTCACTAACAGGGTTCTCATTACATACCTCATACTGGCCTTTAACTCATGGTCCTCCTGCCTTAGCCTTCCTGGTTCTGGGATTTCAAACTTGCACCATCACATCCTCCAATAAGTTTTTGCACACACATTTTTCCCTTTGCTACCTCATTTTTTTCCCTTTGAACTTGTGAAATCTCATTCCCTTGTGCTGTAGAAAGAGAATGGCATTTCTCAGACCAGAATTAATTTCTTAGCTGTGTGACTCATGTTATCCTGAATAAATTCTAGCTGGCTACCATAACCATCAGACCATTACTAAGTGATGGGTGATTGTTATATTACATTTATATTTTTACTACATCTTCACCACATCTGCCCAGGACCTCTTATTATGAATGTAGACATGAAAGATAAGGGAAATAAACATTGCTAAGCCCACAGATCTGGTAGGTGGGAATGCTGGCAGTATTTGAACATGGATTTTCTGTTTCTTGCATTAAAACCTGTGGGACAAGTGTAACTTTCTCAGCATAGTTGTTTCATCTTTGAAGTGGATATGGGTCTGAAAGTGCAACATGATAAAGAGCCTAAGAGGTCTGCATCTAGGTATGAGTGTATGAGCAAGGTAAGTCCTTGGTCCTCGTCTTCCATCATCCTAGAGTTTTGCATGCTGCTGTACACATGCTTTTTATAAATTGAAACTCCACCTGGATGTGGAATTTTCCATGTGGCTCTGTCTCACAAGGGCTTCATACATCCCAGCTTTTGTCACAGTAGCTGCCATGTAGCACATACAGACCCTGGGTACAGCTTGATTTCTGTTGTTATGGGGTCTTTCTCCTTTTGGATACTCCTAGGTGGATGACATCATGATTGTCCTATGATCTTGTATGTCGCATCATTCTTCCCATGGATGTATCTATTCACCATGCATGGATGTGTCTAGCTACAATATTGCCACCACAAGCAATTACATCCATGGGACAATCCAACATGTTGACAAGCCATGTAGGTATCTGTTGGGGTGTACTGTGTAAAGTTGTCTCTGTGGATTCAATTGTTGATTACTGTACTAGCAGAAAGCTGAGTACTGCCTGGATTTTGGTATTGTTATTCTTATGGTCCATTACTGGCCTCATATTTTATAAACATACGCCTTCCTCACTAGCTGTTTGGTTTAATAAAGAGCTGACAACCAACAGCTTGGCAGGACGTAGAGGGTGGAAATTCCAAGCAGAGAAAGTGTCTCTGGGGGGAACAAATCAGGTGTGGGGGATTTGCCAGTGGGATACAAAGATGGCCAGCCATGAACAGGTTCAGAGAGGTAAAGGACTAGCCACATGACAGATCATGGGCTAGAATAGTCAAGTTAAATTTAGATCAAGCTAGCTGAGACTCTGCCCAGCTAAAGGCCTAAGCTATAATAAACATTAGTAAGCCTCTGTGTGATTTTTACCACTGGTGCATCCAGAAGTTCTTGCTATAGGTATTTTCTTCAAAGATTTCTTTGATGAAATACCAACTGGTATTACAAATGCAGGTGAGAATGCAAAGATGGGCAGGGGCAAGCAAGCAAGGGATTTATTGACTTCGAGATTTTATTTTTTAAATTGAGATTTGGACTTCTATTAGTCCAGGCTTCCTTTGGACCCGATGTGTAGACAAGGATGACTTTAAACATTTGATTCTCCAGTCTCAACTTCTGGAGCTAAGACTGGCTACCATCCCCGGTTTATGGCAGTACTAGGAAGGGAACCCAAGTCTTCATACATGCTAGGCAAGCACTCTATTCGCCAGGCTACATCCTTAGCTTACTTTAGGGACAGTATTCAGAACCGTTTAGTTTAGCTACTCTTGGAATTCTACTCAGAGGAACTTTCCCACTAGTCCCTGGAAACAGAGTTCATCCACTTCTGGTAGTTTATGAGGAAAGTTCATTCCAGAGCTTTCTATTTGTTAGTCTTTTTGATATTCCCTAAGTACCCAATGAGAATCAATAATCTACTCTTTGGATATTTCTTAATATAAGTTATCACAGATCATGTTTAAAGAAAACCTTCTGGTCCAGGCTGGGCTTGCTGATCTGTCTGCTGGAGTTCCTTGCTTTCAAGCTGAAATGTGACCAGCTCAACTCCCTGTTGTGCTGATCAGATGCCTTTGGTGAGTGTGTCCCTGGTACACAATGGAAAAGGTATTAGGCCAATTGACAATATTCTATGACTAGAATTTTCTGCCCTGCCCATATTTATATTTTGGGGTCAAGTGACTTCCAGATTCAACTCTAGAAACTTTGGCCCAAAAGAACGTTCTAGCATCAAAAGTTCTTCTCCAAGTTCCTTATATATTTTGCTGGCTGTTTGTTTTGAATGAATGGCTTCTGTGGTCTGCATATTAGTGGTTGCTCTGTTGAGAATGTCTTTTTCTCTTTGGTGTTATAATCATATACTCCATTGTTATAATTAATTAGCTGTGTGAGGGCTTTCTCTTATTTAATAGTACAGTCTTGACATGCTGAAGCTAGTTGTCTTTCTTAGTGAAACACCAAAGGAGCTTTGAAGCAGTACAAGCGAGCTTATGACACCTGCACTAAAATCTGACACTAGGCTGTGGAGTTGGCTCATCAGCTAAGAGTATTAGCTGCTCATGTTGAAGATCTGGTTTCTGTTCTCAGCACCCATGAGGTAGCCTAAAACTACTTTTCACCTCAGTTCCAGGGATCCAGCACTTTCTTATAGCCTCTAAGAGCACCAGACAGATATGCAGCACACATACATATACCAGGCCAAAATTCATATACATAAAATAAAAATAAATGCATCTTTTAAAAAGGCTGCTGATGGTAATAGGATAGAGGGCTGCATCTCATGGGTAAACATGGAGACAAATGTAAATTTACTAAGGTATGAAAATTCACTTTTAGTTTCCAGATGACAATTGCATGGATATCTTTCCTCTTGAGTATTTCCCCCCTTCAGATGCAGTATCTTGGACTATAAAATAAAAGAGACAATTACTGGTATGAAGGTTTTTGCTGAGCCCTACCTTCAATCACCTTGTTATTCACCATGGAATTTGGACCTAACTACCTTGGGGTCACCAGATAATGACTCCAGATCCTTCAGAGGCAAAAACAGGAGATGCTTTATCGAGAGATGGAAGGTGTGACTCAGGGCTTGTGAATGGTGGCATGTGCCCTGCTCAGGGCTTTTTGTCCTCATCAATATCAG
Organism: Grammomys surdaster; assembly: GCF_004785775.1. Classification (NCBI taxonomy): domain Eukaryota; kingdom Metazoa; phylum Chordata; class Mammalia; order Rodentia; family Muridae; genus Grammomys; species Grammomys surdaster. The sequence goes on from NW_021604618.1 coordinate 19,899,726, forward strand.
CTACTTCTAGCAAATGACACACCAGTATTCATCAGGAGCATCGTCGCCATTGAGTTACCCTTCCTCATGATTGAAAAATGTCTTATTCTGAAGTTAGTAACTGGGTAGATGTTTTTATTCAATGAGAGTCCTGGTTTGAGCTGTTTCTATGTAATCTAATTTACTGAATAATTGCTACATGATGTAAGAGTACTCAGGGCTTGAGAGTAGGATATTTGACTTGTATGTTTATTTTTTGCCTGACATAGTCTTCTATCTATCTATCTATCTGTCTATCTATCTATCTATCTATCTATCTATCTATCTATCTATCTATGTTCCTGAATTTAACAGAATTCTCTTTGAAGTTCTTACTAGTGGAAGTGTTTTTACTGATATTCTACTTAGAGCAGCAAAATGGCGAGATGGGGATTTTTCTTCATCTAAAGCTGAGGGTGACAGAAAGAAAGATGGGAGGCTTCAGACTATTGCACGCCATGCCTTTTTCTCTCACCTGTCCCCCCATAGCCTCTGTGTCTGGAGTGCCCTCAAATCTCTCTGAGCCTTCCCCTTGTGTGTGAAATGTCTTCCAAATTTCCGTTCTGCTTGGGGATTCACCTGTCTGTCTTGCAGTTTCATTAATAGTGTGCTCCTCTCTTGTCTCGGTGGAGTTTATGATGGCTGGGAGCCTGTGCTTTCAACACCTCCCTGAATGCAGAAAGCATCCCCACTGCAGGCAGAGCCCATAGTTAGTGATGCTTGCATACTCACTTGCCATTGGTTGTCATGGCAGCCCCTGTTTCTTCTCAGAGTGTAGAACTCACCACTAGGCTAATGTCTAATTTTATCAGGGGCACTTTGCCTCTTCTCATCATAAGGTTGGTAATGAACCTTTAGTCTTTGAACTTTGGCCTTTAGAATGATACGTTTTTCTCTTGCCTTTAGCCTGCAGAAATGGCATGCTTTCACTGTCATCGTCTTCTGGATTGCTTTATAAGATTTCAAAATTAGTCATGCTGTCTCTCAATCAAGGCTTCTAAAGGTGGTTAATGCACGGGCTTCCCAATAATCATGTGTTTATTTTCCAAATGGATGTCCGAAACTCTTGATCCTTTCCATATTCCATGTATCACTGTAAGTCAAGAATTCTTCCAAATTAAAAACAATCCCACAAGTCAAGGTCCATCTGACCTATTTTCTATAGTCAGGTGCAAGCCCCTTCCTTATATTTTACATTCCTCCAAAGCCAAATGATACAAAAACACTCGAAAAACACCCTTGTTTCTGAACCACCCAGCTCTGTTTTGTAATACGGGCTTACTCAGCAGATTGGCTGCTAGGGGAGGGAACTAGTTTCCGGGCTACTCTGTGGCCTATTAAAAACACACTGAGGCATCTCCAAGGCGGCTTTGTCAAAAGCCAAGGACATTTTTTCGGCAGAGACTCTAAGCTTGTTGCCACATAAACAAACAGAAGCAGTTTGCTTTAGCTTCCTGGTGTTTTTTGGATTGACAGAAAGTGCTAAGGGGAACACAAGCCAACAGGGCAGCCCAGGGCGACTGGAAGCCCTGGAGAAAGCAGAGGATTGTTGGCACTGGATCCCTGCTCAGGGCGAGGTTGTGAAAGTGTGAGCCGTGAACAAACGTCTGGAAAAGCTCTCGGTTGGACATTTTGCCCTTTGCCTGGGAGGCTGGACGATGTAGGACTAAAGAGAATCTACCTTAGATTCCTTGCTTCCGTGAGTAGAGCCCACTGCTGAAAACACAGGAAATGACCTGTGAGGCTGGTAAAAGCTGCCTGTGTCTGACCCCATGTAGGCCTCTGTCAGAGCAAGCTCTTCGGGTGAATCCCATGGGTGTGCAGTTTTGAGTAGGTCCTTAGGGACTCTCAGTGTTGCTTTGATTATATTTCTTTCTGGCTATAGGATTCTTACATAGTTACAATGGGCAACCAGCAATTGCAACTAACGAGTAGTTCAGGTTTCTTCTTGAGTATGAGATTTTTTTTTTCACCTTCCATAGATGTTTTTTGTTTTTGTTTGTTTCTTTTTGTCAGTTGGTTGGTTTTGTGTGTGTGTGTGTGTTTATCTGTTTGTAACTATATTCTTTCCCCGCCTAACTTCTTTTCTTTATAGTTGATAGCTCCTTCAGCAGTTATATGAGGGATAAAGTTAAGTACACGCATGCATGTGTATAGTACATATATATTTATATATGTATAAAGTTTGATATGTAAATAGGTTATATACTTTTGAAATAAATTTATAATAGCAAGAGTCTTGATAAGCATCTTTTCTCCCTTGTGTAGTCAAGCAGTTAGTATGTGCAACATTGAGTTCCATATTTGAAACTGAGTTGCAGTGATTCTATCCATGATTCTATCATGTGATTTTGGCCAAGAACTATCTATCTATCTATCTATCTATCTATCTATCTATCTATCTATCATCTATCTATCATATAGTTATTATTTATTTATCATTACTTATTTATTATTATCTATTTATTTCTTATTGTATAGTGCCCATGTTCTTTCCGTGGCACACATGTGGATGTCAGGGGACAACTTGTAGGAGTCAGTTTTCCCCTTTTATCATTTAGTTTCCATGGATCAAACTCAGGTTATCAGTCTTGACAGCAAGTGTCTTCGCCCACTGAGCCATCTTGATGGCCCATTAGCTAAGTCTTTTGCTGGCCTATTGGGCAAAGCTTACAGCCTCCACAAAACACAGATTCTTTACGCTACAAAATAAGAATGTCAGAGTGGCACCCTTGAATCATCTGTAAGGTTATCAATGAAATCCTTAGCACCAAGAGTCCTGCTAGACATCATCTATAGCCAGACACACAGAAGAATGGATTTTGTATCTATATTTTACATTTAACTTCTTTTCTGGGTTTTAGGGACTACACTAAGAGCTTAAAATAGGATCAAAATCTATTTTTGAACTGCCCACACTGTTGTCCTATTCTACATAAAAACGGCCTGGAAATGATCAATGATTACATTTGTCATCTACAAAGGAAAGCTGCTATGGAAAGCTAAAGCCATTTCCTAGAAAGTGTTCTATGGAACACCAGTGTCCAGAGTGGGCCTAAAAGGGGAGGTTCTGGGATTAAAGAAATTTAGAGCCAAGACATAGTCCAGTCCCTCTCATAATGACTCATATATTACTGCTAAAAACTTTCACAAGTCAGCTAATAAACTGCTCAACATAAGGCTTAATACAGTTTGCCAAATAATTGCCCATACCCATCTGTCTAAGGATCGATAGTGCAAGGTTCAGTTTCAAGGAACACATGTTGAGGAAGCATTACCCACTTTCCTGAAGCTTGGAGTAGTTCCTGTGATTAATGTAATAATATCTATCCAAATCCTCCCATGGATGCTGGAGCTAATGATGTCCATATCACCTATTCTATGGTTCCTTAACCACTACAAAATCTATGAAGTTGTCTGATTAGTTGTGAGTGGACTTTTTTGAACTATAGAGAATTCAAGAAAGGTATGAAGAGTTTACTAGGAAATGCACAGAAGATGAGGGAGAACTTCTGTAATTCATCATAGCAAGGAAGGCAGGTAGGGTAGACACAGGAAAACCACAAGGAAGGGTAACGTTTGGCTCTGTTCTCAGTAAACAAGGTTTGTGATCCAGCATTAATATAGACATGCTTATTTCTAGGATATTGTTTCTCTTCCTCTTGGTGGTCAATTCTTCAAGGACACTAGTGACTGAATCTAGGAGGAATGTTAGAGAGCCAAAAGTCTAGCTATGGTGAGTGGATTCCACACACGATACAATGGCTGCCTAGAGTGCTGGATTGAGGGCACTCAGGTTGTATACTGATTCAACAGATAGAGGTCCCTCTAACTTTTAATGATGATGACCACACATAAGACACATTATTAAGTGAACAGGGAATTTGCCATTCTGTACTCATATAGGCTACTATTCGCAGGCATGTTCATTCTGCTTTCCCAGCGCATATCAAGTGACTGGGAAAGCAGCTCCTTCCTCCTTTCTTACTTATAAGGTCTGAATACCATGATTGATATTAAAAAGATTAAGGAATGATTTGAGTCCTTGATGATGTCTCAAGCCAATTGAGTTGTGCAATAATTTACTAACTTTGAATAAATGATGAGAAATAAAGAAATAGAGTTGGAACTTGTGGCATAATATAATGGCCAAGGCTTTCTTTACGTAATATATGCTAATACATTAATATGCTTTTCCTCTTTGGTAAGTAAATGAGTTTTAAGGCTACATTTTATAACAATATGTAGCTGTCTTTTATTGTTCTTATGACAAACGCTCTTTGCATCATCCATAACATTGACCGTTTGCTTTCACTTGAACCATGTAAGGAATGTAAATATGTCTAAAAGGTGGAGACTCCAACAAGGTGGCCCGTGCTTACCATCCCAGCAGGTGATAAGTGGGGGAAGGAGGATGGCTACAAGTTCAAGGCTGGTTTGGGCTACAAGGTCTAACCAGGGCTACATAGAAAGATTCTGTCCACTGCGCTCCTCCCATAATAGTAACAAATGAACGAAATAAAAGTTAAAAGTTAATCAGAATAAATATGCATTTGTTTTTAAACATTTGGAGAATATTTGAGAAATAAGTCAGTGTTTCCTTGTTCGTAGCTTTCTAGTCCCTCTCTGGTCTTCAGAGGTGGCCATGTTTAGCTGCTTCCAATTTATTTTCCTTATATTATAGCTATAGATTTGTGCTTAATGTCTTTCTGTGATGGAGTATCTCATAAAACAACATATTTATTTCTTGTAGAAGAACTCATTTTATCCAAATCAAAACAACCCTATCATTGCTGAAAATGCCATCACTAATATTAATTCTGTTGTTGATGTTGTTTGAGGTGGGATGTCATATAGGCTACCCTTGAACTTTCTGTGTAACCGGGATGATCATGGCCTCCCAATCTCTCTCCTTCCACTTCCCAAGTGCTGAGATTATAGGCACATGTCTCATGACTGGGAACCAACCTGTCTTTAAAAGTCAGCCTTTGACAGTTTTTCCTAAACTCTTCAAAATGAGTCTCATAAGCCAGTTAGAAATGTGCTCGAGGAAGTAGTTACAGCCTAGAGGAGAAAGCTCAGTAATCGGAAGGATATGTCTAAAGGGTATTTATCATGTGGGGCAAAACAAACAAACAAACCAAACCAAACCAAAATATAACAAAACAAAACAAAACAAAACCCCAAAAAACTGTTAAGAGCTTGTTATTAATTCACCTACTCTTGGCAACATTTAGTTAGGGTGGTTACTATTCAAAGCCACCAAGTGAGCAATTCATGATCAAAGTGACTGAGTCACTTACCCAGTGTCCTACAGGTTGTAAATATCAGAGCTGAGTGTCAGGCCCAGGTGTCATGATTCCTCCAACATGCAGAGTCCAAATCCCTGGATGCTTGTTTAATAAGGGAAAAGGACCCACTGAGACAGTTAGTCAGCTTCAGAGGTGGCCTGGGGGGCACCTGCCCTCACACCCTGTTGGGCAATTATTGAGCAAACCAGAATCCAAAGGGCAGGATTGTCACTCTGGTTCTGCTCCAGCTCTGTCAGACACCAGTAAATAGCTATGTCAGGCAAGACTGGCTTACAGACTATTGCTCCTTCTTTCCTAGCTTTGCTGCTGTGACAGACACACACAGAAGCAATTTAAGGGGTAAAGGTTTAGGTTGGCTCATGGTTTCGGCTCACTATAGTGGGAAAGTGTTACAGCATATTTGATCACACTATGAACCCCAAGATTGTGTTATTTATTGAAAAATCCTGTTTCTACTTGAGGTATGGCTCAGCCCTTAGTACACACCTTTATTCCCTCTGGCTGGAATACATACATGCCCTTAGTAAGCACTCAAGTTTAAAAGTGATCTCTAATCGAGTGGCAGAAAAAATGACAAGTCAGTGAAAGCTTTGATAGAATAGGACATACCCAACTCTCATGTCAAAGGAGAGTTACTTAGGAGGGGCAGTGCAGAGAGAGGAAGGAGGCAGTTTTACTGGGAGAGTTTTACAGAGGCAGGTTGAAGAGAGAACGAGCCAGAGAATGAGGAGCCAAAAAGTTAGAAACAGATTTCCAGAGTTAGTTTGAGGCCAAGCAGAACAACTCAGGAGAAACTGAGAGAATCCGGCCTGGAGAGGAGTTTGAGCCAGAGCAGCTGAGTCAAACCAGCCAGGTAGATTTCAGAAAGAACAAGAAAGGGTAAGCATATTTAACAGCAAGTCTCAGAGGCTGAAAACATTCTAGGCCTTGATAAGATTGTATGGAGGCTAGAAGCTTCCAGGACTAGGTCTAGGTTAGCAGACCGAGGCTAACCTCTGAGACAATAGTTCCTACAGAAGAATAAAAGTTACTTTTACAGGAAGGGATAATGAATTTCATGGCAGCAGAGTTTGTGGCCAGGGCACTTCCTATTGCTGTGCCAGACAGAAAGTGAAGAGCAGTGCAGAAGGAACAGAAGCGGGAACACTGGATATGACCTTCATAGGGTCGCCCCTAATGATTTATTTACTTCCACCAGCTGGGCTAAAATAGCACCAATGGCAGATCAGAGTTTCAAAACATGACCATTTAGGGGACAGTTAAGATTTATACCATAACAGCTCTGTAGGGTTCATTTTGTTCCCATTACTGGTCAGTATAAATGCCTTGCTTCAACTTCTGATCTCCCTCCCCCGCTCCATCCACTGTTCTATCCTCTTCTTCTGCTGTGTTCCGTGTGGAGCTGACCTCTTAGTTTCTGTCAACTAGCAGGTTCTCTTTCCTTTGGCTTCCAGTTGCTTTAGCCACTGCCTTAAGAGAAGGTCGGGCACTTTGTCCCCCAGTTTTCTTCCTGTCACAGCTATTTTCCAGTGGTCAGAGTCCTATATCCAACCCCCAGCTCCTGCTAGCTGGCTTTCTTCCACATCCTCAGCCCTCCCTCCGTTTTCTCCGGCACACTCAGGCCTCAGGGCAGTAACAGTGTTCTATTCTTACTAGCCCAGGTGCATTATCATCTCTTGATTTAACTCAACCTTGCCTCTGCTTTCATAAACGCCCTTTCATAGCTGCCTTTAATTACTCCTTCTGACTGTGGCATCTGTTTGCTCATGGGGACATGATTGATCTAGTAAGTGAAACCAGGTTTTGTTCCCGACAGCAGATCCTCAGAACGAGATTCTGGGATTACATTGCTCTCGTATTTGATGAGGGCACAGATACTCTGCTTGCCAGGGTGAAGTGGATAATGGGGTATGAGGTGAAATAACAGCACTCAAATTATCAGCAGCTGCTGCAAGGGATGAAGTGTGGAAGGCAGGAAGGCACTGGGAGATCACATATTTTAGTTGTATTTTCAGGTGACTTAGGTTACAAGGCTCGTGCTGTGGGCCACAGCTTATAAAGTCCTAGAGAGCACAAATGAAAAAAAAAAGGGACAAATTATCCTTGAATGATCAGACAAGGGCATAGGTGGGAATTCGAACAGCCTCCAGTGACATACTTAAAGGATCTCTTACATTTGATAGCTTCAGGACAAATCTATCCTAAAGGTAGCTTTAAACTAATTTTTCCTCTAGTTGTGGGTCAAACATGACTACAGATCAGTTCCATTGGAGAGGTGAGCAGCTGCTATGTCATTGGATCCCTTCCAATATGGAAGCAGCCGCCATTTTCTCCCTCAAATTATTGGCTATGTATTCCAAACAGATCCTTTCCTTCAAATGTATTATTTCCCCTGTGCCATCACATTTAAATTACTAAATGGTAAATAAAGTGTGGTTATGGGTTGGTTCATACCCACCAATTTCACTGTCTCAGCGTTCATGTGATTGCTGAATGAACAACTACTACTGATCCAGTTTCAGTTACAGGGATATAATAACCAGGGAGGTGGAGAGCTGTGTTTCAGGTCAGAGGTGAAATGAAGGTGGCATCTCATGGGCTGCTAGAACGAGTGGCTCAGGGAATTGAGATTTGTGGGTAGAGTAAATCGGTCTCACTAGTATCTTTAACAACTCACTTCAAGAATTTTAGACTTCTGTCTCTACAACTTTGGACCTGCACTTTTGGATGTTCTAGATCCAATGGAAGAATTCCCCTAAGGAGTCAAAGCTGTGTGTCCTAGTTTGTCTTCCATTGCTGTGATAAGCACCAAAAGGCACTTTGGAAGAGAGGGTTACTTGGCTTATACATCCCGATCTCAGCTCTAAGGGAAATCAGGGGAAGAATAAAAGCAGGACAGGAATCCAGGCACAGATACTGAAGCAGAGACCTTGGAGTTATGCTGCCTACTGGCTATCCTTCTACTGCTGGAGTTGTGCTGCTTGCTGGCTAGTCTTCTTTCGCTTACTCAGTGTGCTTTTGTATACAGCTCAAAACCTCCTGCTCAGGGGAGATACCACCTACAGTGGGCTGTGTCTGCCCATATCAATCATTAATCATAAAAATCCTTCACAGACTTGCCCATGGACAATCTGATGGAGGCATTTTCTCAGTTGAGTTTCCCTCTACCAAGATGACTTTAACTTGTGTCAAAACTAACAAAAACCTAACCAGTACACTGGAGATCCATTAAATCAGAACTTGGGACAGATCATCTCAACAGGTAAAGGTGGGGCTACTATAATGGCTGGGTTACTGAACTTGCTTCAAAAGGTGACTTTACATTTCTGTCACTACTGAGGCAGCACTACTGAATTTACTGACACTTTTCTTAGTGATTGTGTAACGTACTAATTTATGAGAAACTGCAGCATCTCAGTAAATAGAAAATAAACATATGTTTGTGTTTTATCTAGTAATTTGAGGCACAACACTCAGGTTTTTTGGTAAAGACTGCATCTGGCCAATGTGCTTGCAGAGGATGAAGGAAACAAAGGATTGTTGAAGTTAGTTGCTATTCAACCAAGGAGAAAAGGTGCATGGAAGGGGCCAAATGCTATTATGGTGCTAGGTATTTACTTTTTACCTTTCGATCTGTTTTCTGCCCTTGAGCACCCAGCTTTGCAAGGAGAACCTGATCTCCGTGGGCTATTTTAATAGACACCCATGCCCCATGTTTTCAGTTGGAATGACAATGGAGGATCTGAGGACTAGAGGGAAGTACAGGCTGTGCATCCCTTGTTCCCTCCTGGCTGGTCACAGTGTGGTACCAGCTGCTTTTCTCTCTCCAGGGTTCTTGCTGAACAATCCTGCCCCACAGCTGTAGCTCTCGGCTCTAAACAGCCCAATCTCACTCCTCATGCCTTCAAGTGTTATGAAGTATCTCCTACAGCTAGTTTCTGGAGCTGTCCATCAATTTGGCTTATCTTTTAAAATATCTGTTTCACAAATCTCTCTTCAATAAGCCACTTGCATGATTCAATCTTTTCTTACAAGTCTTTGGATTAGTGCAGTACTCACAACTATTCTCCTCCATTTAAGATAGGGGGACTCTCTTTTCTCATCTCACCAGGTCATATAGTCCTGTTTCAAGAACTCCAGGTCAAAATATACTCTGAGATTCCATGTCACTCCTGTCAGAGCAACTTTTATTAAACAAACAAGCAAGCAAACAAACATGGTTTACACTTTGGTAAAAATGCAGGATAGAAAAATCACAAAAAAATCAGTAGATTTCATATATACAAAAAAAAAAACCTTGTAGAGAAAGAAATTAGGAAAATTATCCCATTCATAGTAGTTCATAAAGTCTGTAGGAACAGACTTAACCAAGGCAATAAAGACCTCTACAACGAGAATGTCAAGATACTGAAAAGCAAAGTCAAATAACACAGACTATTGAAGACTCTCTTTACTCTGGACTTCAGAATTAACATCGTAGCAATGGCTATTACCAAAAATGAGGTACAGGTTTAATACAATTCTTATCAAAATCCTAATGCTATTCTTTACAGAACTAGAATAAACAATCCAAGAATTCATATGAAGCCACATAAGACCACAGATAGCAAAAGCAATGCTAACAAGAAAGAACACAGCTGCAGGTGTCAGAATACTTGACCTCAAATTACACTACAGAGATATAGTGACACAGACAGAATGGTATTAGAACAGACAGCTAGATCAATGAAGTAGAGTATAAGACGTGGAAATAAACTTATAAAACTATAGCTCACTTGTTGTTGGTGGTATATATATATATATATATATATATATGATTTTTAAAAGAAAAAAAGGATCAGCCACTTAGCAAGAAATGCTACTCAAAACCAAAACTAATGATATCCATTAAGAGAAGGACATGAGACATGAAATAGACTTGGGCAGTGGGTGCCTGGGATAGAGATGAGAGCAGTGGGGGAGGGGTGGGGGTGAGCTCCTGAAAGAGTCTGAAAATTATGCAATGACATTTAATACCTTGTGTGCTAATTAAAACCATTAAATGCTGAAAGAAACACTGAACCAGGAAGATAGCTCATGAGATAAAGTGCTTACTGTGTAAGCATTTGGATCAGAGTCTAGATCCCAGCACCTGTAGAAATTGCTGGGGTTATGATGCACACATGGAATCCCAGCACTGGGAAGTAGCCACAGGAATATAACCCTTGGCCTTTCTGGCTAGCCAGTAAGCCAAGTTATTGAACCTACAGTTAAATAAGAGACCTTTTCTCAAAACATAAGGTAGAGAGTGACCTCTGCACTCACATGTGCACCCACACACACATATGAAGACACATATGAACATGTGCAAGCACTCAGAGACACACACAAACTCAAACACACACAAACAGCAGAAAGAACAACAAACAACAGCAAATTCTGGTGAGGGTGTGGGAGAAAGGCAACATAAAACTAGTACCATCAGAAGGGAACTGATTCAAAACACTAAATCAACAAAAACCAGAACTACCATATGATCCAGCTGTACCGTTCCAGGGAATAGTATGGATCCATGTCAGTACTTGTATATCTGTGTATTTTAAAGCATTACTAATAATAGTCAAGTTATACAACTGGCCTATGTGTCCATCAATAGATTAATAGGGAAAACATACATACATACATACATACATACATACATACATACATACATACATACATGGGTGTTACCAAAGAGGCAAGAAGATGGTTTATATATATATTATATTGTATATATGCTATATATATAATATATATAAAAGACAATATATGATATATATATGATATATATAATATATATTATATATATCTTACATATATATTATATATAGCATATATATAATATATGTTTATATACACACATGCACACACATATGGTATTATATATAAACATATATAAAATAATATAAAATATAAAAGCATTATATATGAGTTTGATTCGCATATAAAGAAGACTAAAATGATGTCATTTGTAGTAAAATGGATAAAATAGGTATCATATTAAATGAAACAAAACAGACATAGACAGACAAATATTATGTTTTCTCTCAGTATGTGTGTTACACACCATTAATCCCAGAACTCAGTAGGCAGAGGCAGGCAGATCTCAATATTTGGAGACATATTTTGATCTGTATAGTGACTTCCAGACCAGCCACAGCTATATAGTGAAACCCTGTATCCAGAATGAAACAAAAGAAAATATATGCCCCGCCCTACCACCATCTCTGAGACATCTAGCATATTCTTGAGATGGAGGGATGTCTCCTTGGTTAAGAGCTCTCTCTGTCTTTTTAGATAGTCAAACCTGGATTTGATTTCCAACAACCACATTGTGGCTTAAGACCATATGTAACACCAATGCAAGGGGATCTGACCCCATCTCCTTGTCTCTTTGGTTACCAGCCATGCATGTGGTGCAAGCTATACAGAGGGGGAAAGACTACATAAATACATAAATAAAAATAGATATTTAAGAAGAGAAAAGGAAAGATACTTACCTATCATTCTGCATGCATATGCTGGAAGGGCAGATATCAAGTTAGATTCTTATCTTGGGGCTCTGGTCAGTTCTATTACAATTATTATAAGAGCCAATTGACATTTCTCTTTCTCTTAGGTTGCAAATGTTAGCATTCATCTTGTCCATGTGCCAATCAGGCCCACCAGTTTCTCCATTGGCAACGTAGCAAACAAAGCCTACTCAGACAATCTTCTAGTGGTCCTAAAGACAATGGGCTATTACTGGGCTGTGCCTTGTTCATTTGCTCACCCAAGAAAGCCTTACCATGCACTTACTGTATGTTGATCACCCTTCTATGATCTGAAAATATGAAACTGAAAAAGACAAAAGCATCACAGTCTTATGGAACAAATCCTGGCATAAAGAAGCCGTGTTTACTCTCTTTACTACAATCTTATGAGTAACATTATAGTAGCTCAAAGAACATTATACACAAATAAGAGGAAGATTATAAGAGCTATATAAAATAGGAAATTATAATTAGACAGCACGTAGCTGTCTCAGTGTGGCTTAACCTCTAAGTGTATAAACCACTGGCCATCCCTTCCCAAACCATCCAGAACAAAGCTGTGAACACTCAGTCACATTTTATTGTAAGTGTTCTATGCCAAATATCTAAACCCATCAGAAAGCCAGTGTGATGGCACAGCTTCAGAATTGACCCCAGGACTATTTGGAAGCTATATACTTCCCCTCCTTGCTGTTGGACAGTGTCTATTGATGTTCCTGGACTATCTCAGAGACTCTCTAGATAATTTTAGCTATGATTCAACAGGGATCCTTTCCTCTAAGGCTCCCTTCAAAGGATTCACTTCATTTTTTCTTCTGGCCCAAGCCTTTTTTCTCCTTAATCTGAACTTTCTCTACTTCCTAGATTATTGGTGCCATGACCATAGATCAACCCCAGGCCCACCAGCCTGAGGGAATCTTGTTGACAGACAGGTACTGTGTCAACAGGCTCATTCATTTTGTGAAATGGAAATTGGAAGAAGCCTAAATCAACAGAGCAGATTATAAAAACCCAAGCTGCTTTTGCCAGATGCAGCCCAGGCCCGGTAGGTCTCCGCTATGGCATTTCCTCTTTTGAAAATAGTTTCAGTTCAAGGTCAAGATTTAAAAATGTGCGTACTGACACTCTCTCACAATGGTGTCTTCTCATTGTAGGATGGCTGGTGTGTGGTCAGGGTCTTTTGGTTCTTTGTAGTTTAGATTTGAAAACTCTGACATGGAATGAAGGCTCAAGGGGGAAAAACCTTGCTCACAGCAGGGCTAAAAATGAAAGGACTACTTCATGCTGTGAAAAAGGGTTTCTTACTCATTAGCTTGAGACTGTGAGCACTCAGGCCCTAGAAAAGGTAATCTGGAAAAAGTGAGGTGTGGGGAGGATGGGGATTTGCACATTGCAATGGAGGATCCATACTTTCTTTTCAGGTTTAAGTGCATGTGGGTGGCATGTGATTATAAGTGCTCATAAATTGTCTACTCTGATGTTGAGTTCAGCCATATGTGTCAGCATGAACTGAGCTGAAGCCCGTAGAGTGGGCCAGAATATACTAGAACTGCGGCCAAACCAACAATATGCCTTGACAAGTCAGAAAAGTCAGTGAAAGACATATGAATGCAACTACTGGAGTAATGGACTCCTTGTCCCTATGGAGGGGCGGTGGTCTTCTCCCTTTGGGGTGGGAGAGGAGCTAATGGAGAAAGTGACTTTCTTGTACAGTTGGACAAGCAGTGTTTTCTCACTTAGAAATCCATTCATTTGTAGCACCTATCCTATGAACTTCTGTCAAAGGTCCTGCATTTCTAGACTATTTCACTACGGATTACATTGCCAGAGACAGTGTAGGACACAATCCCTGTGGCATCGCTCTAAGAACTTATCTTTATTTCTTCTGTTTTAGTGAGTAAAAAGAAGGCTGCTTCAGAAGGGAAGAGCTGAGTAACCCAGATATCTCACGAATGCTCCATCAGTAGCATAGTAGGTCCATATTAAATAGTTATTGAAAGAATGAATGTAAGATGGAGAGATGGGCTTGAAAAAGAGCAATGTCAGAGTCTAAAGGTCTCTGAGGAAGAGGTTGATGCTTGGAGAGGATCCCAAGAATATCGTCTATCGTCAAGTACTTGCTAATGGCACTGGGGAGGACAATGACAAGTAAATGCTCCGTGGTTTGTGTGGAGCTTTGTAGAAAACAGACTGAAGGCGACAGAGAAGTGAGCTGTGCTTTCTGTGCTGAGATACAGCACTTTATATATTCTATAGAATAATCCCCATCTGCAGTGTAGCTCCCATGATAGGCTTCCCTTCTGTACATTGTCAGTTTGCTCTGTCAATAGCTGTCCTTTGCTGTGCAGAACACTTAGAATATTTTGGAATGCCACATGTCAGTTCATGGGATTGTTTTCTGTACCATTGGGGTTCTGTTCAAAGAGTTGTGCCCAAGTATCTCTCCTGAACATTTCTCCCTAGTAATTTTATGTTTACAATGGTTTCCCCTTTTCTGTGTAGGATATTGAACACAGGGCCTTATACATACAAGGCAAGCCCTCTTCTTTGAGCTCTACCCCCAGTCATAAATCACAGCTTCTGATCTACTTTGAACTGGTGTGTATGTATGTGTGTGTGTGTGTGTGTGTGTGTGTGTGTGTGAAGAGTAAGAGAAACACTTGTTCATTAGTTGTGGGTCTGTGTTCTGCCCTATCTCTGGGCACGGACGCTGGTGAGGAAAAACACGGGAGCTTGACTGTGCTTATCTCATGTCACTGATGGTGGATGCTGGGCTTCAGGGACTCCCTGAGCACTGCGCCATGGGTGGGAAAACACAGTCTGAAATGTGAGAAAGCTGAACCTGGTATTCCCTGACTTCAGGGCTCCCAGTCACCACTGGAGAACCACTCAGAGAAGTCATGAATGGAGTGTTGGGGGTCTACAGCCCCATGATGAGGTTGGGACTGGTGGCTCCCAAACTCTTGGACATCTAGGCTGGTGTCTAGCCTGGGACAGGCAGAGGGGTGGCATGGTGGCAATGGGAGCTCCAGCTTAGCTCAGAGGTGATTATCCTTAGCTTGGCAGTGGTCGTCTGGAAGTGCAGTGAGGCCTTCTGCAGGAAACTTAAACTGTAGCTCGGTAGTCAAAGGTCTTCCTCATGCTCCCTATGGTGGTTCAGTCCAGGGTTCTAAACTGTGTATTGACTGCTCATCATGGAAAATGGATGCATAATAATTTCTCAGGGTGGACCCAAGATTAAATTCCTTTTACAATGAGGAATGTCTGGGAAAGGAAGCTTATTGGTTAAACCCTCAGGGTCTCTAGGTACCTCATTAGCATGGAGAACTCTGTTCTGGGCCTATATGACCACAGTCACATTTCCTTATGTGGAAAGTGTGGCATGGGTTCTGGGCCAGGGATCTGGCAGGGAGCAGGGAGCAGGGAGACACTTACTGTCTCAGGTGTGTACCTATAGAGTTTCCGAGGTCTCAGACCTGCTCTACCTTACCAAGCTTCCTGACATGATTTACTGTTCCACAGTTGGTGGTGGGAATGTATACCAATACTGCCAATATGGAAATCAGTATGGAGTTTCTCAAAAAATTAAGAATATACCTATCATATGAGACAGCCATACCGTTCCTGGGCATACATCCAAAGCATACTCTTCTGCCACAGAAATATTTATAAATCATGATAATTGCTACTCTAGTCACAGATGTCCATCAACAGATGAATGGACATTGAAAAAATATGTTCTGTATACACAATAGAATTTTATTGAGCTGCATTAAAAAATGAAATTATTAAACTTGCAAGAAAATGGAGGGGGTCTGGAGACTATTATATTAAATGAACTGATCATGACTAGAAAGGCATATTGTATGTGCTCTCTCACATGTGTAGGCCTAGGTTTTGGTGTCTATATGTATGCATGTACAAACACAGCTATGGATGTGGGTACAGTCCATGAAACTAGAAGGGATACCATGAGAGGAGAAGTGTGGAAGAAGATGACAGACACATGTGACATAGAAGCAGGCAGGAGGCTGCTGAGGTTAGAGGGCCTAAGTGGGGCCAGGGGCTAGGGTTAGAGGGCCTAAGTGGGAGGGCAGGGCAAAAAACAAGATATGGAATGGTGCAAATTAAAATAAATTATGTTTATAGATCCCATAATGAAACATAAAAAATGCTAATTAAAATACATACAAATTTTGAAAAATTAGAAAAAAGAAGTATGCTGTGGGATAAGGAGAAAGAGAGCCCAGCTTCTGAGACCAGTGCCTCATGTTCTGCAAATCTTTAGCCTTCAAAGAACTTCTTACAAATGGCTCATCCACCAAAACACAGCCAGAGTGGATGGCTTGCTCTCCTGTGCTGAACTGAAGTTTCTCCTCCCAGCCTGTTGGACAAAGGTTTTCAAAGCAAGAAGATGTTCTGTTTAAAGCAAAATGATTCTGCTGAGGGATAGTTAGCTTTAGGTCAGTGGTTGTGTTGTGTGAAATCACAAAGAGTTCTCCTGAATCCCCAATATTGACATAGATGTTGTAAGGGCAACGTTTTAAAAATATTTATGTGTGGATGTAAAACCAGGATGAACTCTTCACATTTGTAAATCATATGTACTTACACCTTTGATTTGAACATCAAATTACATTCAGACTCAGTGAATCTGGCACGCCCACACTTATTAGTATGGGCTGGGTGATGGCTCAGTTTCTCCACTTCTCTACTCCATTTTACTTGTCAACAAACTTGCCTTGTGCTGCAAAGTCTGCTGGCTCTGTGGTTGGTTTCAGTCCATCATTCGCACCTCCCATCCATCGCATGTCTTTTCTCATTTGTCTGGAGTCCTTGATGTTATACCCAATGTCAAGCCAAACCCTCACGTAGCAAATAACTTGAGAAGCAAAAGCATTATTCTGCCGAAACATTTCATTTGTAAATGACTGATACAGAAGTTAAATCTCTGATGGTTAAAATAATTAGATATGAATAAAAAATATGGCTATGGAATCATTTTTGTTGGGGGGTTGCTCTTGCAGAAAGGTCAAGTTTTGTTCCCACCACCCACATGGTAGTTCACAACTGTCCTAAACTCCAGTTCCAGGGCATCAAGCACCCTCTTCTGGCCTCTGTGGCCACTGTACACATGGCGCGCATATATATATATATGTGTGTGTGTGTGTGTGTGTGTGTGTGTGTGTGTGTCAGACAAAAACCTCACAGGTATAAAAATAAAAAAATAAATCTAGAATCAGTGTTAATGGTTGAACATTAAGTGAACATTAAGGCATCAGCATAGTAATATGAGAGCTTACTGAAAGTTTGCTACTATAAATTCAGGTAATGTCAGCATACTCATAAATACAATGTAGCCTTGGGCAATGAGCAGAAAACAGATCTTCTCAGGTGACTGAAAACAGACTAATAGTAAATCTTAACTGTAAACTTTTCATCTAAGTCATACTTGAAATATAGTAAAGCACAAGGAAGTATAGAACAGGTACACATTAACCAAATCCATTTCAGGATGATGGTATTTTGCTAATAGTTTCTTCATTTACTCTTTTAGATATACTAAAGTATAATTAAATATAACTCATTTACGCTATGAAGACTATAACATGTTTTTAAATCCTTGTGCATTATATCTACTGAAGTATATAGAATACACACACACATACACACAAACACAGAGAGGGGGGAGGGGGAGGGGGAGGGAGGGAAGGGAGAGAGGGAGGGAGGGAGGGAGGGAGGGAGAGAGAGAGAGAGAGAGAGAGAGAGAGAGAGAGAGAGAGAGAGAGAGGGAGAGGGAGAGAGGGAGAGAACCCAAATAACAAGATTGTGTTGTGGCCTCTACATACTCACTCACACATGCACACTGTACTCAACCTCGCACACTTGCACTGCAAATATTGTGTGTGTGTGTGTTTGTGTATGTATGCAAGCACATACATACACAAACACACACATGCCCACACAAACTCTTTATATTTATGCTGAAATACAAGGTAAGCTGAAATTTAATTTACTATTTTTACATTGAAAGTTAGTATTTTATCCCAAAAGCTCCATTCAAAATACATTCACAAATATTTTTACATGAAAAAAAATCACCACATGCCTAGTTCCTAATTAAGATGCTAGTGAGTAGTTAAATCAAATTTGATGTAGGCTTTTTAATTTAATTTCACTCTAGTACGAAATATAAATTTATTCACTTAAAAGAAGGGGCTCCATTCAAATAACTTTAATGGGTTGAGATATTGCAGGAAGCCATTAGAGGATTTTTAAAGTCAGAATTTGCACATTGTTTGAGGTCACAATACTGAATGTGGTAAGCTGTATTCCTTTGGAGGAATGATGAATACATGCTGGCAAGCTTTACTTTCAATAAACCTTTAAAAAGAACATCTTGGCTCTCCTTGCTGGATATTTTTGCTAAAGATTTTTCAAGGCAAGTTTGACCAAAGTCGAATATAAATTTAGAAGTATCAGCTACAAAAACTTTAATATCATTTCAGGGCACCGAGGTTAACTTAGAAAGTAGTTATTCAAAGCCTCAAGCATTTCTAAAGCATGGTTATTCTTAGGGACTCTAAATTGCATACAGTTTTCCTAAGGTTGTTTTTATATTCGTCATTTGTTTTGTTAAGAAAATAATTTGGAATGTCCAACCATTCATATGTTTAATAGTGCAGCTTCCTGTGGTATACCTATGAAGCATATTTGTTCCACACAGCACCTCAAGTGCAATTTTGTATTTAAATCCTTTTATTTTAATAAATGAAATTATTTTTTTTTCAATCAAAGGTCCTAGTGCTTTATGTGGGGTACCTCTTTAGGAGTTATTGGCTAAGGAGGTTCCAGATGCAACCCACCAGACTAGGTGATAAGACATTATTGCTGAACACATCACATACATACCCTTCTTGCAGAGAAAGACAAGGTAGAACCATGCTGGCTAGCTTACACAGAGATAGATGGTACTATGAGTGCTGCTGGCAGTGGCATGTGTGTGTGTGGTAGACTTCAACACTCACCTGTTCGCAACATGTGCCCACTGATACAGTAGTGGCATGGTTGTTGTGTGGGTAAGTAACTGAGGCCTGTTCCACAGGAAGGATTAAATGCCTGTAACTGTAAACCTCATCAAAAAGCTATGGCTGGGGAGGTCATAGGCCCTATGGAGAACTCACTCCTGTTGTTTTACTAAGTTGACTTGGCACCAATCTGCAGTCTAAATATGTATCTTTACACTTATTGGCAAACTCTACTCTCAGCCTTAGTCATGGGAGTTGTCTCTGTAGTGAGTGGTGGTGAGTGTGGAATCTCATGGCTGTTTGAGATTCTTAATATAAATGAGAATTTGATGCTCATTCCTAAACAATACGTTCATTCTATCCCTGCCAATGCTCAAGAAACATTGCAGATGAAAGAGAAGAAAGAACATAGAGTCAGAATAGAGGAGGAAGAGAGATGGGATGCTAAATTTAGTGTACAACTCAGCCATTCTAAACACAACATTACAGCAGCTACATAGGTCGTCATTGGGGCTGCATAAAATTGTGCCCGTCAATAGCCAATCATGAATTGAGGATGGAGAGGCTTATTGGGCCTTAATTCTCCTTGTGGGATGCTTGGCAGTTGATGGCTTCTGGGACAAGGGTAATCATTATCATCAGTGGTGTACATATTGGTGAGCCTCCCAGGCTACAATGGCTGGTTTTAAATCCTTAGTCACACAGACACCCCTGGTTAAAATAAGAGGGTCTGCAAACTAAACAAGAGTCGTGAATATGGGAGAGGGACCTAATATATACATTAAAAAGCAAATTTAATCAATGAGAAGTCCTTTTTCATTATACTATATTCCAATGCATTTGAATTCATATTATTACCTTACAAATAACTGATTATTTCTTATTGTCACACTTTAAACTGAATTTGTCTTAAACATCATAATTATGTCAGATATAATAATACCTTTGTCTAAGTGATTTTCAAGGAATTGGATGAAATATAACTCAACTTTGAAATTAACCAATTTTCTGTAATGTGATTCATATAAAATTATCTTTATTTAATAGTGTTAAGAGTTACTTTCGTACTATGGAATCAATATCTAGCATTTTCATTCATTTTTTCTGCTTTGTGTACAAGAGAATTTGAAACTGAAAATATGACATTGTTAAAAAATAGTTATTTGATATAAATGAAAAATGCTTTAACGAGTGCTATCAAAGGATTCTTTGTTACTGAAATGTTCAGTTATCATCTCTGGACACAGAAATTAGAGATGAAAGCCTCATCTTTAGTAGATATGGGCTTTTGAGTTTTACATAGTCACTCATAGCCTTGACAGCACAGGATAAAAAATGATGATGGTTTATATTAATTATACATTTATCATCAGGTTCCATGAGGCATGATCTTCAGCACTTAAATTTTCTTATGTGTGTACTTCACCTTTTGGCCATTTCCCTTGAAAGCGTTGATTAAACGTGAAAGAGTATTTCAGACAGTAAGATATTCAGTGGCCTTACACTGTGTAGCCAAAAACACTTCAGCAGCAGTGTTCAGACTAAACAGTCTGCCAGGCCGGCTCAACCTTAATTTACCACGTTTATTGCTCATATATTTCCTCTTATCTCTCTAGTTTATAATTTTCTATATTTCCCACTGACTACCTTGGCCAGTGGCATTGTGGCTTGCATGTTTCAAAAACCTTATTTGTCATTTTCCAGGTTAGAGCTGAGGGGTACCCCAAGTGGGTGCCAGGGATTGCATTGAATAATTGCACCTAAGTCTCTTGTCTCAGATCAAAAGCAATCAGCTAATCTGAATTTTGTCTAAATTCACTTTGTTTTATCACCAGAAATGTCTCCATGCTCTTCTAGAAAGGGATGCACTAATTATGTGTGAATAGAAATTTTCAGGGAAGAAAAAGAAGAGAATTAGCACACTCATCATGTGTTTAAGGGAGAATTCTGCCTTTTCAATAGCTAATGAGACCATGGTCTAGTATACTTTAATGTACCAATTAAAATAATTGCTTATTCATTCACATCAGACAAATGCCAAATTGAACATGTGATTAGGGGTAATATACATACATTAAAGATATCCTAGACAAAAGAGAATTTGTGGCTTCAACTATCATTTATTTATTTATTTTTATTTATGGCTGAGGTTGAGACCTTAACTCTGTCTCATGGAAGTTGATTTTTCTGCAGTAGTTATATCCTGGTTTAGCATAGGACAACACTGTTGTGCAGTCTATTACTCAAATAAGATTTAATGGCAATCTTAACTTCTGTTTCTCCTCTCAAACCCTGTTCATTGCATCAGATTCTTCATCTTCCTTCCTAAACGTAGTTCCTGAACCACCCAGTTCAACGTCCACCGGCACCACCTGTGACTCTATACCAACAATCCTAGCTGGCCTCCTCCACAGTCCCATGGCTTGGCTCCCCACACCACTGTCACTCCCCGAGAATTATTCTCTACAATGAAGACGAGTCTTTAAAACTAAAATGTCTTTGTATGACTTCCTCAGTTAAATACCCAGTAATGATATTTCCCTATTTTTTTCAGTGAAAGTCCACATGTATTAATATGGCTGCATAGCTAATCTGGATTTGTTTCTGACTCTCTTACTTCTAACCTCACCAGCTCTCCACATTTGATCCATTATAGTCCTTTAAATTCTAAAATATGGTGGCTTTTTTTTGCTTCAGCACACTATTAGTTATTGAGACTATAAGACTGTTAGTCTTAAGTCTATAAGACTGTTAGTCTTAAGTCTATAGGACTGTTAGTATTAAGTCTATAGGACTGTTAGTCTTAAGTCTATAGGACTGTTAGTCTTAAGTCTATAAGACTGTTAGTCTTAAGTCTATAGGACTGTTAGTCTTAGTTTGCTCTTTGTTGCTGTGATAAACACCATGACTAAAAGCAATTTGGGAGATTAAAAGACTTTTAACTCAGGTCACAGACTACCATTGAAGGAAGTTAGGACAGGCATTCAAGCAGGAATCAGAACAGAAAACTTGGAGGAATATAGCTTACTGGCTTTCCCTCCAGCTTATACTCAGTTACCTTTCTTATATAATCCAAGCTTACTTGCCCAAGGATAGTGGGCAGGGTCCTCCTACATCAATCATCAGTTAAGGCAAATCTCTCAGCCATAGCCACAGGCTTACATGATCCAGTCAACTCTCCAATTGTGTTTCCTTCACTCCAGATGACTCCAAGTTACATCATGTTGACCACAAAATCTGACCAGTGCCGACATTTTCTCAACAATGGCTTCTTGGCCACATCTTCAAGTTCTCTGTATCAAAAGATAAATATCTGAAAAGAATCAAAGTGTCAAGTGTTGACTCTGTTATCTTCTGTCTAGTATGAAAGCATATGTAGAATGTTGCTTGTTGATGGCATAAAATCTGGCCTTTCTGTTCTTAGTTAAGTGATATCTTCTTTATCACCTTGTAGTTTTATTTTATAGAGAATCAATGCTCAGACTAACAGGAGATATGCAATACCCTTTCCTTTTGGCAGAACTTCCTCAAAACTATTTCAGATGAAAGATCTTTGAGTTTTATGTAACATTGAAGATCTTTTGGACTGTCCCCATCATAGGAGACGAATTTGAGTATATATTATTGTGAGAATAGGTTTTTTGTTAATTACATTTTTAATTTAATATGTGTATGAGTAAATGTGGGTATGTATATGCAAGGTGGTGGAGGGTCAGGGTACTACTCAGGAATCAGTTCTCTCCTGATTTCTTGTTGTTTGAGGCAGGGTTCTTTTCTGTGTCTGCCCCTAAACTTCATTCTGCTCAAGAACTTTCACTTGATCCTATAGTCTCTCTCTCTCCCATCTTGCCTTAGGACTATGGTGATTACTGATACATTCAACTCTATCTGACTTTTCTGCCTTAACATTTCAATTTTTTAAATTTGAGTGTGTGTGCATGTGCATGTGCATGTGTGTACATGCCTGTGTATGTGTCATGGCACACATGTGGAAGTTAGAGAACAATTTGCCTTCCAACTGTCAGTTTTTTGCTTGTACCTGGTAGGATCTAAGGAATTGAATTCAAGTGGTCAAGTTTGGTGGCAAGTACCTTTACCTGATGAACCATCATAGCAGCCTCACACCTTTTTTAAAAAAAAAAAATTGGGGGTTCTGATTGTCAAAGCCAAGTGGTTAGGCTTATTAGCCAAGTATTTCCATCCACTGTCCTATATCCTCAGCCACAGAATAGATTTTTTAAAAATATTTTTCTCATTATTTTTGTTCCAGTATAGGCTAAAAGCAGCATGTCTTGTTTTCAATAAAAGCAGAAAATGGTTGACTACTTTTCTCTCTTCAAAGACCCTTTCTAGACAAGTGAACTTTTCACAGCCATTATGCAGACTCATGAAGACTTAAACAAAAGTCCATGCAGAAATGAATTACCTTCCCCAAAATGGGGGTTTCTACTGAAAATCAAATAATTCAAGATTAAAACTGTATGATGCTTAGGGATTTTGAAGTTGCCTATTTAAAAAGTGGTCTTGAAATACACATTACATTTCAGCTATGTCCCAGAAGACTGAGAAATGTTGTTTATGTGGAAAATTGCTTATTACAGAAAAGATTTTGTAGCTATATTATAATTAGTGGTACACAGAGCTCTCTCCTTCTGGTGTTCCAATTTAAGGCTGAAATAATGAATGGCTCCAATATCATGGCTGCCCTGAAGTTTGGGCTTGATTTCCAATGCTCACAAGATTCTCATCCTGCTTCTAGAATGACCCAAGTCATTCTAGAATACTATAGAATTGTAGTATAGTATTTATATTCTAGATACTATAGAATTATAATATGAAAGGTGGAATGGAGAGAGAGACAAAGAGATGGATAGATACAAGGAAGCAGTGGTAGATTTAAAGCCATAACTATCTCTTTATGCTTCATCTGATTGCTTTCTCTCTTCAAGTAATTTCAGCAGGCTCCAGGCAACATGAACCAAAGGTGGAGCCTAAACAAAACATTTTCTTTGTGCATGTGGCTACCAAAATAACCTGCACATTTCTTACAGAGGGCATTTAGCAAAGTTCTAAGTAAACAGAGACATAATGAGAGGTCCATGGTGGCTGTGATGATGAGAAGCACAGAGAGAAAGGAGAAAGTTCACCCTAGTCAAATTCCTCTTCAAAGACTGGTGTCATAAATAGCATCCAGTGCTGCTGGTGTGACTCCTCCGTTTAGCTGCAGCATCTTGATGGAGTGACCATATCACTCCATCTTTCTGGCCAATAATCAAAGGAAGGGATTAGACCAGTGAACCTCTCAACACTAATTCTCTGGGATCCTCCAGAGTGGCTAGAACCTTCATAAAATGTGCAATGTAATGAATCAAAGAGCACATGGCAGATCCATAATGAGGTGAATTTCACCTCTGGCTTCAGATATCAATCGACCAGCTAATGTATTACTATCCATATTATAGGCATTCAATTTAGAGAATTCTAGTGCAGCTTAACCTGTATCATAAGTTTTATTATTTTGAGGACAGTATAGGCTGGCATTACATTCAAGTTGAGGCCTTTGGATTCTTCCTTCAGTTAGCACTTGATGTCAGCTAATAGTCTTGTTTGAGCCACAGCATGGGAGCTGAAGTCATGACACCACATTGAACAGCAACCAACTGTATTAGTCGATATGTTGATATTAGAAGATGAATCATCTGAAGCAGTGGTCCTCAACAATAAGGTTGATAATGTTATGTTATACTAATGTTATGTTGTATTATGTCATAATGTTATGACCCTTTGATATAGTTCCTCATGTTGTGGTGACCCCCAGTCATAACACTACTTTTATTGCTACTACATAACTGTAATTTTGCTATGTTTATGAATCGCAATGTAAATATCTGGTATACAGATGGTCTTAGGTGACCCTTGTGATATATTAATGCACAAAGTAGAAACTCTTTGTAGAGCATGTTCTAACAGAGACAATACAGGAGTGTGGGTCTGTGTAAGGGTATCCTGGTTCATGGCTGGGCATGGGCCTGGAACCCCGAGATTCTAAGTGAGAAATAGCAGGCATTTGGCCACATCCCCAGAACCCAGAGTCCTGATGTGCAGTCTCGTCTCCATAGACCTATGTTGTTCAGACACACAGGCCATTACAGCCCCTCCCAAAGTGCACAGGTAGAGGGAGTGACCATAGGCCTCAGGCCCTAGGGATTTACATACTAATGAAGGCCAGAGGGTGGAGCAAATTAAGCATTCCTTCTCAGACCCTCCTCCTTTCTTCCTCCCTATTTAACTCAGGGCTACCCTGAGTTTCAGGGGGGTACACCCAGATCCATCCACCATCCACCATCTGCCATGAAAATAAAACCCTTTTGGAACTATGGACATTCTCGTGTCTTTGGGACCTGCAGTCACCAAAGCCTCCAGCCTTGGGAACCCTAGACCTTCTCGTGTATGAGGGACCTGCCAGCGTGGAAGCCCACCAGGACACCACCACTGTGGCTTTTTTTCCCACACAGGAGTGCACTATACAGCCAGAGGAAGGTCTGGTGCTAGTTGCTTGAGTAGAACAGTTGGAAAACAACATCAGTTTGGCCCATTCCCACAATAGAGTGATCAGTTACTTGTGCACATAGCTGAGGAAATACACCCAGAAGAATTTTATGTTTGACATAGGTCAGATTACCTTCTGTCCAATGCTTAAAAGTAGACTCCTATGGTTAGGACTGAGAGAGGGTGACCAAAATAATTTGATTACAGGCTCTTGGTAGTTACATGGTTTGGCTTATGTTTATTCCTCTTTTTTTCTCCCTTTTTGCATTCTAGACATAACAATGATAGGGACTGAACATGGACTGTTTCTTTTGATTCCACTCCAAGGCCACTGGTTTCCTTCTCAAAACTTCAGTCTCAGCATACCTCTAAGCAGCATAGTAGAGAACTGGATATTACCTTGGAATTACTTTGGGGTCTACCTACCAGGAAGTGAATTACATCGCATTTATGTATGTTCTAACTTCCATCAACTTAATTACTCATTCAGTGAACACTTAGTGAACATCTCCTGATCTCACCTGTGAATTGGCCAATGGACACCCAAACACCAGTAAGATCAGTTAAGTCTTTCTTCTGGAGGTCTTTCTAGTCTTGCCAGGGTAGTCATGAAGAAGACAAATTTGGAATAGCATTAAGTGCTACAATGTAGAGGAGTCAGTGATTTGGTTCCTGGTGGAACAAAGAAATCTAGAATCAAACAGCAAACTGGGTTTGGCCAGGCAGAAGAATCAAGGAAGGACTCAATATAATGGCAAAATGTCCTGTTTGAGAAAAGGTACAAAAGTGACTTGATGTAACTATTTGTGGACATCTATTCTTGGCTATAGGACACATCTCTGACACAAAGATCAAGTTTCTTTCATTTTTTTTCAAAATTCCTTCACTTTCAAAGATAACCAGAAAGTTGGTATGCAAATCCAAATCAGAAAAAGAAGAAAAGGAGGCCCTGTGCTTATGGGAATGCCCAGATCTCGTAATGACCACAGAAGTATCTTAATCATCTTCAGGTAGTCCAGCTAGAGAAGTGTGTAGCAAGTTGACAAGAGGCCAGATCCGCCCACAATCAGTTAGGAGTTGAATCTTTCTCTTGCTACCTATCTGTTGCTTTTCATGTGATTTGACCTCTCTAAGCCTTGATTTCTTCCAGCATTCAATGGTGATCAGTACCACGAAACTGGGAGTTAACACATGTAGATCTCTAAAAATGATTCTTAATACATGCCAAGTACTTCTCAGTGGTCTAATATTGTGGCTGTTCTAATTGTTAGTTTGGTAGATTTCCAAGGTATATTATAATGTAATAATTTAATGGTATCATACCTTTTTAAAAGTATATTTCTTTTCTACCCTAATTATTCCAAAATGGAAAAGAAAGATTAGAGGAGGCTTTAATCAGCCTTCTGTAGAATAATTTTTGTTGAACCAGGACACAGGTTAGCATTGAAACACTATGTTGTTGGAGAGAGAACACTGGAAAAGTTGGTTACTCATCTGGGGTCTACTGAAGAGCAGCTCCATGGTGACTGCTAAAGAAGAGCTGAGCAGCTGTGTGAACATCAGTGTCCATGTGGTTTTCAGAGGACAGTAACTGCTTACTCCCTGCAGGAGCGGGGCGTTGGCTTTTGTGTGCTCCCAACCCTCTTCTTTTAGTTTGGATACAGAATGTACTTTTCCTTGGGAGAATTGTTTATGAAATCATTAGACTTTGATAGGAGAATAATATTTCTGCTCTCCACTTCCCAAGTCAGTCAAGTGAGGCAGGAGGGACAGTAGGAGACATATGTAAGCAGAGATAAGAGATAGAGAGTAAAATGAGAGGCAGGGAGAGAAGAGAGGAAAGAAAGTGGGAAGCAGAGCAAGAGCGAGGGTGAGAGCGAATCTCTATCCATCCTTGTTTCTGAGCTCTCCAAATCTGCCTTCCATTCTTCCCTTGGCTGTCTGAGATCTCATTTCCAGTTAAGCTTCCATTATTTGCAACTGAAGAAACCTGTGTGTTTTCAAACATCCTTATATGGGACAGGTAAGATGACAGAGTTCTTTGAAAACTCAAGACACAATAAATGGTAGCCATAACCAAGAGTGGTGAAATTTGGTCTCTCTCACTACAGAAGAAATAAGGCAATCTCTCCCACCACCATAGTGAATTATTGAAGAACTGCAGTACTATTGAGTAGTCCAACTGAGGAACATTTGGGGGAAAACATAGGATTGTCCTGGGCTAGGCTCGGCCTCCAGGGTGAACAAACCTCTGTTTAGTGCTTTCTACGCATTAAGGATGCTGGGGCCTAAAGCATCTGTTGTTGGCCAATCCATTAACACATACTCACTGGCCTCCTACAGGCTAAGTGTGGAGGAAGTCAGAACTTGAAAAGATCTTAGAATCTGCTCCAGCTGGTTGT
This sequence comes from Grammomys surdaster, assembly GCF_004785775.1. Taxonomy (NCBI): domain Eukaryota; kingdom Metazoa; phylum Chordata; class Mammalia; order Rodentia; family Muridae; genus Grammomys; species Grammomys surdaster. The sequence goes on from NW_021604618.1 coordinate 19,927,586, forward strand.
AAAACTCATTTAAATCACAGAATGTGAAAAAAGAATGTGCAGTATTTAAAAAACAAAAAAAGAGAAGCGTGTTCCACATTCCTTCGGGTCGTCTCTCAGTCCCGAGGCCCTTTCTTTCTCGCAGTGGCATTTTAAAGATTTTTCTGTTGTTGGAGTCAGGTTGGAATTATCAATATGTTTTTGATTCCCTGTCTTCGGAAGCATGCAGAAATGGCCAATTTAGATGAAAGCTGTCACCCCCTGTAGAGTCTCTTCTTCACTCCCCAGCTGCCATCACCCCCACCCTGTGTTATTGTCCCTTCCCAGTTTACATCTTAAGTCACTTGGATAGCTGGGCTCCAGGCCTGGGAGTGGAAATGATTCTCCCCGAGAAACTTGTTTCTGTGACTGCTAATTAGCCGCAGGCTTCCAAGGTTCAGAGGGTTCAGGACTACAAATGCATACATTGGATTTCTCTTGCGTTTTTAGAGTGCTATGACTGTAAGACCACAAAGGTAATTTATTATAAGGCTCTATGTATCTGGACAGCATAAGTTACCTTCCTTCAGTTCAAGAAAGGTCACAGTAGAATGGTTGTCAAGTTCACTCACCAGAAGGCATAAGAAATTCAAAGCCTTAGTTTCCCTGTCTATACAGTAGGGTTTATATCACCCAACTTTACAGGATTGTCATAAGAATCAATTAAAATCAGGGCACTGGCTGCAGTGAGGACCACAGAGGGGAAAGCCTTGCCCATATTGACAGATTCAGCCAAGCAAGGCCAGTGTGGTGATCAAAATCATGGAGGACAAAGTGTGTTGTCTGAAGCATGTTCTGGGCCCACCTGTAGTGCATGTTTTTCTCTGTGATTTCTGATCCATCATTTTCTCTGTCTTTAAAAGCATCTCCTGGAAGAGAGGCAGTTTGGCAAGAAGGAAGTCAGGCCTGCTTCATCTTTTCCCTTTGCCTTCTCCTTTTTGGAAACACATACTCAAAGCAGGTCAACTACATAACAGATCCGGTTTGTTTTAAACTCCATTTCCAGAAGCAACTTCTTTCAGCAAATCTAAATTGAGTCTACAAAAATGGCTGGGTTGACTTGTGGACAGAGACATAAGCTCTAAGAAGTGACCCAGCTCTCTTTAAAGATGAGAATATTGAAGCCACAGTGGCGGGTAACTTGTCCAGGATCTCACTGCCTGGTGTTCTACCTTTATTGACAACATGTCAGGAAAAGAAGCAAGGAATGACTCGTCAGTTGGCACAGATCTTCTGATGGGTTGGACAAGAAGGGAGTGGGGTCAGATTAGTGTCACACAGGTTGCCCAGAGGTAGAGAAAAATTGAGTGACAGCCAAGCTGTAGCTTACAGCAGCGATTCAAAACTAAGATTAGATCCCAACACTGGATAGACAGCATGTGACACTGAAAGCAGCTGGTATCCAAGGTGATAAAATCAAATAGAAGTTCCATGAACAGAGCACCTCGATTCTTGAATAGTTCCTTTTGGGGGAGACATATTCACAATCCATCCCACCCATCTTTCCCCTGTTTGCCCATGACTCAGTGCAACCACATCCAGCACTTTTTATCCACACCCATGCTCCTGGGTGTTCATCAGACATTTTGACTCTCTTTGGAAGGCTGTCTCTTCCTAGCCCCCTTCTTTTCAGTCCAACTGAATTCTGCATATTCTTCAAAAGCTCTTCAGACTCACTGCATCCACAAAGACTTCCATGTGCCATTGTTGGAAGCATTCTTTCCCTTCCTTGGCCTTTCATAGCCCCATGGTTGTTCTTGTCTCCCATGCATAAGCATCCTCGTGCATACTATGCACAGAAATAGTTGCATTACCTCCTCTCTCTGGCACAGTCCTTGCTTGTGTGTCTCACACAGGTGCTGAGAAAATAGTTTCCAAGAGAATAATGATCTGAGAGGGGTCCACATGACAATGGCTCCATTGCACTTGCCCTTAGCAAGATTCCTCGATGAGGTGTCATGTCTCTCGGCATGCAAAGAGACAAGGATGTTGGAAGTATTTAGGAATGAACTATAGAAATGGAGAGTACATTTTTTTAAGTGGGCCAAACAAAGTCAATTTAAAGAAAACACAAACTGAAGACATTTGCAGAGAAACTAGGCACACTGTGGACCTCTCTGCAGGCATGCAGAGGGCTTTCCTCCAGAGAACTGAAAGCAGTTAGTTTTCATTCCTGATCAAAACACATCAGTAGAAAATTAACCTAAACAGAAATATCATTGAGATCACAAAGAGGGAAAATATTTTGGAGAGGTGATTCAACACTCAGATGATTTACCGGTGGGAATGTAGACGTTAGCTCTGTCTCCAGAAGACTATTAAAACTCAGACTCCTGAGTGCCAAGGCCAGGTTAGTGACTCCTTCTGGAATGAAAGCCGTGGCATGAATTTGACAATCTCATCTCACACACCTCCCAGTGCTGGCCAGGTGTCCATTACATACCACCAGAAGCCAATCTTAGGATTTCCCAGCAGGTGGCGACAGTACATAGAAAATTCTGATCACCACAAAGGGGAAAGAAAAGTTTGAAAAGGGCTGTGATTTCTTGAGGATATTAGAGACCCATGCTAGGTCTGTAAAAATCTATTAAGTTCTCCAGAAAACCTGGAAGTCTCCATCAACTTTTTCTCACATGTTCACCTCTCCTGCTCATTGGAGCTCATTGGAATTAAGACAAGGGAGTTTGTTTGATTGCAAATGCAACCTTCCCAACAGGGCATACCCATTTGCAAAACCCAGTCATTTGAAGAACATATTCTGAGTCTGTGTTCAGAGAAAAGAATTGGAATACAATTCTTTCAGAGCTGCTTTTGAAGACCTTATTAGATCTCTCTCTCTCTCTCTCTCTCTCTCTCTCTCTCTCTCTCTCTCTCTCTCTCTCTCTCCCATGTGTGTGTGTATGCATATATGCTATAAATGTACACATGGCATATACATGTATATACCATAGGTCACACATATTTAAAGGTCGGCGAGCCTGTGTGTTCTCTAGTTTCCTTCTGAGGGAGGCTGCTGCTGTAGGATGCTAGGAACGTCAAGTTTCCCTGAGAGTCATGCAAGATAGCTGGCTTTGCTGACACCCAAAGGCCAGCAGGCCAGAGCCTTGTGACTTAGCCGAGAGGAAGCCTCTGGATGAAGATACATGAGGGTAGTCCATGCCTATCAAGAATCAGTAGCTAGGAAGGATGTTGGTATACAACAACTAATATCAGATTCCCTCTCAGGGAGATTTCCCACTGAGATCTTCGAAGTGGCCCAGTGGACAGTTGCTGCAGCACCTAAGAGATAAGCTCTGCTTTCTAACCCATCCATGATTTTGTTTGTTTTGTTTTTGTCTTTTGGGTCCCAGAGTACTCTGGACTGCTGAGGTTTACTTCTCTTCCTTGCTTCCCTAGCTAACATTTAGCTCCTTATATCACGTTGACAATGCAGGAACGTGCTTCCTAAGCAATCTATCAGTGTATATAATATGCACTTCCTCCCCTGCACCCAGCCTCAGGTGGCTGGACCAGTGGGACTTGCAGCCCACTGCTGCAGACAGAATATACTGTGGACAGAATATGACAAACACAGGCTCTTCAGTGAAAAGAAAACTGCTTACATTCCGCACAGAGGCTGAGAGGCTTTCCATTTCCATGGAAAGGTCTATAGTATTTTATCTATTTCCTGTGTGCTTTGTGACCTCAAAGTAGCTTTGCTTGTTTCATTGGCTACATTGGCAAGTCTGTCTTCAGGTCTATTCTATCATGACATCCTTTGGATCAGGAATCATCCCAACCTGAAATTGTATTATGAGCCTGCAGTAAAGATTTCCCACTAGGTCCCACCAATGAAAACCCATAGTACAGTTCCCAGCGTGAGAAGTGGCTGATTTCTGTAAAAGACAAAGGGCTTAAAACTCTGTGGTTGAATCAAGATAGAGGTGGGACAATGGAAGGCAGCCAGGGGTGGATATCCTCACTGGAGTGCTGGCTTCGAAAGCACATGCTTTCTTTGGGATTGTTTCAGTTGTCAAACGCAGCAGGCTTGACATCAATACACAGCAGGCCATGGATTATGGCTGCCTCTAATGACCATGTTGCAGTGTGTTTATTGTTCTGGATGTTAATATATAGAGCAAATGACAGTTCTTTAATTGAAGGTTGGAAGTGCCCCTTGCTAAGGCGCCTGGGTGACACATCCTTAACCACCGAGGTGAAACCCAAGACACTTACTGGCTAGGAAATGATAGCCCTGGAAGTCCTCTCCCTATTTGTGCATGTGTTTTGCGTGAGAGGGAGCATGAACCCAGCAGCAGGCCTGAACCTAGATGGCAGCTCTTCATTTTACCAGAGGGTGGCATCACTGGGGAACTAGCAAGGATATATTAGTTCCATAGGAAATCCTGGCTAATCAGAACTTCAGTGGAACATGGTAACACAGGGTATTTGAGGCCAGGAGAGGAGAAGGAATCAGGTCCTGTCCTTTGTTTTTAGAAAGTTGAATTGCCTTTTCAGAGTTCTGGAGATCAGAGGTATGAAGTGGGTTGCCCTGGAGTAAAATCAAGCATTCTTTCTGGGTGTTCTGGTGGGGATATATTTCTTTTATTTTTCTAGTTTCTAGAAGCTTCCTATGTCCTGTGGCTTGATAACCCTTCTCATCTGTTCTCTGGTTTTTATTGTCTGGTTCTCTTGTTTCATTCGTTTTTGAAAGTCTCTGTGATTGCATTGGGCTCTTTCATCTCTTCATACCCAAATCACCTGATAAGCCATCTTAATTCTATGTATCATCTTGAATTCCCTTCTCCCACCACCATTCAGCATAGATACTATTCACACTGGGTCTGTGGATAAAAACATGGGCCTCTTTGGGATGAAGACATCCTCCTTACCTGGAAGGTACTGGGTTAGGAAGGCTCTGTGGAATGCTCATGGATGATAAGACTGTTGTAGTCTAAATCTTGGAATAAAGGACTATGGGTGGGAAAGTTCAGCAGGACAAAGACTGTTCCAGAGGCCTGAAAAGTAAAATTCTTAGTCAAACCAAAGAGATTGTCTTTTGCTAAGAGCTCATGTTTTGGGCTAGACAGAACAGAGGTTCAATGTGAAGCCTATGCTGGGTGGATGTAAGATTATGAATAGAGCACTCAATGCTTGTTTATTTTACTGTGAAGTAGAGGTAACTATGTACCATGATACTTGTTGTGATAAATCTCCAACCCCAATATACCTGCGTAAAGACGCACAACTCAGTTACAATATTTATAAGCTTCAGGCCTAGATTGGACAGATTGACTTACTACTACACTACTCTGTTTCCCAGCTGTGGGAATCCCTTGTTACTTCAGCTTCCCCGGGCCATGTCGTTCTGTTCCATCCTTATTTCACCTCCTCCCATCTTCCTCATCCTTCTTCTTCCCTTTCTCTCTTCTTTTCTTCCCCCACTTTCTAAAACCTCTAGCCCCACCTTTCCCTTCTACTGCCCAATCACAGGCTTTAGCTTTTTTTTTGACCAGTTAAAGTGGGCAGAAGTTTCACATGAAATCACCTGAATACTTGACCCACTCCTCATTGGGGCAGTCCCTCTTGAAAAAGCAGAATTAACATTAGAATACAAACAGCACCAGGACAATCTACAACAGATATTGGTTTTTATGGATGTGATAGAGTATTGGAAAGAATCGACTTTGAAGGTTGCAGTAGCTTTGGGCTCATCATTTCAGAAGAGTTAGGACTGAACATGGGCCTGGAGGGAGACAGAGCTTAGGCCAAACCAAGTGGTCCTGGTCTAGGACAAGAGTTGGAACCTTGGGGTTTGATGCCAACCTACCTCATGTCTGCTTTCTTTCTCTTATATTATCATTGCCACATTTGAACCCAACACCACAGTCCTGCAGAGAAAGCACCTTCATTTCTTCCCTCTCTAAAGCCTTAAGTACTGCAGAGTGAGTGAGTGAAGTCTGGTATCAAAGAAGAGATCTCCATTTTGGCACATTTGAAATATAGCTTTCATTCAGGAATGGTACTTTATGTGAATTCCTTTTCCTAGCCCGCTCTTGTGCTGGTTCCTAAAGGGACCTTGTATAACTCATCTCCTTGCTTCTACTCAGATCATTTTACCTGACTAGCAAGATTTTCTTATGCCAGCCTAGTGCCCAAATTCTACATGATATTTAAATTTAATTATCTGTGAGGTGCCTATTCTAATCCTTTTAGATTCATCAATCTTTCCATTCTCTGAACCTCAAAGCCTTGTCATATGACCATATACCTCATATATGACATATGTAAGTTAGTGATATGCCACCTTTCTAATGATCGAATCCTGTGTTCTGTAACTGTCTTAAAATCTAAGTCGCTGCTTTATACTGCCTTTTGTCTCTAATAGCACTGACTTGCTTCCTGGCCCATCACAGACTCTCACTAAGTATTTGATGGTTACAATACTCAGAATTAAATTTCATGGTAGTACCCACTGTGGACATCGAAAGTTTTGGTCTGCTTCATCTCCTTCCCATCTTCTGGATAGTCCTCTTATTTTTACCTAAGTGTAATTCTAATTCATTCTGTGTCCTCTTGGAAATCAACTGTGGGTGCCTGTGTTCTCTTATGGAATCCTGGGGTGCACAGTCCTTTCTTTCCAACCATCAAGTTAAATATCTGGTATGTGAGCTAAATTTGATGAGTAGCTTTTATGTTCCAGGTTTCTGGAACTGAGTAAGAAGTTAACAGATGCCATTTCTTGCATCTCCATGGATTCTCTTTCTTCTTTAGCTTTGGGAGTTTTGTTTATGATACATTTTCAAGCTGCACATTTCAAGTGAGCCTAGAAAAACCCTGTCAATGGAAGATCTCCCAAAATTCCAACATAGTTTCCACAACTAGGCTTTAAGAAATTATATTTAAAACCTAGACATCCTAGCCGAGACATGTCTATTTCCAGATCGTATCAACCTGCCCCTGGAACATTCTTACTCAGCTTCTTATCTTCAGCTTTAACCTACATTCTTTCCAAGGTACTGTGTATAAGAAGAAAGTTTAAAGTAAACTTATGACTTGTTCTTGCTTTTAAGATAAAATACTAACCTCTAAGCATTTTTCAGCACTTTCTGTTTGCATTGCAGATTTGGGGCAGAAGCGAGTAGTAGAAAGAGCATAAGATTTGATTTAGGATTTAGGCTTGAAGAGATTCGAGGCCTATAGAATGATACTGGTCAGTTTATTAAATGTCTCCATCATTCATTTTCTAACATATAATGTGAAAATATTACTTACTGCCCCCTGGAGCTATTAGGACTCTTGGGGATGGGATGACACAGCTCCAAAGACTGCAGAATGATGGGGTCTCAGTGAATGTTCCTCTTCTGTCCTCTTGCTCTTTTTGAACTTGTTGCTCCCTGCTGGGTCTTGATCTAAACCAGAAGATCAGATGCAGTCTACATCATGCTGTTTTAACAGTGGCTTGTGACAAATACACATGTGTGCATTCTGGGCAGTCAAGAAGTGGAGAAGCTGGCATGGTACATTGAAGTCATAGGTTTAAATCTGTAGTGGACTAAGAGCCGTTCTCAGTATACTGATCAGAGAACCAGCCACTTATTATGATTGGCAAGTGTTCTTTAAGGAGATGGCCATAGGTTAGAAATGGAGGAGGTGAAAATTTCATGGTCTCCTGTCTACTCTCAGCAGACAAAAACAGTGTGTGGTGCATTCTGGATAGTCTATGGAGTTAGTTGTCTCTACTAGCAAGAATGTACTTCCATGGTCATTTTCCATTCTTCCTCCATAAAGTCTTCCTAGTTGACATGAGTCATTTATTATTACTGCCAAAGAATGAAAACAAGGTGAGCTAATCATCCAAAGGGGGGGGGTCCTCTCCCAGAAATGCTTTTCTCTAGCAGATGAAAAGGGTGTGCTCTGTATCAGTGACAGTTTGATGGGGTTCAAAAAGTAAAGAGTAGCCTCTGATAATTTCTAACTTGGTTTCACACAAGACAGCCAGGGAAGGGGTGGTGGAAATATCTATGCCAACTGATAATGCTAAACCAGCTGGATGGGTATTTTTAATCCTACTGGGATTTGTTGACCAATGTGGACAATATGGATATATAGATAACAGGGCTGATTCACAGAGATGGCATCACTTTGTGATATGAAGATTCCAAATGTCAACCAAATAAGCAAGAGTGTCCTGCAGGAAGTGATTTGTTGTATACTGAAACTGTATATTTCCAACATGACACAGTAACCAAGGACAAAGGGTGTGGGAAAGGCAGTATTTTCATGTCCTATGTAACCAGGGAGGTTTCTCTGAAGTGGTGATTGATGCTCTTTCCTTCCTACTTTCCTTTCAAGATATTAAGAAAACCCCTCTATTATGAGATCTTGCCCATTGTTTTTAAGAACTATACCTGTTTCTTCTACTTCTCTGTACATCCTCCAAGTGTTCTTGGTTAAAGACTTAAAGATCCTAACTACAAATTGCTCAGGGTCCTAGGCCACATATGCAATGATGAAGCACTTGTCTTAGACAAGCACAGTATTGTGTGCAGCAAGGGTCCATGGCTTTACCATCAAGCTGGAAGTTTGCAGATTTTAGTCCACAGGGCACAGTCTTTGTTTGTCATATTCCATCCCCTTGGAAACAACAGGAACAACAGAAATTGGTATCTACGCCATAGCATTCAAATCTAGGCAGTGCTTTGGAAAACAAATATCTGAGGTGGAAACTGTCAGTTCTGATGGGGAAATGAAACCAGAGTCTTCTCCTGTCCTTGGGAGCAGGAATTCCATTGTTTATTCTCATGTGACCTCTGACTGACTATGGGCGCTACAGATATCCAGTACTCCTGAATGGAGGAAAAATGATGACATGGATTTCCCCAAACTCGGGGGCATTCCACAGGGGCGCACCACTCCAGTGAAAATTCCTTTTCTGGGAAACTATCAGCATGAGTTAGCTGTAGCTTGATAAGTACAGAAGGCTTCATTCGTTTTCTCTGCCAGGTTCAAAGAATGACTCCAGGCTTTAACTACTGGATGTTATTTTATAAAAGAACACACACAATTCTCTTTTCAGGTAAAATGTTAAAGATATAGTTCTTCTGATCACCAGCCAATCTGAATTAAAGTAGCATGAAAGAAAACAACAATTTCTAAAAGATTCCCGTTGAGTTTATTCCAAGGCATATTTTTTGGCATATGAAAGTCATGTATATGCCACAGGGATGTTGTTGATTGAAGTAAGGTCTGGGAATATTTGGCTCAGGGTAAACCCCAAGCTCACCATCAATCTCTGCTTTTTGTGATATGTTCTTATAGATTCCTTGAGGGTCTAGTCAGTAGCTATGAAACTGAATTTTGCCTTCTGTAGGGACTTAAATTCTCCATCTTATTAAGGTAGTTCATTATGTGAGAGTGGAGAGCCAGAATGTGGGACTTTGGCACCCAGTTGTGCTGCTCAACAATGGGGACTAAGGTATCCTTGAGCTGCAATTGTCTTCATAAAAAGTGGAATAAAAACCTCTACATTCTTTGTTTCAGAATTGGGGTAAGATAATTGCACTAAAATTGTAACACTATGCCCAGGTGTTACAGAGCACCAAGACTCTATGTAGGTAACAGCCAATGGCTACAATTTCCATTAAAACAGTTCCACAAGAGACGGCCTTCATGAACAGACCTTGAGTTGGAAGAAAGAGAAAGTGAATCAGCTTTAAGGATCACTTACTAAAATGAGCTTCTTCTTAGAGATTTCTGAGGACTGAGGCAGTTGCCATACTATCAGAGACGTGTGCAGCAAGTGCAGACATTCTTGATATAGAATGACAAAGAGGGCAGTGATGTCATTTCCTGCCAGGTTTCCCCACTGTCTGCTGATTGCATGTTTTCCTTGGCTAGACTTTCCAAGAGAAGCCACCCTGGTTTCCTGTTATGAGAAAACTTAGGTGGATTTTCCTTCTGTAAAATGGGAATATTATCTCCTAGGGCTTTAGGGGGGTCACAATGAGGTAATGGTTAAAATAAAATATCTCTAATAAACATTACTCATGGTATGTAAAATATAAACATTAACAATGACTATTACTGATTATAACATGTTATAATTACTTGTGTGTATCACAAATCTCAATGGTCATGTTTCTCCCCTGACTGTCTACTGACAAGATAACACTTCCAGCACTTTTAGAAGGAAGAAAGAGTGTGTGAAATGTCTAAGGAAATTTTATAAAACCTAATCTTCTTTAATAACACAGGGATGCGTTATAGAAAAGTCTTTATTTTGTATTAACTAGTTTTCTATTTTCATTGCTGTGACAGAATAGTTTAAAGGAGTAAATATTTATTTTACACCAGTGTCAAAGATTTTGATCCTTAGTCACTTGGTCCCATGCACTTGGGAAGAACAGAAAAGGATGGTATTTGGGTGCATTTGTGTGTGCATGTGCATGTGTGGTGTGTTAGATGGGGTTCCTCATTTCATGGTGGATAAGAAGCAGAGGGAAGAAGAGAATGGAGCAAAATATAGGCCTTAGACCATCTAGGTACCACTTCTTAAAATCTACAGAATCTCCTGAACTGGTACATATCTGAGAAGTGAGCATGAGACTAGACGGAATGGTAGCAAGGGATTTAAAGCCTTTAAAACAGCTACTTATTACCTTTTGACAGGTCTGTCTATCCTCTCTGATCCTGACAGAGATGCTACTAAGTCTATACTGTGAAGCTTAGTATGCAGGCCAATTCTTGGTTTATTTATCAACAGTGATAGTGGGACAACAGTAGCTAATAGATTTGAAGTGCTTTCTATTTGCAAAGGAATGCTCTAAGATTAGAAGTAAAGGTTGCTTCTCAGCTCAGAGTAGGCCACTAGACACTACTGGCATTTTGGAAGCAGAGAACAGGATGGCAATGTCACCATAGAACACACTCGTGGGGCCTAGAGCCCCAATGTAAGCGTTTGCCTACTCATCACATATTGAATCTACTTCTATTACTTGTCATTTTGCCAGTTCCTACTGCATTTCAGGTGTCTACACAAATGTCACTTGTTCAACAAAACCTGTCCCTTTTGCCATCTGCTCTTCACAGTACTGTTTCAATTGTAGCCATGTCCTTCCCACTCAGAGTACTCTTTCATTTGCTCATCTGACAAATACTGCTAGGAATAGAAAAGAGGTGCCTGCTTCTCAGGGACCAAGAGGAAGCAGTGACATGAAAATGAACTACAGACAGTGACAGTGGAGAGGTGCTTTGCTTTCTAAATAGTTAAAGAGAGGCTGAATGAAAAAGGCTGAGAACAGGTATCCTCAGGCTCACCGTGTAGCCCAGGGTCCTCTAGAACTTAGAAATCATCTTGCCCCAGACTTCCCAACATCCTGGGATTACACGCACAAACTGACCATTAAACCTGTCTATCTCAACACTTTGGGAATAAAACGTCTAGGAACAAACAGATGGCAATAAAAAGCTTCATCACAGCCAAAGTAGAAATACAAAAGTGTTGAAATTATAGAGACAGAACAGATCTAAGCTCTTTTCAATTCATGTCAGTATGAAAGAAGTATGGCCAATAGTAACAATAAAAATGGAGTTCAGTCTTCTGTTTGGAGAATGGGTGGTGGAGGAGGCATTATTTTGTGAATCTGATGGATAAAATGGACTATGCTTCTTGTAGTCAAGTCTACTTGGAACATTTTATAAACATTCTGTCTACATGAGAGACCTACTTTCACCATTACTTTATGGATTTGGATCTTATATATAGTGACACTTACTTCCCTAAAGGGCAATGGAAGCAAGTTCTCTATTTAAAGCCTTTAGTGCTCCCACCAAGTGTGCTTCCTTTATCAATACAATTATGCCTGTTCACATTCCATGTTATTTAACTTTGTAACATGATGACACAAATGAGGCTATATGGACAGCTCAAAATTTAATTGTGCATACTGGAATAGGAAACATCTGACTTAATGAACATCTAAGAAAAAAACAAGTTTCAAATAATTAATTTATATCTGACTAATGACTGGAGGAAATTCTGTAATAAGCAGGTCCAGGCCCACTCACAGGTGGTTTGCTGCTGATGATCATTGCTCCCCCTCCATCTCTTGCCTCAGCCTCAACTCAATTGCACAGTATCTAAAATAGAGTATGTATGTCCACATATGCATTGATGAATATGTACGTATATGTATACACACAGGGTGAAGTTTACAAAGAAGGCTCAGGTCTGTTAAGTGCTGTATTTTTATGCAAAAGACAATTATTCTGGTGAACTATACAACTTTAAAGATGAAGTACCATAAGAAGGGAGGAGACAGGAACTTCAGGACAAAAAAATAAAATCAACAGTAACACATGTTGCTCTTTTTATACATCCCCAGCTTGCCAAAGGATTGGAACTTAATACTCAAAGAAGACAGTGTAATAGAATTCAATTGCTTTGAGCTGTCTTTGAGCAATTATGCCTGCCTTATTTGAGGGAGGAGGAAGACTCTTCTAGATGGAGCTATTGAGGTCATGTTTGCCCTTACAGGCAGGCCTCTTTGCCTCTCTATTCAGCCATGCACCTGGAAGAAAAAAATCTTATGGTTAATCAAGCTTATGGTTAATCAGGTTTATGGTTATCCAAGTCAATTTCTGCAATTTTAGCTAATGTGTACAATTGTATGCTGTTGGTAACTAGGTTCTTAAAAGGCCAGCTTAAACTTGGGGGTCTAGAGATCAATGTCAATGACTATATGTTCTCTGCCCTACAAGATAGGACTTTGATGATCTCAAGAAGCCAAATTCAATTGGGCTGGGTTTTAAACCAGTTGTCTATGATTTATGGCATTTACTTCCTGTTTGGAATTGTGCCAACAGCACATATCTACTTATGACAAGAAAAAGACACTGCAAATTCTCAAACACTGGCAGAGGCATTAGGGCTAACATTTGGCCCTGTTTTTCATGAGAAGCATAAAACAACCTAAATCTTTTCAAAAGATGCTTCTCTGAGAAGAACAAACCTCTTGAGGAAGTTTCTCCTCCCTCCACTTTGTCTTAGCTATTTATTTCCATGCACATCTTGTTACTCTTATGGCTGGTTGTGTGATTTAATAAGGCCCCTGACAAAGAATTTTTCTTCCAGACACATGACTGGATAGTGAGGCATAGAGGTCTGCCTGTAAGGGAAAGCATGACCTCAGTAGCTCCATCTAGAAGGGTCTTCTTCTGTCTTCAAATAAGGCAGGCATAATTGCTCAAAGATAGCTCAAAGCAACTGAACTCTATTACGCTGTCTTCTTTGAGTATTAAGTTGCAGTTCTTTGGCTAGCTGGGATATATAAAAAGAGCACACTAGGTTCCCTGGTGCTTTGTATGCTTTATCCTTATTTTGTTTTTAGCTGATTTATTTATTGGCATCTTCCCTGTCTCCTTGGTGGCCCCAGATTCAAAGTTTGTTTCATAGAGACACACATCTGTGTAACTTACAAGCACAGGGACATCGATATCATTGTGGAACTTGTGATATACCATTGCTTTCTTATTGTGACTATGAATAACTCCAAGAATTCTTAAGTGTTATAATTTATAAAGAATTAGCCCATTCCTGGCAGAAAACAATACAGACCCAGAGGTCTCCTCTGTGTCATTAAATGTTTCTTGCTAAATTGGATTCAGTGGACTTGAAGGAAAACATGTGTAGTTCACTTCACAGAGCTTGAACAATTGGCTGGGAATCTGTAGGCAATGGAAGCCTTCATTGAACACCATTTCCAAACTTGGGCTGTTGGCTCATGAGGTACCAGTGGGGCACGAGAAAGTTCAGATCACCTTTAAAAGAATTCTTCAAGCCGAGAGAAATGGACTCAGAGGTTGCTGGTGTCTCACTTCTCATCTTGCTTCTGCACTGAGTTGTACCTGGACCACCTAACATTCAGGACAGATTTCTTGAAAAGATACAAAAAGAATTTTCTGTCATCATCAACATGTAGTCAGTGCAGTGTACAGAAGAGCACATGCCCACTGTGAGTTGTCTGAGTTTGGGTCTGAAGGGAAACAAAGCAGAGTAAGGAGATTAAACTTGATTATTGAGGGGTGGGGGCGGGGTGGTAGAGGGTATCTCTATGCCATACAGGGAAGATGGTGAATTTTAAGGATCAGATTCTAGGAGTGATTTTTGAGGCAAAAAGACATCAAATGTAGAAGTGAGAACTTGGAGTTTCTAGCAGGGGAGCTATCAAAGAAGGGCCTGAATACCAGGACTGAGGTTGGCACGTTCTGACCTTCAGCTCTGAGCTGGCTGAGAGGAGTACTGGAGGGAGTCAGAGCAGGAGCTGATGAGATGCAGAGAGAGGCTACCCGTGATATACAGGGAAGACTGAACACACAAGGAGTCCCTGCGCAAAACAAATGCGGTGCTCCTTGTTTAAAAGCAAGTAATAGTAAATAGTTTAAAGGTATAGAGTTAAAAATCCCCCTTTCTTTTCAGTCTATCATGGTGATTACATTTTCTATTGATGGCTTCTCCCCATGGCTGATCGCACTCAGAAATGAGCACAGACCTCATGGAATCAGGAGATTCTGTTCTGGAATATATGGGAAGCTCATTGACTCCAGAATTCTTTCTCCTGCCAATGCCTGTAGACTGATTGGCTCTACCCTGTCCTCAGAGTTTGGAGAAGCCTTCTCTTGGGCCTTCTCCCCTGTAATGGAAGAGGGATGGTACCCAAGCGATTTCAAACACTTCGTTGAGATGTGCTCAGTACTGAGGTTATAGGAGCAAGAGTGGGCTTCTTTCCCTTAATCCAATCACTTTTCAAAGCCTTGTGGATGCCAGCCAGGTCCAGATCCTCCTCAGGTGTAAGACTTTAGCTGTCAGTTGTCATTGGCAAAGAGGATGAGGTTGGTTAGTTGCTGGGACATGAAGGAGTGGGGAGCAGGCAGCCAAACTCATCCTGGGAGGCAGGAACTGGTATGCAGTATTGCCCATGAGCTGAGGTTCCAAGCCCTGAACACACATCTCCTTGTCCTTCTGTACTTCATTCCCCAAACTCAAATTCAAAGAGGCATTGTGGAGAACTTTTTCTGAGTTATTAAAAATTTCAAGAGCTCCAATGTATGGGATTAAGTCCAAGCTTAGGAATCTTATGAGTCTAAGACCCTGAGCAGCTGCTCTGAGTGGGTGCCCAGGCAGCTCATCCTTGGACACTCAGCCTTTCTCTAAGTGAGACCCATTGGCTGGGCATGGGTGGTTGGGGGTGGCAGAAGAAATGATCCTAGTTACTTTTTACTGTGTTAATAGCTTAGAAGAAAATGAAAATCACAGACAAAATCAGGGTAGAGGGATGCAAGAAGAGGGTGTCTTGACTCAGCAGAGTATTAAAGGCTGGGAGAAGTCCTCATATTTCAGACACTATTTGAAGGAATGACTTCTAGCTTTACCTTAAGAAACTTCTGCAGCTGTTCAACACTGGAGATTTTCTGCTGTATACTGGGAGGTAGGAGCTATAACAAAAACATCCACACATGCTGCCATGATGCAACATGTAGCAAGATGATTTCACAAAAGAAACTGGTCTGATACAGTCTTGGGGCTTGAAAAAAAAATAACTCTTTCTATATATTCACCAGGGTAGGTGATAGCTGGTTTTTCAACATTATAAGAACCCCAGAGAACTCAGAATGCACTCGTTTAGTTAAGCTTGAGACATACTCACCCTAAGGTCACTGCTTCATCCTGAACATTTGGGTCCATTAATGCATTGTTGAGATGCCAGTGTCTGTTAGCACAAATGCCACTTCAGTATGCCAAAGTCACTTGTAGTGAGAGATAATAGAAAAAGAAGCGTCCAGCTAGCTCCTGACCTGGCCACCATGTTCCTGCTCTAAGCCCATCTGTCTTGACAAGCTCTCCAGCAGGACCGGAGCTCCTGAACTGGTTCCACCGGGCTGCTGTCTCTAACTTGCCCCTGTAGTTGACCAGTCGCTGTGCTTCCAGCTCTGGTTCGCGTGTCCCTGGAGCCGCTAGTTCCTTCACAGCCATAACCATCCAATTGTTGGCAGACCCACCTTCCAGTAACCCAGTAAATCAAAACTTTAAAGAGTAAGATTAACCAGTGGATTTATATATCAGCAAATACTCAATACACAAGATGCCCACAAGATAAGAATTGTTATCCCAATTATCTAACCTTGATATGAATAATTACCTGAGACTTCTAGAGACAAGAGGGTATACGTCTGCCACTATCTTGCCTCTCTCTTCCCATCTTCTCCCAACTGCTAGCTCCACCTCCCTCTTCCCTGGCCACTACATTGGGCTACTGCTGCAAATACATTGGCAGGAAATTTCTGCCACAGTCACCTGTGTCAGCTCTCAAAGCCCTCTCTTCTTAATTTTTGAGGAAAGCCTACCTTTGCTTTGATAGATGTGTCCTTTTTTCCCTCAAACTAGACATCACCCAGTGGCAAACACATGACTTTCTCTGAACCGTGATGAATATTTTAAAAAGTTTGTTCCTAAACAGCATTTAAATTTTTTTAAATTGCATTTGCTAATTATATTTTAATCAATTAATTATTTAAGTGGTAGTTGGTTCTCTAATTATCTATTTATATTTTGATGATGAGTTATTTTGACATAATAGGATATTGTGGTTACTTGCAGAGAAGTAGATGGAAATAAATATTGGAAGGCAATTTATTTGCTTCTGTAAAATCCACATAGCTGAAGTTATTGCAAATGATTAATGGGAAAATAAGCTGAACTTATCAAAGAAGAGAAGGGAAGGGGTAGGGGAAACATCCTGGAGTTTGTACATTCTCCTAAAGCTTTAGAACTCAGAACTAGACAGCTGGAAAGTGTGCTTTCCACTCCAAAGTCATTGGTGATGTCACTTCTAACACAGAAATGGCACCTTGTGGTGAGTGACAGTATCTACATGTGCTTCTTCTCTGCAATAAAACAACCTTCCCACCCAGGACCATGATCTGCCCAATTCTGACCTAGTTCCTTCATAGACTTTAAAATGGGACTGCAGATGTAAAAGCTCAGGTTTTTACTTTGGTTCTTTCCAAAGCTTTATTGCATTAATATTTCTTTTCCTGATGTTGGAATAATGAAAGTCAGTGTGGTCTCAGAGCAGCTGCTTGTTTTTCTTGTGATGCCCTGAAGGGAAGGCGTCGTGAGAGCTGCCTGTGGTCTGTGGCCATGGGTAGATGTGTACACAGTGGAACATTGTCCCTGTGTTCAAATAAATTCATGCTTAGGACTTGCCCTGTCAGTGCAGAGAGCTCAGAGGCATGTTTGCTGTCACAGCTGGTACCTTCCTACTGACCTCAGACATGTTTCCATGGTAATGGAGTTGTGCCGCTAATTGCTAGGGTATTGCATGTTACTCACATCTTGATACATGTAAGGTTGCATTGAAATAGGTGTCTACTAGCTATTTCAATGCAGGAAAATTACTAAGTCTCAGAATAAACATCACAGCATGTGCTCTTAGTTAAATATAATCTTTAACATTAAGGAGATAGATTTACTGCCACGGATGTAGCTCAGTAGTAGAATCATAGCCTATTAAGAGAAAGTGCATAGACTTAGAGAGATTTTTGAATTGTTAAATCTGGAAACGTCATGAGGAGTTTATGTAACTCAACATCAGAAATCTTATTTCATTAGTCGATGAAGAGCAATGGTCTTTGAAGGAAGAGTCCTACCCCATTCTTCTGTCAGCACAAAAATTACAGAGGATGCGAATCTAGAAAAGAGATCCTTTCTTTGACTTCCCTTTCTCCTACTGATGCTCTGGCAAGGACATAGGAATTCTGGGATCTTGTTCACTCCCTCAGAATTCATTCAAGACGTAGGCTTTCTCCAGATGTAGAGTTTTAAACCAGCGTTTCCGGGGGCAAGTGGCAGTGTTACCCTCTAACCCACACTGATTACTCAGCACTACTAATTCTTTATCTTGTCAACATATGTCAAGTCCAGAACAAGAAACTGAGTTCCATACTGTTATGCATGCTTTGAAAGAAAGAAATCTATTCAAAATGTACTTTAATGCTAAGGATGTCAAAGTCTACTTTGAGACTTGTTCTGCTATTGTTGAGACCTTTCTGGCATAACTAATAAATAAAACATAGGTGAGAATTATGTAGTGAAAAGAAAACACACAGACAATGTATAAAGCTGCCTGTATTTATCCAACACACACACACACACACACACACACACACACACACACACACACACTTCTAGAACACAGCACAGTAGATGGTATTCACACAACTTGTGCCTGTAAAGATAACAGCCGTATTATCACCTCTGCATGGCTGGATTTCATGTGATTATATATGTTCTGGAGCTTGAAAAGGCTTAGACTTAACCTAATCCACATTTTCTTCCTGTTTTTTTTTCCATTGTCAATGCATAGGAAATGGAAGAGCATGGACACAGACAGCATGAATATTTAATTACCAGAATCCTAGACTTTTTATTATATTTATATACAGATCTATACATTCCTAATCTGTGATTAACTAAAAGGTACAAAGACTAATTTTCTCTTTCTTCATCATCATTGATCACACCTTTCTCCCTTAGGAGAGATGCTAAGATAGAGGGCAAGATAGGTGACTTCACAAAATGAGACAATTCCCAAAGTTCAGGGATGGCTTCAGTGAAGAAATGTTTAGAAAAGAGAAAGCCATTGGTTGGAAGCAATTAAAAGATGCTTTGAAGGCACCTTAGAGTTGAATCTATACAACTATGAGGCCATTAGAGCTGTGAGATTCTAAGCATCTAGTCAAAGCCACTGTCTTCTCCTTAGAAAACAATGTATGCTTCTACAAGACGTTGCAAATGTGTTGAGGTGTTTTTCAGATTGCTCTGGAACTCAACCCATGGATCCATATTACAAACCTTATTAGAAAGACAAGTAATATATTTGATATGGCAGTTAATGCTTGAGAAAACATCAAAAAGGTTGTCTTGACATTTGTGAGAAGGGTAAGTGGAAAGAGATCAATGCAAGGGTCACCTCAGAGGGGCATAAAATTTGGGGATTTTAAATATTTTAACTGTTTGACCTTTGATGGAAAATTATACTAACATGTTAGTAACAGTCACCCTCTGAAGAGGGGAGCTACAGGCAGCCCAAGAAGAGCAAGGCTAGTGAGTGTAAAAAAAAAATAGAGTAATGGATATGTAACTGAACAAAAAGCACCTTGTTGATTCCTGAGTCCTATGTGAGTTAATAAGCCACTTGGGAAGGTGGGCTTTGGGGAGAAGAGGGAAGAATGTTTTCTTAACTTGGCAGAAAACAAGAGGGTGTAATTGATTTCCAAGTTCTCCAGTCCTTGGAGGCTTTACCTTGGAGACAGCACTGACAATAAAATCACTTAGGAAACATGATCTTAGAATTTGTATATCTTGTTATTTTGTATCTGTGTCCCTAGCAGAAGCTAAAGGATCCTGGGTGATGATTGGAGTCCTTCACTGGCCTCCTTCATCCACTTTGTATTCAGTAAACTTTATTCTGTTACTTGACATGACAAACACCATGCTTTATGTTGGTAATAGATGATTACTGAGTGGTTGACAAAGGCTCTGAGTTTGTGAAATATTAATTCCAGAAAAACAGTGACACAGAAAACAGTAGTATGTGGAGGAAAAGTTTAGTGGAATCCCAGGGGAGCAAATGCAGTAGTTACTTTTATCATTGCTGTAACAAAATGCCTGACAAGAACGAATATAAGGAAGATGTTGCTTCTGTCTTATAGTTCTAGGAGATATATTCTGTTTGGATGAGGAAGGCATTGTGGCTAGAGCAAGATGATGCTGGTCATATTGACTCTGAAGCTAGGAAGCAAGGTGTGAACAAGAAGTTGGGCTAGGATGTAAAACTTTGAGGCCATCATCCAGTGTTTTCTACTAGCAAAACTCAAATTCCTAAACGTTCTATAGCTTTCCCAAACAGCATGACCATCTGGATACCCAGTGTTCAAATGCATGAGTCTGTGGGGGACATTTTATCTTCTAACGACCGGCCTTTTTCAGTCAAGTATGAGAAGATGCTTTCTGGAGAAAAATGAACACTTGAAGAAAGGAATAGAGTTAGCCAGGGACAGAGGAGGAACAGAATGGTCTAGCAGAAAGGAAGTGCCATGTGACCAATTCGTGTTGCAGAAAAGAAGCAAATGGAAAGGGGATTTTGAGGGAGAGAGCTAAAAGAAATGGTAGGTGCTGGACTACACAATGCAGCTCTGTGGGGGCATGCTGAGAAGCTATAATTACTCATTATGCATGAATAACTCATTATGCATGAATAAGCTTTGTCTGAAAAGATGCCCAAATACATTCTTACTTACCCTTGTGTGACTGCTTCTGGAAGAGAGACGTTGATAGGCATCATATTAGTATGTGGCTGTTCTAATTCTCAAGACTCTAAAACTCTTGGGAAAGAAGACTTGAGAAATAGTCTTGCTTCATGCACCTGTTTAGGGGCCCCATATGTACCTGTGTCTTTGGGATGTGGAAGTTAGGAGTGGATCATCCATCACAGTAATACTCTCAGTACTTCTCTTTTTTTATTGGGTATTTTATTTACATTTCAGATGTCATCCCTTTTCCCCATTTTCACCCCCCACACAGAACCCCCTATCCCATCTCCCCTCCTCCTGTTTCTATGAGGGTGTGCCCCCACCCATCCCCCACTCCCACCTCCCTGCCCTTGAATTTCCCCACACTGGGGCATCCAGCCTTCACGGGACCAAGGACTTCCTCTTCCACCTATGCCCGACAAGGCCATCCTCCTCTACATATACAGCTGGAGCCATGGGTCCCTCCCTGTGTGCTCCCAGGCTGGCAGTTTAGACCCTGGGAGCTCTCATTTGTTGGTATTGTTGCTCTTCCATAAGGCCACAAACTCTTTCAGCTCCTTTAGTCTTCTCTCTAACTTCTCCTTTGGGAACCCCATGAACAGTTCAATGATTAGCTGTGACTATCCATCTCTGTATATGTAAGGTTCTGGCAGACCTCTAAGGAGACAGCTATATCAGGCTCCTGTCAGCATGCACTTCCTGGCATCCACATCAGCGTCTACCTTTAGTGACTGCACACGGGATGGATACCCAGGTGGAACAGTCTCCAGATGGCCCCTCCATCAGTTACTTCTCTATGCACAAACCCAATATTATTTGTCTGCTGGAAGTAGTAAAGATGGTGTTTCACCCTGATCCTTCATGTGGAGTGCTTGTGTTCCATACTTAGGAGATACGGAGATGTGGTGACAATGATAAATGAAATGGGCTCCATAGTCTCTGACACTTTAATACTTGGTCCCCAGCTGTAAACAAGTGGAATGATTAATAAAATAATAACATCTCCAAGAAAAGCCTAAGCATGTTTTATAAACTCGTTCAGTGCTTCCCTTGAGTTTCTATGGACTTTACACAATGTTGAATGCTCACTTCATTTTTGAGGAAGGTCGGCGAGGGAGATTTTTTAAGGCATTCAACTCTGGAAATGCAGCCCAATAGAGAGATTGTAGATGGTATTATGGTTTACAGAGGCTCAAATCACAGAGAGGTGGGAAACTTACATTTCTTCAAAGGCACTGTCAACTCTGGAAACCGTTAATTGGTGTTGATATCCTTTTAAGGACCATCTTCATCTGCTCTAATGAAAGTCTTGTGACTCTGTCTTTAGGAAGTGCTTAGTATTTGGGTTCTGTGCTGGGTGCTAGCCATGTCTCCTGGGACTCTGTTTCCTCAATATTTTATAAGGAAATAAATTCATAGGCTGACACTTGGGTCATATAACCCAGTTTACAGCTTCCCAGCTCTCCTGACCTATTTTATGAGGTTTACTTCCTTTAGCACAGCATTCTTAGTCTCATTTCTACAAGTGCTTCAACCCACTGAGTATAATTTCCTTAGTGTCCAGAACACACCACAAGATGCACTAAGTAAACATTCTATTCCTTGGTTATTTCAATATTTACATCTTTTGATTCTTGTTTAATTTTGTATACACACACACAGATACACACACACACACACACGTGTGTGTGTGTGTATGTGTGTATGTAATTTGTGTTTGCTGAGTTGGCATACTGGCAAATCCTGAAAAAAATCTTAAAGAAAATACCACTCAGTAATGACAGATTTGGTAGGAAAACTTTTCTTCTTTAAGGATTAAAAAGAGGAAACATGTTTCATGTTGAAAGGATGATACATGTAATTATCATCCCAGCTGTAAATAGAAATATCCCTCTGTGGTCAAGAGGAGAAGCATGGCCTTGGCCTCCGAAAGACACAACCCAGTTGTGATGCCTGCTCCATCAAGGGCTGCAGCAGATGAAGACTGACTTAAGGACACAAGACTGGTTTCTCTGTTTGAATGTTTTATTCACATTGGTAATCCAAGACCTTTCTATTGTGCCTCTACACAGAAGCAGAGCATACTGGAGGATGTACTTTGAGACCTTCCCACTTTTTACAATGTTTTATTGAGCTTTTTCCTGAAACCATTCCAAGCAGGAGAGCCACTGGTTATATCCCCTATTTTCAGTCTCTGTGAGACCCAGCAGGGATGTGATGGTGCCCACAACCTTTCCCTCTTACCCAAGTAATATGAGGTGTTGAAATTGTCTCTAGTTCTCCATGACCATCCTTTCCATAAGACTGAATACCCTTCATCTGAGGAATTCTATAGGCAAGGAGAAAACATGCACAGCCAGCTGCTTTTCTATCAGTACATTAATTCAGAACAATTATAATTACTCCAATTGTATTGGATACCAGAGACCAACATGGAGTGGGCAGGTGCTTTATACCCAGAAAGCCAGCCATTCACTCAATAATTCCAGATTTACCAACTGTTTCTCACTCACTAGGTATGTTACAATGGTTGAAAAATATACTAGTCTCTCATCTTTGGAGAAGACACTCTAAGATGCCCCCAGTTAATACCCAAAGCTGTAGACAATACCAAGACCTACATGTGCCAGTGCTTTCCTATATATAAGTATCTCATAAAGTTTATATGTCATATACCGTAAGAAATAAAAAAACAACAGTGTTAAAAGAAATCATCATAATATACTGTAATAAATGTTATACACGTATAGTCTTTTTCTTTCAAAATAACCTTTGAAACATGTTCTTCCTTCTTGTGATGGCGTAGAATCATTGGTCAGAGATGAGCTGAGAAAGGTGCATGATGTGGGCATTGTGACATAGCATTGTATCGCGACACAGTGGCTGTGTGAATAATCACTTGAATAGTCAGTCTGATCACTAATGTGGGTGCTAAGTGACTAATGGGTGGGTAGAATACATAGTGTGGGAACAGTGTACCAAGGAGTCATTTGTGTCCTGGGTGGGATGGAGTGAGGTGACATGGGATTTCGTGACATTGTTCTGAATGATGTACAGTGTAAAACAGGAGTATGCATGTGCATGCATGTTTGTGTGGTATTTGAACACATGTGCTTGTGTACATGAGCCGGTGCATACTTGGAAGCTGGAAGAGAATGTTAGGTGTTCTTTCCTTCCACTCTGCACATTATTCCAATGAGAGAGAGTCTTTCACTGAACCTGGAGCTAGGTTGGTGACTAGTAAGCTTTGAGAGAGATCCTCCTGTCTCCCCAACCCAGCCCTGTGGTGACTGATTGGAGTGCAACCATGCTTGGCTTTCATGAGTTCTGAGGATTTGAATTCACATCCTTGTGCTTGAGAAGCAAATATTTTACCCATTGAGCCATCTCCCTAACTCTTACAGTATTTCATTTCAATTTCCATAGTGCATTTGACCAAAATAAAAAAAAAAAAACAATCTGAAAACAAAGAAACTAAATAGAAAATGGGGGTGGGGAACTACTCTGCAACGGTAAGCAAAACAAAACTAATAGTGTAATAGTAATAATAATTATTATTATTATAAAATAAAGGCCTCATGGTGTTTATATTCTAATGAGGGAAAAAACAATAAACAGTAAAATATATCAATGGGTTATTATCTTTTTTATGTGCCAATTTTGATAGACTATACTTCCTAATTGTCCAAGTACACACTAACTGGGATGCTGTGGAGGTAGTTTGTATATATAATCAGAGTCTTTAGCTATGTGGCTTTAAAATAATTATCCCTGACAGGCTGATGGGTCCAATCAGCTGAAGGGACTTAAAGTGGGATGGGTATGTTGAGATTCCTTTCTCTAGTTACTCCAACACTCACACACACAAACCTAAAGATTCAAAGCTAGGTTCTATTCATGAGAGTGAGCACATGGTATTTATCTTTCTTGATCTAGGTTACTTCAATCAGCATAATATTTTTTGGTTCCATCCATTTACCTACCAAATGAAGGAAGAGCTCAAAAAGTCCCATCCCTAGCTATGAGGCAGCAGGGAAAGTCAGTTTTCCTAAGGCCTGAGTTCCTGTGAATAGAGGCAATACTAACTGATATATATCAATTAATATATAATACATTATGTATCATTAATATACATAGTAATTATATCACTAGATGAATTTCTTATACATATACATATATGTAGTGTGCAATATATATAAGAAAAAAATATATACATATATATATATATATATATATATATATATATATATATGAAGAAAGATGTGAATTTGAGAGGGGTATGTTGGAGATAAACATCTGGCAGTAAAGGTATTGTTTTCTTGTATAAAATTCTTAAAAACAGGAGTGGAAAGTGTGAGGCTGAGGCTTGTCAGAGAGGAAATTCATCTGTGGCCTGCAGCTTCTGTTCATTCTTAGCGGGATCAGTGTGTTCTCTATGGGGTCCTGGACTACGGACGTTGTACCTAAGGCAGGCCTACAATTCCTAAGCCAACAATTCCTTGCAACAAGCTTCACTGTTATATTCATTGTTTTTTATTTTCTAGTTGAGTTCTGCCTAATGTGCTATGCAGAAAAATAGTGCAAGAAGAGATTTAAAACTAGTTGTAGAATCAATATTATCAATGAAATGCATACCAGAGTCTTAGCAGTCTTAGTCAGTGTTTTGTGCTATGGAGAAACACCAAGACCAAAACTACTTTAATAAATGAAAGCATTTATTTGAGGCTGGCTTGCAGTTTCAGAGGTTTAGTCCATTTGGTCATGGCAGGAAACATGGTGGCATGCAGGCAGTCATGTTGCTGGAGAAGAAGCTGAGAATTCTTCATCTAAATTTTCAGGCAACAGAAAGAGAGAAACATTGGGCTTGCCTTCAGCTTTTGAAACTCCAAAGCCTACCTCCAGTGAGACACTTACTCCATCAAGTCCACACCTCCTAATGCCTCTCCAAATAGTGCCTCTCCTTGATAACCAAGCATTCAAATATAGGAGTCTATAGGGGGCGTCTATAGGAGGCATTCTTATTCAAGCTAAACGATCACATGTTATCGTGCTTATTTATTTAATTCTTTTAAAGTGTGTGTGTGTGTGTGTGTGTGTGTGTGTGTGTGTGTGTGTGTGAATCTGACCACCTGAGTGTAGGTATCTACAGAGGCCAGAAAATAGTTAGATCTCTGTAGCAGGCATTATAGACATTGTGAGCCACTCAGTGTGGGTGCTGAGAACTGAGCCAACTCTCGAGCCCTATCAGATTTTTACTGATAAACAAAAAGAGGAACTCACTGGATGTGATGTCTTTTGAACTGGCTAAGAAAAAATTTACTTTGGTGGTTTAAGTTCTGTTAGATTACTTTTTCCCTTGTGCTTTTTCTGTTTCCTAATCTAGCAAATAACCCATGTCAATATCATATGATTGTTATAGAAATAAGCCTATCAGATATACAGCACCTGAAGGTATTTCTAACTTGTTCTAATTGCCAGTTCATCCATTCTGTTGTTGATACCTGCTTACTGAAATCTGAAAATGTATGTGATGCGAATCAGCATTTTTCCTTCTGTATTCATATGCACCTGCATTCAGCACAGCTCCAAGACACACAGATAATGATGTCTGCTCACTGAATATCCAGATTGAGGGGCCTTAAAAAATGGGAATTAAATACCCATGAGGAGAAACTGGTGGTTTGAATATGTTTGACCTAGGGGGTGGCACTATTAAGGGGTATAGCCTTGTTGGAATAGGTGTGGCTTTGGTGGAGGAAGTGGGTTACTGTGGGGGTAGGCTCTGCCTGGGAGAGAGTCTTCTCCTAGTGGCCTTCAGATCAAGATGTAGAACTCTTAGCTCCTCCTGCACCATGCCTACCTGGACGATGCCATGCTTCCCACCATGGTGATAATGAACTGAACCTCAGAACCTGTAAGCCAGCCCCAATTATAACTCCTTATAAGAGTTGCCTTGGTCATGGTGTCTTTTTGCAGCAATAACACCCCAAGCTAAGACATCAGTCCAAATCAGTTCATTCTACTATTGTATAGTGAAACTTCCCAGCTCTCTCTTAAAGTCTGCCAAAACATATGATACTTTCAATCTTATCATTAACCATTTCACAATAACCAATTTATCAATGAATAAATGAATATTGTTTTATTTATAAATTAAAGCCAAGACTTCAACTAGGATTCTCTTTGGCATGTTTTTAGACCATTGGTGGGGAGGCAGGAGAAGGGAGGAATGTCATGCTATGGGATACAACTCAACACTGTATTTTCTGGGCAAGGGAAATTACTACCTATCATTTTGGTACCCATTTGGCTTGGAGGCAAAGCTCAGAAGAATAACACTCTACTTGAAATAGTCCACAGGCTATGTGCATCCTTTCTGTCTCTGGTTAGTAGGACAGGAAAACCTATTTCCAGGGTAGTTCACCTTTGGGTAAGCTGGGCAGTGCTTCATCTCTGTAGTCCATTTGGAATGATATGAACCTCCAGATTTTTAAGGGGTACATAATGTGGTTTTCTTCAGGAGCATATTAAAAAGCTCATCATCAGTAACTTCTGGTTCCAGTTTAGTATTTTTATGGAGGAGAATGAAATTGCATTCCATATCTTGAAATAACTAACAAGTCTTTCACATTTATCTTATATCCTTACCAGTCAGGTGACAGGGAGACAGCAATTTACAAGGAAGGCTAGTCTTGTTCTCATGGTGGTCATTGGTAGGAGGTTCATGAAGAAGAAGTAACATTTGTTGAACATTACTGTATGCACGTTCTCTGCTCAGGTAATCTTATGTAGGGCTGAGAAGCACAAGTAACCTTGAGGTGTGCCTATATATGGGAGAAGGCTTAGAGTGGACTCCTGGGTATGCATAGGAACTGGAACGCTGACGTTCTCTGGTGTCTACAGAGGTCTACAGGAGCCACTTGAGTTACAATTCATGACTGCTGCTCAGAGTGGGAAGATAAAACAATGATTTAGGGAGCTGGAATCTGGCCAGCATTTTAAGGCAGATTTATATCTGAACAAAGTAAGACACAGGACTTGTACTAGGTAACTACAACTCTAACACTAAATGCACAGCAAGCACCTTGCAAGTCTATTGCACACAAGAAATAAATACTGGCTGAGTGAAAGGGAAAAATAATAGTAAAATCTATAGCACAAGTGAAATGGTCTTGCATCAGGACCGATTTGATGTCCTCTGCCAAAAAACAGTTTCCCCTGGGCTTTGGGAACTATGCTCTGAAGAAGCCAAATACTTACTTTGTAGAGATGGGCAAAGTTTGCAGGATGGCTAGTCTTCACTGGATGGCATTGGCCTTCTGATCAGCTTTACAGGCATCACTGTTACTTCCTTGCTAGACACATCTCAGTACCGGAGGGACATGGGGCAGTAAGAGTGGAAGTTGGGATTCTGGAAGCCATTTCTAATACCATCTCCTCCTCTGCTTCCATGTTTGTAAAATCACCTGGATGATCTGGAGAATTTCTGCAGAGCATTTCTAGGGCAATTTTATTGTGTCAAAGTAGTCACTGTCTCCTTACCACTGAGAAATTTTGTCAGCTTTGGGAAACAAAATGATGAAATATTTATATATTATGTATATATTTTATATGGAGCATGATACATAGACTACTATACAGTTTAGTATGTTAATTCAATAAAATAATATATACTGGCTACATCATGAATCATAAAATTCTATATACTATACATAAAATACCAGAATATGTTATATATTTTGACCTATTTTAATTATACATTGTACACAATTTCATATACATACCTGCATACATTAGATTAATGTTTGCTTCTGACCCAGCAGAGAGCAATCAGGGAGAACACCCTAAGTAACAGAGTTCATAGCACAGTTCTGGAGCCAGGGCATAAATCATGTGATTTCTAATATTGCTTGTACAGCCCCCTTGCCATGGGTAGTACTGGGTAAGTATTAAATAAAGGACTTCAGAAAGCGGACTAAACAGTGAGCTCAGCACCTGACGCTGGCTAGGTAATAGAAACGAGAAATCTCCAAAGCTCTTAACTGTGTAGGGAGAACAGCCGAGATGTGGGTGAAGGGAACACCACCCCAAGCAGCCACTGCTAAATCAGGACACAGTAAAGTTAATACAGATGCTGAACTAGACTCTGTACCAGTCCTGGGCTCCAATCTTTTTTGTGTAGTGTCCTCACATGGTCCTAGGAGCTAAATGTTGTCCCACTTTGCTGATGACAAAAATCAAGGCTCAGCAAGATCAGCTTATTTAAGGAAGATGCATGCCCGCACAGGGTCTGCACTCTTCCTAAACGAGTAACTGAGTAAATAAGGCCATCTAGCTGGCAAGCAGAGACTGACGATGATGCTCAGGCCCACTCCAAAGACAGACCCCTGCCGCTCTTTCTTCTCCGGGGCCTTATTTCTGCTGACAGTAAGAATGCTACTGGAATCATATCTATCAGGCTTGTTTCTGAGCAGGACGTCTGTCCTTGCCCTTAAGTGAGCCCAGCTGCCAGAGTACACTGGTGGGATTATGTTACCAGCCAGGAGTAGCCAGCTGCCTACTGTTATCTACATGAAGGAATGCTGTTTTGCTATTTCCCCCCGACTGATACTGAAATTGAGACAGGGAAGAACTCCAAGCACAACATATCATGCGGGAAAGAGGTACCTTCATGGGCTCACACTGTGAACTTGCTGAGAACACACTGAAATCATTATTCTGACAGATCAGGAATATTTTCCCATCCAAAGCCAGTAGCCACATGTGCTGGGCACACACCTTGGCGAGGCTGAGTTGGCTTCTTCCGTAGAGAGGGCCCACAGCAGGAATCTGAGGGACACTCCCACTGAGGAGGCAGAGCCATTTGTCCCACAACAGAATCTTTAGAACAGATGGAGACAGGAACTCTGGGCTGGAGCCTTTGATGACATACTCCCAAGAAGACGCCTATACTTGAGTGTTTTGACTCTGAAAGCAGAAAGCACATGCTGTACCTTCACTCCAGGATTCAGGCCACAGTGAACTCAGGGCCTGGGTAGAGTATTTACATGTGTAGAGTATTTTCATCATGATGAGCATCTGAGATTAAGACTTTGTCTTTTAGGGTATGTGTGTTGGGCAACCAGGACAGCAAATCAAAATGAGATAAGCCTTCTGTGGTTCCCTCCCTCCTATAGAATCTACTCTGTAATGGGAGTGAGCCAAGAAGAGGGCTGCTCTATGTGGTTTTAATGTAGTAAGCTTTGCTTTAGAAAGTCAGAGGACCGTAGACAAATGAGCCATTCCACTGAGTTCAGCCTTGTATTGGTTAGTTTTATGTCAGCCTAACACAAGCTAGAGTTACTGGAGAGAAGGGAGCCTTGATTGAGAAAACATTTCCATAGGATCAGGCTGTAGGCAAGCTCGTAGAGTATTTCCTCAATTCGTGATTCATGAGGGAGAGCTAGCCCATTGTGGTTGGTGCCAGGCCTAGGCTGGTAGTCCTGGATTCTATAAGAAACAAAAGCAGGGTGAGTAGGCCAAGTGGAGCAAGTCAGTAAGAAGCATCCCTCTAGGGCCTCTGCATTAGCTTCTACCTCCAGGTTCTTGCCCCGTTTCAGTTCCTGTCCTGATTTCCCTCAGTGATGAACCGAATGTGGATGTGGAAGATAAATAAACCCTTTCTTCCCCAACTTGTCTTTGGTTATGGTGTTTCATCACAGCAATAGAAAGCCCAAGACAAGCCTCATGCAGTCTTGCTGAAAAGGGATAGTTCTGCTTACACTGGGCTCAGCGGGCAGGGAATTAATGGCCTGTGGAAGAGGAGCCATGGGAAGCCTGTCTTCTTAAACATCCAGGGAGAAGTCAAATGGGGTAAGGACTCTAGCCCAGGAATATTCCAGAGTTGGGATGATTGCTTCAAAACTGTAGCTGATGATATAATTTGGGGAAGTAATTTTAAGATGTATACCAGCCATCTGTCTCTGAATCGTAGTAAGGGAGAGCGAATTCATAAAGTTAAGGAAAACAAGACTCCTTTGGTTTGTCTGAGGCACTGACAAAATGGCTTTCAATGACAGAGAATGACCTTTGATTACATATCTGACTTTCTGCTTTTCTCATTTCCCGGATCCTTTCCTGTTTCATGTGTTTGTGGGGTCGTCACATCAAGTATCTTTTAGATAATCATGGTGCAGACCCCCTTGGACTTTCCAATGGAGCACATGCCTCCAGCCTGTATCCAAGCACTTCCCAAGCTCTGGGAACGCTCTCCTTCTATCTGCCCAGGCCAGGGAAGGGCCTCACAGTTCAAAACTAGCAACATTGAGCTCTTGCTTTCCTTCAACTCTCTCATCCAGCCAGCCATGAAAGTGGAATTGATTCTAGCTCATCAGTTTTTCCTGACTCATCTCCTGAGATCTCCTCCTCAGTGTAGGCCCTTCTCACAGTTCTTAGTTTGGGCTGGTGAGCGGCATCTTCCTGAGTCTTCGCCAGTCATTTCTCCATATGGCTGTTTGGAACTCGTGATTAATAGTGCAGACCACCTTTGACTTTCTGAGAAGGAAGTTATCCTAGCCTGGAGTCTAGCTCAGCCCAGGCTCTGAGAATGCTCATCTGTCTGCCCAGGTCAGGGAAGAGTCCCTCAGAGTGTCTGCATTTACTGCCTTGTTCTCTATTGTGGCCTTCGAAGTATGTCCTGCTCCAGTCCTCACTTTTTTCTGGGGCTCTTGCTCTGCCTCTCCTTAGCAGATTCCCTTGGAACACAGCTCACACTCACTTACTCTGTGCTTCTCGCACCGTGCCAGTCTTCTAGATACATATCCATGGCTTTCCAAATCAGGCCTCTACTCATATTTCTACAGCCTCCTTTAAAAATGTTAGCATTCAGTAATTCCATACATCTATACGATATTTTTAAGTTATCTCCCCATCTCCAACTCCTCTGGGAGCCTACACCCTCCCACACATTATGGCTTCCTTTTCCTCCTCCTCCTCTTCCCTCTATCTTCTTTTCTTCTTTACCCACCGAGTATTTATTAATGCTGCCCATGTAGGTATGGGTGTGAGACTATCCACTGGATGGGAAACTTACCATGGGACCACACCCCTGCAGAAAACTGACTCTTCCTTTCCCAGAAGCTCTCAAGGGACAGTAGTTTCTTGGCTGGGGGTGGGGCCTCTTCTGTACATACTGAAATGTTGGTTGGCTTGATCTTGTGATCTTGTGGCAAGTAGGCTGTTATTGTAACTGCCAGGCATAACGACTGTATAATACTGTTAGTGACTTTTCTCCCCCTACAGCCTGCAAAGCATCTTCTGGCCCTATGAATGAAAGCAATTCAGCAAGAAGAAACCTTCCAGATCCAAGCTTGATTTCTCCATCTTCTGTGACCTAAGTATGTTTTCAACAATAAGGTCTTACCACCATCCAAGTTCTGGTTGGAAACCAAGGATAATGACAATAGCCTTTATTG
Organism: Grammomys surdaster; assembly: GCF_004785775.1. Lineage (NCBI taxonomy): Eukaryota > Metazoa > Chordata > Mammalia > Rodentia > Muridae > Grammomys > Grammomys surdaster. Next base: position 19,959,409 of record NW_021604618.1, read on the forward strand.
TTTTGAGGATTTTTGGGACTCCCTGACCAAAGATCAAAGAGGAATGGTCTACACGTGACACTGAGCTTTTTGTTTGATAGTATATATATTATATATTTATATATAATTTATAAACATACATATATAATGATATGTATGCTTAAAAAATTGCATTCAACATGAATTTTTCAAACATTCTTGCCAAGGACCAGCCTCAAACAAGGTCTTGAAGTCAAATCACTGGTCCAAGCTGATGATCTTTGTTCTGCTTGAGACAGCTTTCCAGATTGTTTTCTCTAAGTTCTGCTGTCTCTGGAGATCTCCAGACAGCTTGATCTCTCTGTCTCTGTCTCTCTCTCTCCTGCCTCCCTCCCTCCCCTTCTCTCCCCTCTCTGTTCTGCTCGTGCCATAGGCCCAGTCTTTTATTTTATATATAAATCCAGTCATTTACTCCAAGTTTCCTTTTGATTATCCTATGAATCAGTATCCTGTGACTCTAGCCCCTTGATTCTTAGGAGACAGCAAGCACACATTTTCTTTTAACATTGCAAAAGGATCCAGAGATCATCCTTTCTCTTTTAAGTACAGATGATAAGCTAGCTTTGTAGAACTTCACCCTGAAATTACCATTTCTACAACACCGAGGCCTAACCTTACTCTGTCTCAGGCCAACCCTCAACTCAGGAATCTATCTGCCTTTGTAAGCATAAACAAAAACACTTAGCTAGGTGGTATGCCCTGTGATGATCACCACTTCCAAAATCTCTTTACCTCCTTCCTTAGTATCTTTCTGACAAGTTGGCTCATATCATAACTGCTTTTGTTCCATTAGATTCATGAAGCCCCTCATATAAGGATATATATGGATATCCTTGTATATAGATCATATAATGATCTATATATAAGGATTCATATTGCATACTTATTTTTTGAGAAATTATATATTTTTAAGCCCATGTTTTTAGAGTTCGTTCCCACAGGTCCCAGCATTTACCATTTTTCTGAGACACTAGCCAGCCACACTTTTGCCTCTCAGACTCCTGCTATCTCTGACTATCATGGAGTCATTAATGTTAATAGGGAAGACATTCCTTGAAGGAAGAAAATAAAAATATGTACATTATTATACAAACAAGCCTTATGCCCATAGCAGCCATCAACACTCATGGAGGCCCACTCCTGCTGGCCCTGTCCCAGACAGGAACCATGTCATTCTGTCCCTACCAAGGCCATGAGGGACAGACACATTCTTATTCTACCCCTCTTTCAATCCAATCCTCTGCTTCTCCATCTCTTGTTTTTTTGTCTTTGTTTTGTTTTGTTTTTTGTTTTTGCTGGGGAGTTTCCTTCCCATCTGCTGCCTGTGCATCTGGTCCCAAGTGCCTCCAACCCACAATACTAAGCCATTTCTGGTTTCTTCACTGAAACAAACCCAAAGTTGTTTTTAAAGCCAGTATAGAAACTCCTCCTAAAATGAAGTATGCACTCAGCTGCCTGCTGACATGTTATCTAAGTCTGCTCTTAGATACTGTTACCTTGTTTGAGAAGACAATAAAAATGACTTGGCTTGGTTTTAAATTCTAAAGGAAATAGTTGGGATGAATACACAAAGAGTTTGGATTTTCTAGCTACTGTTTTCATAACAAATAAAGCATCATTTGCCTACCTGAACATGGTTGACTACAGTGTGCTAGTAGGAAGGCTTGAGGAGGTTAGCTGGCAACAAAGAGTTCATCAGTGTTTGCTCTAATGAGAGAGATGTGTATGCCCTGGAGGATCTGGTCCAAGGTCACCCATTATAAGAAGTAACAGGAAACCTTTCTCTTATTGGATATATGTGAATATGAGACACCTGCATGGTAGCACTGCACGAACCAGAAATTCCTACTTGATTGAATAGTATTGTATTTCACATTCCTTCACCCACCAAACGTCAGGACAAACTCCAGGACAACCTCTGTTGTTTCCCCATAGTCAGCAACACTGCAGATTGCTTGGTGCCTTCTGAATGCTTCAGTCTCAGGGAATCACTTAGTAGATATTAGGACAGTAATAAAGTGTCAGTTTTAAGGGAATTGAAAAATGGGAATGTATTAAAGTTACTCAAATAACGTAGTTTAGATTGCAGCATAAAGATAGTTGTTTTCATAATTGTTTTATAGTCTTTTACCAAGTACTTTCACCTTCCTTAGGCAGAGGTAGCTGGAATCATGTCTTCCCCGTGGCAGCCTATGAATCTTAGGAAGTGTCTCGCTAGTGAGTCTGCAGATTCTCTTCATGTCCTGGATGGGGAAGGGTGCCCCACTTCTGAGTTGCAAGAAGGAATGGCTCACTATAGGAAATAAAGGTGATAGATTCAGAACACAGCGTTAGCTTACATTTTATTGGGAGTTATTTTCATCAGTTGCTGTATTTGCCTAGGAGGCTCCTGATTTAGGTGGGTTATGACATGAATTATATGACTGGGGTGTGCACAGGATTCTCAAATGAGAGTGTTAATCTTCATTATCATTAAGTCATAAAGCTATATTTTATTTAACTTAAGTGTAGGTGTTTTCTCAATTGCAGAACAATTGGCTTTAGCAGTGTTTTTATCTGGTTTATGTGTCTTTGTAGACATGTGTATTCTTATGCACATTTGGAAGATGAAAACTGACAGTGTTTCTTTTTTTTTTTGGTTTTTGAGACAGGGTTTCTCTGTATAGCCCTGGCCATCCTGGAACTCATTCTGTAGACCAGGCTGGCCTCGAACTCAGAATCCGCCTGCCTCTGCCTCCCAAGTGCTGGGATTACAGGCGTGCGCCACCACTGCCCGGCCTGACAGTGTTTCTTATTTTCACTATTTATAGTGACACTAAGTCAAGATTGGGATTCTTTCCTTTGTATCTTTTATTCATGTTATTTTATTCATGTTATCTGTGAGTGACTATATGTTCTTCAAGGGCTGCCTTTCTTACTTAAATGCACATTTCATGTCTTGTCCTTTTTTCCACAGATAATTGTTGCATATAAAACAAGAATTGATCATGAAAACATTTTAATTTTGTAGTAGGTTTTTCAGATAAAAAATATGCAAAATTTGCCAATTACATTTTCTTCATATTCAAGAACTTTATGTATTCTAAGATAAATTCCTATCCATTGTGTGGGGCTCATTATTCATTTTCCCAGCTCAAAGTGACACAGACTACAGTCATTCATATGTATCTATCATTTGTTATTTTTAAAATGGTCTTACTTTTAAGTTCAGCTTTAGGTTTACAGAGAAATTATACAGAAAGTAGATGATGTCCATTTTCTCATGTCTCGATGGTAACATCTTCCATAGCTACAGACGCTGTAGCTGATGAGCTCATCATATGTCATTGTTAACCAAGCCTGTGGTTTACACTAGGGTTGACTCTGCACTGTCTTTCCTACAGCTTTTACAGATGCATATTATCCCGTGTCCACCACTAAAGTTTCATAGAATGTCTTTACTTGCTTGATTTTTCTCTTTTAGTGTTCCTTCTATCCTCTTCAATGACCTCTGGACCTAGTGGGGAGGGCATATGATGCAAATGCCCCTTTAAAACTGAGCATTCTGAATAATTGTCAAGCCAGAGGCAGTAGATGACTACCAGGAAACATTTCCTGGACAAAGTTTGGCAGTTGTACACCACATAGAAACTCACAGCAGACAGAGTACATGTGGAGAGCTTTTGGGGCTGCTTGTCAGAAATCTGACATTGACCACGGACAAGGAAATGGGCTTTAGGCAGGAATCTGACTTTGGGCCATGACAAGGAAGTAAGCTCAGGCAGGAGTCTAATTTTAGGCTAAAACAGAGAAGTAATTTCAGTCAGGATTCCAAGTGTTAGGCTAGAACAAAGAAGTAGGCCTCAGGCATGAATATGACTGTGGGCTAGGACTCGAAAGTAGGCTCAGATATTTTTGTCATCCTGATGAGCCCTTAGAAACAGTGATCATGAGAGTGATCATGGGGTGATCACGGGACTCTGTATATTGCCTTGTTTACTCCTTGACTGTTTGTATCTATTGTATTGTTGGTTCCTCAACCTAGAACTGACCTAAATACTTGCATGTAATTAAAAGAGTTTAAAACAAATGTGGGAATAAACAAACCTGCCTCAGCCTTCAGCCTCAGAACTGGCTGGGGTCATGCTATAATATTGTCCAATCGCCTCTTTTCTTTTAATCCTCACTCCTGCGCTAGAGAACCTATTGACTGACTGAGCGGGCTTGGTCAAGTACACAACCCCTGTGCAACCTCAAGCCTGACAAACTTTCAACATTGAAAGTGGAGAGGTCACAAAGTCCCACCCCAGCTCAGGAGTTATTGGCAATTGACAGCTGCTTGGAGAGACAAATCTAGTTTTCTTTTCTGTTCTATTTAAGCCCCACTTCATGAGAAGAAATCTATACCCGGAACCATTTACAGGCCTAGAACTTATGGCTAGACTGGTCATGGACTAGGAGAGAACTTGCCACTATTACTCTGTTAAGTGATTATAGTATTAAACTGACATCTTGTGACCTAACTTCATATTCATAGACTAATGCATCTTTCAATCTTCATTAAAGAAACTTTTATTTGCCATAGATTGTGACTAACACAGATACCGACAAGAGGCAAGCTAGAGAGAATTAGGGAATACAGGATTCTCAGCACTGAATGAAATCTATATATGGTATTCTGTCCTTAAAGCCTCAACCATCATTGCAGAATTGAGGACAGAAAGAGTGTAAGAGCCAGGGGCAGTGGACAACTACAGAGAAACAGTGTCTTTCTGCACATAGGACAGCTGCACATATGATCACAAATATGATGATAGCATGTATAAGACCTGTGTAAGACCAAGCCAGATCAAATTCAAGGGTGGAGACGGGAGTCAAGTATGAAGTTCCACAACAGCCAAGAGGCTATTGATAATTGCTAGCTAATGAGAGAGGAAGGGTCACTTTTCTCTGAGAGTGTAGCCCCTGATGAATTGACTGTGCTCCATTCAGGGGGCCACCCATCCAAGAATATTTGGGAAGCACAAGTTAACCTTCATGGGGGGGAAAGGATACTAAGTTGGGTGATTAGGAACATGGGGTAGATCTTGGAAGAGTTGGAGGAGTGAGGGAGGGTAAATATGGTCAAAATGTTTTCTATGAAATTCTCAAATAAAAATTGGGAAAAAAAAGTTTTGTGTGGTCAAATTATTCATCTCTTCTCCTGCTTTCTCCTGGAAACCAGGGCTGTTTTCACAGCTTTGCCTCTTATAGAATGTTCTGGTGTTAGGATCATGTAGTAATCAGGCTTTCTGATTGACTCCTTTAACTTACTAATACGTGTGTATTTCAAAAAATTATGTTATAAACACATGTCTTTTTATGTTTGCTTTCTTTGACTGAAGAATAATATGCATTGCACTGGGTCAGTACAGTGTCTTCCCCCCACTCCTTCACTTGTATTTTGTTGGTCAAAGTTACTCATATGACTAATGTGTCTTCAATGGAATAAGGATGCGTATGCATGCATATGAAGAAGGAAAACAAGATTTATTTTAGAAAACCATGTGTCACTATCTAGTCCAAGGTTTTGTCTTGGAATTTACTATGTAACCCAGGCAAGGCTTGAACTTGTGAGTCTTTTGTCTGAGTCTCTTGAGCACAGGGATTACAGGTATGTACAAGATTGCCTAGCTTTCTGGCAATACTTTTTAAAACTGCATTAATGAACCCCATGGAATAAGATTATCTTCAGGTGAGATAAGAACATTTAAATGTGAAGATAACCTGGGCTTTCACTCCCTGCCATGAGGAGAGCATTGCAAAAGAGACCCAACAATTCTTTAAAATGAAGAGCACAAGATCTCTCAAAGCATGGCTGTAGGCTGTGCACAGCCCTCTGTGTCTACCTTGAAGACCACGTGAGAGTCAGGGTCTTCGGATTCCTAAAGGAGTCAGTAGTTTTTTTCACAGTTGCATGCAGCATGCTCTCAGAGCATCCACTAACATTATCCTGTGTGGAGAGGGAAATAAAAATAAACAAGGCCAAGGACAGTCTAGAAAGCACTCCTGCCAGAATCTCTGTAAATGGATTGCAATAAACTCTATTAGTTCTTAATATGACCTGGCTAGCCCAGCAACAATTTTGAGGCAGAGTCCTATGGATTTTTTAAATCAGCTCTAGCACAATTACTGAGTGAATTTCCCTTAATCTAGTTTTCTGTATGCTAGACTGCTCATCTCTAGCTGCACTCCCCAAGTACTTGCTATTTAAATCTGTTTTTTTCTTTTTTTCTGCTCTGACAGCCTGTCCTCAGGGTCCACTCCACATGCCACCTGCTCATGATCCATCCAGTGTCATGTTGGTCTGGTCTCCTTCTCCCTCTTTCTTCTTCATTCTCTCTCCTGTTCCCTACCTGAAAGCCCCAGCCAGACAACTGAAAACCTGTCTACTTCTATTCTCTCAAGTATCTGGCTGTAGCCACTTTTATTTTATCAGTAGCTTTAAATTTGCGAGCAAAGTTTACAGGTCAAAGACTGGTATATGTGGGAATTCACTTGTCTGGGCACAACCAGGTCTTGAGAGCATAGTTTTAGCATTTGATTCTATAGCAGACAGAAACAACCCCCTACAGATCACTAACACTGAGAACTTTCTATAAAGAAGTGAAGGACCAACCATACAGAAGAAGCCCCTAGGATGGCACAGATGCAAAAGCTCCAGAAGTAACCACCGCTTTCATGGTTGAGGAAACAAAAAGGATGTGAATGGCATATGATCAGAAAACTTGACAGATATCCCTGACCCTGAGGATGCTGCCTGACCGGGACAAGGGCTTTAGGACCTTGGGGGCCTGTGGCCCATGGAAGACACTCAGCATTAGGGACGGAGCTAAGGCTAGTCTGGGAGAGGAGAAACTGGAAAATAGAGCTAAGTACTACTAAGATGAAGCTGAGGGAGAGGAACAGTTTGGAATCAGGAAGGATCCAGTTTCTCTTCCTTCTTTGGCACTCAGTTTCCTTCTGGTCCCTCATGGACAGAGCCTATGGAGTAATGACTGGCAACATAGAAATGTGGTTTTACAAAGGTCCATTCCAAACCGGAAGAAGTGGAGTGCTTAGATGACTAGCAAGGGCAATGAGCAAGCCTGCCATTGGCTCAAGCCTCCGGTCCTGAACATCTGCTCACTGTAACCAAAAGACTCAAAGACAGGTCTAGGCCAGGCAAAGAGAAGACTCAGTCTGTTAAATACTAAAGTTCTTTCTTTGTAATAGTTGTCAGCTGATGGAATCAACCCTTCAGTCTTCTCAGATGACCCATGGTTCCTTTAGATGACTCAAGGTTCCTTTAGACATGTGTACTCAAGATACTAGGAAGGATAACTCTGCAACTAGTTTGGGCCCTCAGGATACCCAGAGGGTCCTACAATGTACATTTCAGTAGCTAATTCATCCATATCATGAAATAGCCCCAGTGCTCACCAATGTTCATCTTCTTTTCCCATAAAACCCCTTGCCTTCCCCAATTGTTTTGTTTTTTTCAGTTTTGAGATTATAATTACATCATATCCCTCTTTTCTTTTCTCCCTCTGAACCTTTCCTTTCTCTCTTTCAAATTTATGGCCCCTTTTAAAAACAGGTTTCTTACATGCAAATATGTGCATCTGCATACTTGCTTATTGCTAAACATACCCTGCTCAGCCTGAATAATATTCCTTGTATGTGTGTCTTCAGGGCTGACTGTTATTGGACAGTCATGAGTGTGCTCCTTCCTGGCAGAAGACCAGTTCTCCCTCTCTTCACATTCCTTAGTTGTCTTTAGTCTCTTGTGTAGGGTTGAGGTCTCATGGCCCTTCTCCTGACAACTCTGCCATGTTTGTTAGTGTTATCCTCATTCCGCTCAGGTTTAGGCAGTAATGTTAGTGAGACATGATGGGTCAGTTTCTGATAGCGTTGGGAGACACAATCTCAGAGCAAACTCCCTGTTCCTTGGCTCTTACAGTCTTTCTGTCCCCTCTTCCACATGCTCCCTGAGCCTTAAATCCAGGAATGCTTTGTAGGTGTGCCCACTGGGACTGGGCTTTGCAACTTTGTATTTCTAAGAGGATGATTTTCCCTGAATAAAGAGACTCAGTCTTCAGTCCATGGTATACAAGTAGTGTCTTCCCCTCCTATAACCTCCAAACAAATTTTCCTCAATGTACAATTTATCCATCTCCTGAATTCCTGCCCTGATATTCTCCCTTTCTTCCTTTCCATGTATTTGCTTGTATTGACTCTCCTTACTCTCCCTATGGTAGTGAAATCTGGTTGGGAAAGTGTAAATCCTTCAGGAGAAAGGCCTAGGATTGCATCCCAGTTCTGATGTTATTTGTCTTATGATATTTGACAAGCTTTGTTTACTTCCAAAACTAGAAATGGAAACAGCCAGGAGACATGTATTTTGTAAGAAATACAAGAGAGAATGTATATGCTGTAGCTGATAGATACTGAGGATTTGGTATGTATTAAAGGATCTCTTCTGTTCCACTTTGACAATTCATCTTCCTACTTACCACGTGTCTATTATAAGGCTCAGAGATAGTCATGTTTTCACCTTAGACCCAGACTGATATCTTTTCCCACTTCACTAAATTGTATATTTTAATCTGATCATTTTGCCCTGAACTCCTTTTCTGTCTTAATTATTTGGAAAATGGAAAAGTTCAAATTTCAGGCTGCAGTGGTCAGAACTACTGAACTTGCATGCTCTGACTAACATGGGGGAAATTTGTAGCATTTGGGAAGAAAGTCTAGGCTTGACTTAAAAGACTCTGGCTGGCATCAGGGGCACATGGCAGGTTCCAGTCCCAAACTGCCATCCGCTTCAGCTTCCTGCCAGAACCAGGCTTCAAATGCCTTTCACCATGATGTACAGACTGGCCTTAGAGCTGGAGAAGGAACACAGTGGCTCAAGATGGTGTAAATAAAATGTTCTGAGTCCTTAATGTTATGACATCTTCCAGGCCCTTGGAACCTTTAACTGGAAATAATAGCAAAGTCAGCCAGCCTGGAAGTGAATTACCTGCTGGAGGAAGGCACATTGAAGAATCTACAAGCTATTCACTCTCTTTTCCCCTGGGTGCTGGCCAGTTAGGATTTACTGCATCCTTAACCAGGTTCTCCTTGGTGTTGTTGAAGTTCCTGAAGCCACCAGTGTCATTTCCCCTGAAGAGGTGTTGGGAGTCTCTCATCTGTCCTCTGGGAGTGGCCTATTTGCTCTGGCTAAGAGAAAAGCCCAGTGTGTTTCCCTTTCCTTATGAGCCTCTCAGAGATGCTAGAACCAAGTGAAGAGTTTGTGCTGCTGTGGGTTTGAGTTCCACATGCCATGCTGATGTTTTAGGGAATGCTCATTCTCAAGAGTCACAGGGTGGTTTCACCAGGGAGCTACTTGCTGCTGGGGAAGGAAGGGTAACATGACAGGGTATCCATAGCTCTGTGTAAAACTTTCTAAGAAGAATTTTCTTTATTTAAATGAAGGACTGAGATGGAATTTTAGCAAATAGGTATTCCACAAATCACGCCCCTCCTCATAAACTTGGTGCTTCCTTCCCAGGCATTCCCTCACGAAGGCAAGATGGCTGCTGCTTTGGTGCCAGTGTCCATCCTCTTGTTTACTAGACCTGCAACAGAAGCCAAGCACAGACTTCTCTGACTGCATGCATGCTGTGGAAATTAATGTGACTCATTCACAGAGTCATGAGAGGTGGCAAAACTGGAACTTCTTTCTCAAATTTGAGGTCTGAGAAGATAACATCCACCGTTCGATAACATCCACTGTTCATGGAGCATATTCTATGTTTCAATCCAAACCCTCGAACACTTTTAGTCATTCTTCATGAATGATATTATTATTTTCTCATTTCACAGATGAGAAAACGAACATTTAAAACAGTATTATAGCTTTTGGTTTCATTATGCATCTAGGTTTGTTAGTAGACTGTTTGGTTGGGCATGGCTACCATTTACAAATATGTAAATAGACTGTAATCAATGAACAGTGCTTGGAACCTTATAGGGGTAAGCAGCATCTTATTACATGGTTTCAGTTTACATGAGTATATATGCACGGAATATGGGAATACTAGCAGGTGCACTCCATTAAATGTAGTTTTATCACTAATTTGTTACTTAACCAAGATCCAGAAAATGTAATTTGACTCAATTCTGTTTGAGAACACACCCAGCCTCTAGATCTCTGTGAGTTAAAAGTGGAGGACAGGGTAGGTGTGGAGACAGAGGAACCATTGAAAAATACAATAAAAAATGATGAGGTGGCATGAACTTTGACCTTTTCTCACTGGGCTCAGGTCACAGAGCTTCAGGCAGCAGATATCTCAGACAGCCCCTCCAATCACTTTCTTGTCAGATGTCATCCATAATGCTAATAGCCATGCTTTCTTTTTTTTTTTTAAATTGGTTTTAGTAACAACAATAACAACAAAAAATCTATTCAATGAATGTCACTTCCATAGAGATTTATAAGGCTAAAGGGGACCAACACCCAAATTCTGCTTTGTACAAATGAACAGGAGATGCTAGAGGCAAAGGGATACACTACGTTCACAGAGAGAATGGCAGTGACTGTAGCACAGGTCATGGCCCTCTCAGCACTTTTTTATTGTGTATCAGGACCGTGGACCTCTCAGCCAGGGGATGCCAGGCTCTGAGGAAAGAGCATTTATCAGAGAGCCTGAGAAAAAACATATTCACCTCACCAGCCTCTTTCCTGCGCTCCTGGAGGGCTTGAGTCTTCTCATGGTTGGACAAGGATGTAAAAAACGGAAAGAACTTGAACCAGGAGGCTGCTTAGCTTATATTATGTGGATGAGGTGAAGTGTTCCCCCAGGTAATATTTATAAGCCAGTTGAGATGATTTGAGACCATTTTCCAGGGAAGAATGCAGGCTTTGTGTTCTGCAGTACCTGCTGGAGGTTGAACCACAATTTGTTCCACATCTAGAGGTTTACAGTTCATTTAGCTGTGAAGCAGTTTAATGTTGGCAAAGTTTGGTGTTTGTGTTCCTGAAAGTTACTAAGCATTCTCTCTTTCTCAGGAGCAGTAAACTAGGACTCTGTACAACTGCTCACATACACACACACACACACACACACACACACACACACACACCAACTTTTATGGGATAATTGTTGTCTCGGGAATGTGAACTTTCTCCCCTTACATGTATTCCTCATGCAAAGCAAGTCTTATCTATGATAGAGATTTCTTCTGCTCATGATAAGACAGGATAGCCAAGCATTGCAACTGACTGTTTATATATTAACGCTGTAATATTTGTGAGGTTTTTCTATACATAATCAACCTAAGTTAGGGTATCTGTTGCTGTGCTCCAAGTAACTTGGAGGGGAATGGGTTTAATTGTTCAGTTTGTAGACTGTAGTCCATCATCCAGGGTAGTCAGAACAATAACTGGGGACAGAAGCTGATGTAGAGGTCATGGAGGAATGCTGACTATTGGCTTACTCTCCATGGTTTGGGCAGCTAGATTTTTTTATAGCACCCAGAAGCATTTGCCCAGGTCTGACACCACCCACAATAGACACAGCCCTCCTACATCAGTCATTAAGTAAGAAAATGCCCAGCAGGCATTCCTACAGGCCAATCTAGTGGAAACATTTTCAGGATTGATTCTGGCTTGTATGGAGTTGACAAAAAACTTCCCAGCACACATGCAATTGTAGGGTGTGAAAGCACTGCCATTTTGTTACTGCTTAATCCTGATAGAAGCTCTGTTTCTTTACTGTAAAGCCATCTTTACATTCATGACCCCAAACGCAGACAAGCCGTATCTCCTCTACTCTCTCACTCAACAGGAAACTCTGCCGTATCTCCTTCTACACAACTCTGAGATTTACTCTGGATTGCACATCTTCCCTCAGTAATATTTTAATGGAAATACAGTTAAAGCAACTGGCCCTGAATCCCCAACCACATATCTAGCTTTCCTACACGTGGCCTTGGAGGACAGAATCTCTGAGTAAATCCTGCTTGAGCATGAGACACAGTCCTTGTTAGATTTGGATTCACTTGGCACATAGTTTGTTTAGGATTTTTCTATTTCTGTTTTTGGAAGAGACCAACCTGTTTTTTTTTCTCATAATTCTTTTGTCACATGCTGCCAGTGACGTTTGTTGTAATTTCATAAATAAGATGTGGAACACCCATCCTTTTTCCAGTCCCAGGAAGAATTTGTTATTAAGGGACTTTTCCAATATTATGTGTATGGATGTTTTGTCTGTATGTAAGTCTATGTACCACATGTACATGTTGCGGGAAATATTAAAAAATGCACCATCCAGCACTATCGCTGGCTACTCTCGAGTCGGTGACCCTGCTGCCTCCATGGCTAGCTTCAAGCAGTGACCACCCATCTCGAGATTCTTTTGCTGCGGATTCTGCTCACATTTCCAACCATCCACCTCCTGTGGTCAGCAGTCCCAAATCCCAATAACCCTGTAAAATCAAAACTTGTAATTTATCAGTCAGATTTGTATCAATAAATCCTCACCCCACAAAATGCCCACACAATGAACTCAGAGCCAATTGATATGGATATAAACTGCCCACCTAGATAAGACAAATTGTTCTGTAATTTTCCATCTCTTATACAATATTCATAGCTACCTGTGGCTATTGAAAGCCATGCAGAATCTAGATTGTCTTTCTCTTTCTACATCTTCCTTCCTTCTTCTCTCTGTCTTCTCTCTTATGTCTAAAAATCTATGCCCCCCTTCCTTTTCCATTGCCCAATCACAGGCTTCTTGCTGTATTAATATTTAAATTAATTGGGGAAAAATTCTGCTACATGTACACAGACCAGAGAGGGCACCAGATCATCTGGAGTTACAGATGGTTGTGAGCCACCATGTGGATGCTGGGAATCAAACTCACGTCCTCTGGAAGAGCAACCATAACTCTGAGTCATCTCTCTAGACCTAGAAAAAAATTAAACTTTTCATAGTAATTTTTGGTAAAATTTCTTGATAGATTATCTAAAGATGCAACAGCTGATGTAGTTCTTAATGGATTATTTTCATTGAAACAATGTTGTATTTTTTTTCTAGAATAAAAATATTTCAACTAAGTTTTCAAACAGGGTGTTCAAAGTTTATTACCGATTTTTTTTTTTTTTGACTATCAACAGCATTTGGTTGTGTCAACACTGTTGGTTGTTATAGGGGATGTCATTGGCTTCTCTCTTCAGTGGTTCAGTTTCAGCAGAGTTTTCCATCTTGCAAATTTTGCAACTTCCCTTTCCTTTTATATCTCATTTTTATGCATTAATTTTTGCTATTATTGTTTTCTTTAATTTGTGTTTTCTTAAGTGATTGCTGTTTCAGGATTACATTTTCTACTTTCCTCCGATGCATTCATTTAAGGGATACATTTTCTTTTCTAGTGTTGCCTTAGCTACACTCAATCTGCTTTAAAGTGCAACATTTGACATCACTTAGTTTTATACTTTCTAATTGTTTTAAATCTATTTGGACTCAGTGTGCTTAATGCTTCTTCCCACTTAGTCAACGTTTAATTTTTTCTGTTTTTTCTACAATATTCCTCACAAATGTTCACATCTTTTAGTGCTTATGCTTCTACTCATTCATCATTCTTAAGTGTGTTATTTTTTAATCCATTTTCAAACTGGTTATTGATGGTGAATAGCAATACAATTGGATTTTATGTGAAGATCAATACCGTTCAATTTTTCTGCAGTCACAACTTATCCATAGGACTTAACCTGCTTTCTGTGCCATAACAACATACCACAGAGTGGCTGACTTGCATTCAACCACTTCCATCTCGAGAGTTTCAAAAGTCCAGTTTGAAGACACTGCAGATTTCATAACTGCGTATGTCTACTTCCCCGCTGAAAGTGACTTACGCTGTGCCACCTCCACCAAGAGCCACTTCTACTGTTATCACATTGGAGGGTAACATTTCAACATGGAGTTTTGGGAAACGGGTTTCTTCATATATATATGTTTGAACTTTCTACGTTGGATATTATAGCATCTGAGAATAGGACTGGTCCTTTTGTGTCTCTTTCTAAGCCTTATTTCATAATGGCTGTTATTATGACTTATGGTCCAGTACAATGGCAGTAAAAATGATTAAATGAACTCCTCCCTTTCACTGAGTGTAATGGAAAACCTTCTGAGGTTTTTTCTAGTGCTTAATGTTCTCTCTAATTTCCTTTCAAAGTGTGTGGATAGTGGGGTGTGGGTGTGTGAGATTGCAGAGAATATGGAACCCAACATGATCTTTTCTAGGCTGCCTCAAAACTTGGATGTGATTTTGGCCTGCATTCATTTAGAAAAAGCTTTCAGGTTTGTCAAAAGCTGCAAGAAAAAAATTAGAACTGCAAACATCTTGATACCAAAACCTCTGCTGAGCAGTGAAGCCCACTGTGTGCAGGGAACACATTGATGTTGATGTCTTTTCAAGCCACTTGTTCTTCTGCTTTCTCAACTATAACATGTCTTCCTGAGCTAAGAAAACATAGGTATTCATTTATGAATTTCTTCTCAGAAAAACAAAGAATAAAGGAAAACAAAATTTTCTATGATAGGTATATTATTGTCCAAATAGCATATTTTCATATTCCCCAAAATAAAATATAGACTACCAAAAAGAAAGAAAGAAAATGCATTCATCACTCTTTCCCACAGAGATAAAACTCCCTGTTAAGGTTGGCATCCCATGTTTATGTATATTTAGTTCTGGCACGTGTCATAAGTCATGATCTAACTTTTATCATCCCCATGCAATGAAATACCCTGGACTTTATTGGTCATAAAGGCATCTAGACAGATGACTACCAGGCCTAACATGACTGTGGTTAAAGTGTCTGGGGTAAGGATCTGTGTATTTCTAATTCTTTAGAAGATACATCCAATCCTTGGATGCTCCTTCAATAATTGCTGTCATAACTCATTTACTATCAAATTAAAATTAAGTGCTGGCAGAGCAGTGTAAGCCTATAATCCCAGGACTGGGGAGACTGAGATAGAAGAATCACTAATTTGAAGCAGTCTGGGCTACATAGCAAGAACTTATCTTAAATATAGATTAAAAACCCAACCAACCAACCAAACAAACAAACAAAAACAGGCAAAAAAGCAAATAAATAAATAAACAACCAAACTTATTAAGAACCCCTATAGAAATGTAGAAACCTGGAGATAAATTCTGTATTAAGATCTTTTATGGGGGGTAAGGGAGTGCAGTGAGGGAAGAGAGCCAATTAGAACAAATTGTAATGATATATTAGCTATGAAAACCACAGCTTTGTAGACTCACAGGAAGATTGATTTTAAAAGATATTTTTTTTCTAGCAAAGGACAAAGACATAAAAACCAGAGAAAACATTTTCTGCCTGATGATTACCCAAAGAAGCTGAAACTATGAAGAAAAATCTCCTCACCAGATGGGAGTCTATAGTCTCCTTTCTTGAGCAACTGACACTGGACAGCATTAGTAAATAAAGAAAAGAGAACTTCAAAGCCCTAAGATACATTCTTTCATGGAATTTCAAGGAAATTCACTTTATTTTGTATTTTGCCACCCCAGTTTCCCAAAATCTCCCTCGGAATTTTGGTTTTTGTTTTTTATTTTTTTTTTACACCAATTATCTCTCCACAAATGCGTGATGAACTACAGCTGTAGCCTTGGCTGGCCTTGATGTGAAACATTTTGTTGACTACTGAGGTTGAGACAGGCCAACCTATCAGGCTGAGTCAGCTCCCAGCAAAGGCTCCGTTCAAGAATCCAGACTCCTCCATGACTATGAAAAGCAAGAAAAGAATGGTTTTTGAGAAGGATTTTATGTTGATCTGTTCATCATTTATGCTGGTGTTGAGAACATGACATTTACAACAACCCGGACCAACAGCAATTTTAGTGCTGTTCCTTAGTAGTTCCAATGCAAAGCCCACGCTTACTCAGCCTCTGCTTGTTCAACCCACCCCTCACCCTTCAAGGGCTCTGCATCCACACTGTCCCAGGACGCTGACATGGCAACCACAGCTTCCCCAGCTCAAGGGCTCCCTGTTTCAATCTTTTCTTTTTCAAGGTATGGATTTGCCTCTTGAATGATGTGGATCCTCAAAATAGAAGATATATATGTCTGTTTCTTCTTCCCAGAGTGTGGGGGTGGGTGATTCAGTTGAGTCTGTGAATAGTGTGCATTACTTCTGCAAGGGAACCTGGAAAATGCAGTTTCCTCATATGTCTAGAAGGAAAAAAAGAAAAGGAGGTTCTGCTGCCAGCAAGGATGGAGACATTTCTGAGGTGGCTGTAGAAAGGCAAGAGTCTTCCATCAGCTCACTCAGGTGCAGTGGGCTCCTCGTTTCCTGTCCGTATTCTCGTCTAGCTGTCATGAGAGTCAGCCTCTTGACCTAAATGTGTAGGTAATTTCTCAGGAGTTTATGCAGTCTTCAGAGAGGAAGGCTTCTTTTTTTTGTGTGGAGTCCCTGTACATCTGGTGGATGTCACTGGGGACCATCATGATGGCAGTTGCTACTACTCCTCAGCTCTTGCCCTTGGCACACTTGTGCAATTTCTTTGGGTTATTAGGAAATCAATACGAAGGAAGTCATTAGAGACTATGGTGTGGGCCATCACTCGTATTATATCAGTTAATAGTGTGCCAACTTTATGGTGCACAAATGTGCTATTAGTTCTTTCAAGGCTATTTATACAATCTTCTTAGAAATATTGCCAACTCCAGGCAAACTCTTGGCTGTGTGTTAGTGATATAACTTAGTGGGGCCACCCTGACACCTTTGTCTGTCCTACTAAATAAAACACACTTCTTTTAACAATTTTGCCTCGCTGGATTGCCCTTCGTGAAGCTACAGAATCAAACCTTAATGCTTCTTAATGAAGACTAGAAGTCAGGCAGTAGTTTTTTCAGACTGGTAACCACTGAGAGTTTTTTCAGGCTGATGGACTTAGTATTGATACACAGATGCATACTGTATCTGCTTTTATTTATTTATTTTTTTTGTCAGGAGAGGAGTTTGAGAACCCTGTCTTATTTTGATTTCTGTACCTAAAGAAAGCCTCCATTCTCACTAGACTCTTTATAGAGATTTTAGTGAAGATGGAGTAAGAAAACTTATCTAGGCCCAGCCATGCCCTGCCGGTCCAGGGCAGTCGGAAGAGACAGCCAAGCATCCACTGTGGTGCCACTACAATGGGAAGAATGGATGTGTGACCGAGAGATGGGAAAGTGCAGAGTATGTGGTAGAGAAATGGGACAGAAAGCCAGGGGGTTCATACATTGTGGAGAAAGGTGAAACTGGACACTTGACAGAGGTAAGGAACAGGCATATATGAGGAGCCTCTGCTGCCACCTGAGACTATGGTGATGCTCTGGCCTGGGGCTGCTACCAAAGACTTTGGCTGGGTCTTTGGTCCTACTGCAGCTGGGGTCTGTGTCAGTGTCTGTGGCCTGAGGTGTCCCCAAAGGCCATGTAGATATATGTGGTTTGAGCTGCCACTAGAGACCATGGTGACACTTGGGCACATTCTGCTGCCAGGGGCCATGCCTGGGTTTGTAGCCCTATCATAGCTGGGGTCTGTGTTGATGTCCAAGGCCAGGATATCACCAAAAGCCACACGTATATCCCTGGTCTGGATTGGTACCAGAGCCCATGAAGTTCCAGCTCTGTGCTAAGCTGGTCCTGCCCTTTACTCGCGGTCTCTCTTGGGAGAACAGGTTCTGTACTACCTCGCCGGAACAGCACAGTAGAGCTTACCCTGGTGGTGAGGACCACAGTGAGCCAGCCCAAGGGTGAAAGAGGTTGCCCCTGCATTTGTCTAAGGGGTGTCGCATAGGCAAGGAAGAGATGTCCTCTCTACTCTTCTTCCCTTGTTACCTGCCTCAGGTAGAAGGCTGGCCCCTGAGAGTACGAGAGTGGGAGAGCTGGCCCTTTCCCTTTCCAGCTACAACATTGGGTAAACTAGCCAGGGCAGTGTTGGAGAGCTTGCCCTAGTGGTGTGGGTACAGGAGAGCTGACAGGCTGACCAATTCAGCTACCACCCAGACCAAGATCCAGGGTTTTGAGTTCATCCACCACAACATATAACTAATCTATGAGCTGCTAGAGCCTGTGCAAAGGTTGGGCCTATGGGTCCAAAGCTGCAGGGTCTCCATGACACAGGGCAACAACAGGACATCCAAAAGGAGTTTTGGTGAGGATCCAATATTGACAGTGTAGCAGAAATCAGAGGCCTCAAAATAAACCAATGACTCATTATAACGGGCATTTGTAAGTAAAGATGTGTGGATAAAAGGGTATACTGTGTGTTGTACTACAGCTTCCATGACAAGATTGTGAGTGGCAGTGGGGAGGAGCAGGGCAGATTGCAAGGGTGGGGGCAGATAAGAAGAGATTGGGAGATGAGTGGACAGCAGTGCATGATGAGAAATTCATAAAGAATCAATAAAAAGTTCAAAAAGTTTACATAACTTACTTGAGGTTATACAAGTGTGTGTAATAACTACCACTTAAATCAAAATTTAGTTTTTCAAAAACAAAACAAAGCAACAACAGTAAAAGAAAGTTTGTTAAAAGAAGAAAAGGAATAAGAGAATGTGAGTCTTCCATATCATCAGTTTCTGCCACACACACACACACACACACACACACACACACACACACACACACCATCCAGAAACGTTTTCCAAGAGGTCAGGAAGATGGGAATAAGATGACTTTGGGTCCACAGTAACTGTGTCCATCCATGGCTGTGATGATGGCTCAGCTGAATCTCCTCAGACAAGGGATGCTTTCAGCTTGCCATCACCAGCAGGTAACGGAAGAAAACTCCCCTGACTTTGCACAGGCTTGGTTGTTACATTGTTACATTCTTAGCAACAGTCTGAAGAGTTAAGACCTCTCTCTCTCTCTCTCTCTCTCTCTCTCTCTCTCTCTCTCTCTCTCTCTCCCCAAATGCCACCACTAGCTTTAGATGATAAAACTGAGGTGTTTGTTTGAACTGCCTTGACAGGGTTATAGATGAACTTAGGGACCCAGGATGACATTGCTCAGCATGGTCACAGTCACTTGGATGTCAACAACAGGAACCATCAGAAACCTCCCAAGACAGCCTGTCCTATCCCATGTTTCAGAGGCCTTGGCAGGTAGCAAATGTCAGTTCTTCAGGGTGAGTACCTGGGCCTGTAAGCTCTCCTCACCAGATCTTCACAGGAGGGAAAAAGGCAAGTTGAACATATTGTATCGCTGCTGCCTGTGAGATGTGTGTGACCAGGGTGAGGGTGATCAGATTAGACACAAACTCCCCAGTGTTGAGCTGCAAATGCCTTTGCTTTTCCTGCCAGTAGCTGGAGAGGTTGGAGAGAAAACAGCTTATAAATTCTTTATGATCCTGGAGCTCAGGCAACTTACAGTCTAAATTTTCAAGGCATACTGTTTTAAAAGTTCCAGGGGCTATGAAAGCAAATAGCTTCAAAGATAGGGGGACCATTATTTTTCTCTTCTCCTGAAAACTTTACACAGATTGAGTTGATCCCCAGTAAATTCTTCTTGGAATTACAAGACATAAGAGACATCCGTGCACCAGGATGCTTGGGTCTGACTTGGGTGCCCCCTACACTGGTCTGTTTTACTTTATTTTGAGAAAACATTTGGAAATAAGACTTTGAAAAGGTTTTTTTCCCCTTTCACAGATCAGCAGAAGTTCTTGCATATGTAAGCCATCAGCTCTTGGATATCGCTGGGCTGGAAGGTGAGTGTGAACTATTGAAGGCAGGTACACCATGAGCCATCTCTCCTGAAAAAGATCCAGGAGCAGCATAGATTTACTCAAAGGGGCTGCTTAGGGGAGGCTAAAGCATTGTTGGAAGGATGAATGAGACGACCTAACGACTTCTGCTCTTAAAATATCTGATTGAATATTTGCAAATGGGTACCTTACATTTTTTGTTTGCTTTTGAGACAGAGCTTTATGTTATATTCTAGGTGAGCCTGGAATTCACTGTGAAGCCTCAACTGGCTTGGGAAATTGCAACAACCTTCCACTTTGAGCCTCCTGGGTGCTGGGGTTGTAGGTGTGAACAGAAAACCCCAACAGGTCAAAATGCAGAGGACAACTGATCACTGAGGTGTAAAGACAATGAAACCATGCAGTGCTCTATTTATGGACTTGGAGAGGGGTGCTGTGTCAAATGCTGCCCCCCACAACCCCCAGCAGGGACCATGAGGACTGAAGCCTTTCCGAATTGGTGATACGTCTGCAATCCTATAAGTGGTGGGCAGTTGGGGTTTCAAACTCCCAGACTCCTTTTTGACTAATGGTATTTTGATTCAGATTTGGAGACTGTTCACACTGTATTGAGAGGGCATGGTGGTGTCAGTGAAGACTGCACAAGGACAGGAGCATCGTGTGATAAGACTACACTCTGTAGAGTACAGAGACCATGGAGGAAAGATAGGTGTAAACATTTCAAGTTATTTTTAGCTCTTCAACTTTCAAATAGTATAAATGAATGGACCGCTCTCTCTTGATGCTTTCTTGTTTATAAGCTACAATATCAGAGCCAGCAGAATGTGGGTTGCTTGTGAGTTAAATCACTATTCTCCATTACCAAGGAGTAGCTTGTCTGAGTTTCATATATCCATCACATGTGCCAATAATCACTGGGACCATAATGGGACCAGCCATAAAACGGGATGCCCATGGGGAGGGCAGCAGGCAATGCTTTTCATCTTGACTGTCTCTTATGGTCCTGGTATCTCAGATGTTCGATGCTATCTTCCTCATAAGCAATCATTAGATATTTCATTCACACACATACCCTCCATTTGTCTACTAGAAGTTTCCCAGCCTCGACTCTAAAATAGCAGGTAGTGTCAGAATTCCTTAAAAAGGGGAGGAAGGCTTGTCTTTCTCCTTGCTCATGCCTTACCAAGGATCAGTTGCAGACAGCAAGATTCTGAGTTTGTGGATACAGATTAAGCCAGACATTACATTGACTCTTGCAGCATGTGGCAAGGAGCCTGGCCAACACAGTCAATGCTTCGAGTTTTGAAGCCTGCTGCACATAAAATATTTTATAGCTGAATTTTATTACATTCAAACTTCACAGAGACATTTATGAACCTTATTGCTTTCTGATATGAAATAAAGCCTAGAAAGGCATTTCTGATTTTATAGAACCAGACCTTTTATTTTATCATTGTATAGAACATTAAAAAGCTGTGGGATACTAAAGTTCAAAGTTATTTCTCAAATATTTATTTCTGTAGGGATCACTGGGACCTTCACAAATTCCTAACGACTTCTATGCCCTGCTTCTGATTTCTCTCTTTCCTTCTTTTGGAGAATATGCACAGGGACCCTTATGACAGGAATATGCAGTCAATCTGCTGTGTTCATGCCTCAGTAAGAAGAGCGACCCTGTTAACAGCCAAAGGAGACACAGATGGAAAATGGAAAAAATACCATATCATAGATCAATAGTCCTACACAGCAAGGCTTTTCCATAACTCTTACAAGGGCACACATTTCTCAAGACTAAACTTGGAAGTTAAGCATTAAGAGCCCTAGTAAGGGGATTTTCTATAATGCTGACCATGGAAAGTGAAGCCTTTCTAAGAATCATTCAACTCGTACTCTGTGTTATTGGGCAGTGTTCTGGATGCAGCTGATCATCAAAGCAAAAGCGAATTTTATCAAGGAGGCTCTGCCTCAGACCTGATAGTCAAGCAAAGACTAGACAGGGATCTTACCTGCCCACAGGTGGAGAAATTCCTGTGCAAGGCCACAGAACTGAGATGTTTCAGGGGAACATCCAGAAAAACATGTGGAGGAGGCCACCCCTGAGTTCATTCTTTCCAAGGTAGATAAGAGATATTGAGGGAAGGGTAAGGTTGCTATTTGTTTGCGTTGCTCAGGCGGGGAGTAGAAAAGATGTATACACAACCTGAGATCAGAAAGGAATGTGTTTATTAGAGAAGTTCTTTAAAAGGAAGAATTCAATACGAACATATACTTCCCATGGAACCAGCCATGCTGAGCTTATAACTCTTAAGAACTTAATAATCCAGTTATCTCCTCCTGCTTGTGGGTACCATGGTAACAGATCTACTATTTACATGGTGCTTTTGGTGGATGTATTTCGTTCACATGTTAAACTGTTCCATCTTCATAATGTCCCGGTGAGATTGGTTTTACTGTTATTGTTACTTTATAGGTAAACAAATGTATCAGGTGTGTCAGAGGAACTGCTAGAGGCCTCCCATCCAGAAGATGGTTTTTCACACCTGGTAGAAACATTTTCAGGTCACATTCTAAACTGACATATTGCATCATAGGAGACAGCCTGGTTCTTCTTTACCCCTAGGGGTATCCAGGAACCACTGTATCCTGGGCTAGACTACAAGGAATGAAGCTTAGCAAGGTGGGTGAGTTAACAGGATCTCACTGTTGGTGTGAGTGCAGGAGAAAAAGCCTTCTCCTGAGACAGTTTTCAGTGAAGCAGCTCTCTGCATTGGGGTGAACAGAGGTTATATAGACCTTGAGGCATGGGTAGGGGTTTTCAGGTTAAGTGTGTGTCATTGACATGGATGAGAGGCTGGAAATGCTTCATTCACTTGAAGAGGAATTCCAGGTTGACATGTCATTTTAGGCAGAGAGGAAGCACAACCTGTGTAACCTGGCCACCAGGCTACAAGACTACCTCAAGGGTGGCGGAAGTGGAGGTTGTAAGGCTTGTGTGCATTGGGACATGCAGGTCCAGAGGAAGGAGGAAGCAGTCTTACTCCTTCCAGTCCCAGGATCAGATTTTCAGGGTTTGGATATGTCTCAACTTCACTCGTGCTCTGGACCAGCTTCCCCAGGTGCACAGCTTTCCAGCCCTGCACATAGGTCCTTAATAGTTTATTTTTTGTTGATTAAACATATCTTCACTTTGCACTATAAACTTGTTTGTATGTACCATATATTTACTCAATGTGCATTCACTGGACATTTACTATATGTCAGACACCCACTGCTTTTCTAGGTTCTAGGAGTACAACACTGAACAGAACAGATAACTTCAGGTTATAATAAATGTTACTTTAAAAATCATTGTGGGGGCTGCAGAGATGGCTCAGTGGTTAAGAGTACTTGTTACTCCTATAGAAGACCTGGCTTTAGCTCTGATCACACTCATGGTAGCTCATAACCATCCATAACTACAAGTACAGAGGATCTGATGCCCTTTTCTGAGCTTTTCAGGCAATAGGCACACACACAATGCATATACATGCATATACATACACCAAGGCAAAACACTCATATACATAAAAATAAAAATCCCACTATGGTTTGACTGACAGTGACGCAGGTAGATGCTGCATTTCAGATGGCTGGTTATATATTCTTTATTTTTTAGATTTATTTAATTATATGTGCCTGACTGTTTTGCCTGCATGTATGTATGTGCACCACATGTATTGCCTGGTCCCATTAGAGGTCAGAAGAGTGAACTGGATCTCCTGATACCAGAGTTATAGATGGTTTCGAGCTATCATAATGATATTATGGTGCTAGAAACTGAACTTGGGTCCTCTGCTCCTCTGAAAGAGCAATAAGTGTTCGGCTAAGCCATCTCTCTGGGCTCCTGATTTTATATTGTTTACCCTCCAATATTTACACACTCCTATGACTAGCTTTTGCATTTGCTAATCTATGTTATTCATTGAAAATCTACTACGTTCTATAAAAAAGTAGAGGCTTGCCGTGAGAGACTCTTCTGCTATTTCCATCCATGTGCAGACGTATGTAATAAGAGGAGCTCTTACTTGTTGAGATGGCAGCTGTGCCAGTCTCTTTCATGGCACCCTTTTACTACTCCTGCTCATGACTTCCTGTAGTAGCCCACCCAGGTGCCAGGATCCTCTTCCAACTAAGTCTTCCACTACTTAGAATGTGTATAGATCACCTACTTCTTCAGGGTCAGAAGACGCATCCAAGGATGACTGAGATCCAGCTTCTTAAATGCTTTGCTCTCAGCTGTCCGTGCTGACTGCAAACAGCTGTCACAAGGATGTCATCATTTGAGCATATTCTGAGGCCACGTTGGCTCCTATATTTATAAGCAACGCCACTCTGGAGTTCTGTGGCTTCCCTTTCTCCAACATCTGATGCTCCCACACTGAAGTGAAAGTTCAGCCTCAGAGCTTTGGGAAGAATTCTTGGTGGAGCATAATGGCTCCAAAAGAGCAAGGGTCGCTTTACTGCTCTGCCACAGCCACCTGGACATTGCAGTCGACTAGTTGAATGTAATCTGTAAGTCTTGAAGGATTGGGGTTGGGTGGATTCATGCATAGGGAAACCATTCCAGCACATTCGACAGATGTCCCTAGTATAAAAGGTTAGTCCTTTCTATGCCGGTTAGCCTATTAGACTGGGGCAACACTTTGGTTTTGAAGAACATAGCACTGACCAAGCAAATGGAGCCTCTTCTACTGATTATTATTTATGCTTTAGGGCAAAAAAAGTTTTGAGGCCTTCCCCCCTTTCCTTCCGCCTCCCCCATCCCACCAGCACCGCTCCAGCTGCACCGTGTCGCTCCGGGTTGTTAGGTTAACGCTGCTGTCCCCAGTCATCACCAAGATCATCTACCAGGATCTCATCAGCCATGATGAGCTGTTCTTCGAAATTTACAGGATCCGGGAGATCGCTGACGGGCTGTGCCTGGAGGTGGAGGGCTAGATGGTCAGTAGAGCAGAGGCTGTTCATCGATGATTCGCTCATTGGTGGAAATGCTTCCACTGAAGGTTCAGAGGGAGAAAGTACAGAAAGCATAGTAGTTACCGGTGTTGACACTGCCATGAACCTTCACTTACAAGAAACCAGCTTTACAAAGAGGCCTACAAAAAGTACATCAAAGACTACATGAAATCACTCAAGGGAAAACTTGAAGAACAGAAACCAGGAAGAGTAAAGCCTTTTATCACTGGAGCTGCAGAGCAAATTAAGCACATCCTTGCTAATTTCAATAACTACCATATTTTATTGGTGAGAACATGAATCCAGATGGTATGGTTGCTCTCCTGGACTACCGTGAAGATGGTGTGATTCCATTCATGATTTTCTTTAAGGATTGCTTAGAGATGGAAAAATGTTAACAAATTGAATCTATCACCTGTCACCATAATTGGCTGCTGCTTACCATTCATACAACACCAGGACTTAAAACAAATGGGACTTATGTCATCTTGAGCTTTTATTTTGACTGTGATTTATTTGGAGTGGAAGTATTGTTTTTTTAAGAAACAAACAAACAAACATGTTATGTGGGTTATCTAAAAATAAAGTGCATTTAAATAAAAAAAAGCTTTGGACAAACAAGCATCTTCATATAGGTGCTCCTTAATTTTTGAGGTGTTACATCCTTAATTAACTCATTAAAAATACTGCAAAGCAGAATCATATTTCATATGCCTCACCTACTGAAGCTTGTATCTTAATATGGCCTGCCTTGGATGTATTCAAAGCAACTATGTAAGACTAAAGGAGGGCAAAGGTATCTAACATAAATCATGTTTTATAGTAAGGTTTGGGCTTCCACCTGTGATTACTGAGTGCTGTGTTGAAAGTAAAAAGAATGGCTGTTCTACATCAGAACAAGACCAAAATCCCACATTCAAAGCATGACTGCTAAGTAATACCTCCTCTAAATGTCATCTTTGATGCTCAAAAGTATATGTGAAATCACAGTAAGTTGAAGGTGGTCTGAATTTACTTCATGGTTTTATTTTTTATTTGTGAGGGGGGAAATAGTAGCTGCTGTTTGAGCTCTCTAACAAAATGCCTTTAGGTTTCCTTCAATACTAGCAATTTGCTATCACAGTATGTGCACAGGAATTCAGGGCTCAATAGAAATGGCTTCAGAAGTAAGCCAATCCCTCTGGCTCTCCAGAGATCACAAACAAGACTCAGCAGAGTGAGTCTGCTTTGTTTGCAGTAGCAACCTGGCCATGAGTAACCTGTTGACTCTGGGTTCACCTTTGTTTATAATTCTTCAAGAAAAGGATGTAAGTCAGGTTATGCCCATCTGATATGAACACTTGGGTATGGCCACCGCATTCAGTAAGCCAGGTATGAGCTGGGAAGCTTTATATATCTCTAGGATATAGATACTGGTATATCAATAAATGTGCTTTGATTTCTATTTTAATCAACACAGAACCATGTTTAAATCAGTTTCCTTAGAAGGATCTATGATTGTAACAGACATTGACAAGTTTAATGCTGTGTTAATACATAAAGTATGGGCATAATAGACCTTTTATAGCTAGTTAGGCTTAATAAAACTGAAGCTTAGCTAATAGCGTGGGAATAATAATAATAATACCCGAGAGTGGTCACAGTAGCCCAGGATAGTCACACAACCCTAGGGAGGGGATCACTGCTTTGGAACATCTAGGCATCATGATGAAAATGTCACTTCAGCTCTGTGGGCTCCTCATCATGGAGATACAATGGGTGCGTGTATTTCTAATGCTGTTAGGAAGAGAGAAGTGACTGAGCGAGCCCAAGAACATGTAATTTATTCTTCAATGCCAGTTAAAATGCCTGGTTTATAGACACATGTGACTGTAAAGAACATATAGGACCCCCTCAGAACTCTTTTGTTCATTCCACAAGTTTTCAGGCTAAAACAGACAGTGAAATGACTCCAAATGATGTTTACAGAAAATCATAGCTGTGCTTGCATAAAACAGCTAGAGCCAGGGGAGTTCTACACACCTCCTGACCTCCCCCTCACATCTTCAAGAAATGGGAAAAGGGGGAAAAAACTGACATATTTATAAACTTGGGGAGGCAGAAGGATCCTTCTCTGGCTGATGTGAGTTGGGGTGAGATCTGCTTCTATGCCCCAGTAGTTAGGAGACTAATCTTCAGAAGAAAGTCTATTCTGCAGTAGAGGTTTTTATCAGGTCCTTTTTTCTTTAATGGCTGAGGCTCTGCCTTTTGAAGATGAGACCTAGGAAGCCTGGACAGCTTTCTCACTAGTGTGATCATAGACCCTGTCATTTTACAAGTGTCAGACACACTGAATCAATGCCCTCCCCACTTCTCTAAACAATTTAAAGTGACAAATCCCTTTAACAAACCTGATCAAATTGGATGCTGGAATTAAATCATAAGCTAGTTAGAAGTTAGATTCTTCATAGAAAATCATTACCGTTAACTAATGTTTCATACCAGTGGTCCATGAGGCAATGCTGCCTCACCCTCATCACCTTAGATAAGAAGCCAAAAGGAAAAGATTTGCTATTCCTGGCTGTAGGGCCATGAGCTATTCCAAGAATGTTCTGGTCATCCTTGTTTTGAAATGGTACTCAACAACTGCTATTCTTGGCCCATGAATCTATCCTATTGCTGTGTGGTATAGCTTGTCTGGTGACCTAAAAACACAAGAATCTTGAGACTACTTTTAAACAATTTGTCTTGGCTTTGTGGTTCCCTGAAAGTGTCAGAGCTTATCTCTTCTACTGTTCTAGCAGAGTATGCTGGTACCAAAGTCAGCATATGGGACTAGATAGCCCAGCATTAGAATTCAAGTCCCAAGCTATTAACTATACTGATTCAAGTAAGTTCTCCCAACGGCTTTGACTTTAGTAAAATGAACATTCAAACAATACCTTCTTTGTAAGGTTTTATAGAATTTGCAAATATCCAGTTAAGAGAGATTAAATGTAAAAGAAGACTACACTGAACGGTGAGTGCTGTAAGTATTCTTGAGGATTAATGAACTTGTGTTGCTACCTTCCACTTGAGTCTAATAAAACAAAACATGATTCAGGGTTGGGCTGAGCAGAAAGGAGTAATTAAATTCTCTCATTTGGAAAAATATATTTTTTTCAGTTAAAAATCATTTCATGAACTCAATTGAAAGAGTCAACTTAACTGAATGTCTGTTCCTTCAGGTTGGACAGTGAGGGATGACCCATACAGAGCTCCTCTGTGTCTAGGTTGGGTAATGGCCATATAATACTCCCAGACATACCTTCCCAAGCCACAAAACACATGGCAATGCCAAATACAGAGTGTGTATATTTCTTTTTCCTGTTATTACACATTCCTCAGTGACTCAAATGTAGAGTGAGTGTTTGAATAACTTAGGGTTTGGAACTGAATCTAGTGCAACAAACTTCCAGGGAAGCTCTTAATAAATGAAATGCAAATGAGGAGATAGAAGATGGAGGAGGGGAAGGGGAAAAGAGGGAGGGGGATGGACAAAGAGTAGAGAGAGAGAGAAGGAGAGAAAGAGGTGTCACAATTATGGATTTTCTCTGCCTTGACTAGCAGTTTTGGAAAGAGACTCTGGGTGAGCATTTCCTGGGACAGTACACTTTGTAGAGCAAGTGTGGCTATCCTAAGGGTGGATATGGGTCTGTACACATAAGTGAGCCATTGAGCATATGGTTTAGACTCACCCAAGAGTATTAACTTAAAACATTTGGGAACATTGTTTCAGAAAACTATTGATTATATTGATGTTAGCTGTGTGGGGGAAATGTTATATATTATAGAAACATAATTTGATTATATTTTTAGTGAAGTCTTTATAGAAAAAGTAGAATGTCATTGGAATTTTTGATGCAGAATCATTATGATTTGGTGGAGAGAAAGTAGAGAACAAAATTCTGAAGTCGGTGGTGGAGGTATCAAGTCCACACAGATGACAGTCTGGAAAGTAAAGAGGTTGGGGTGGGCTCTTTTTGTCTTATTGACAGTCTCTTGCTTTTTTATTTTGATGTTGACTTTTGTGATTTTGTATGTTTCTTTTTGATGTTTTTGCTTGTTTATTAAGAATAAAGAATAAAACACTGAATAGGTAAGAGGTAGGAGAACCTGGGAGGAAAACATAAGGCCAAAATATATTGTGTGAATTTTTTTTCAATGAGAGAGAGAGAGAGAGAGAGAGAGAGAGAGAGAGAGAGAGAGAGAGGTGAAAAGAGGGAAAGAGCTTTAAAATAGAAATCAGGAGACACAGAAACAAGGCTGGAAAACAACAGTATGCTTGTACAGGGCTGAGTGTGTGGATTCTAGGGGTGAAAGGGGAATTTGAACAAGGTATGGGGGATGGGCCTGCACTGGAGGTTTACTTAGTTAAAGTCCTCTTTTAAAAATTGTATATCAGGCTGGAGAGGTGATTCAGTGGTGAACAGTACTGGCTGTCCTTGCAGAAGAGCAGGGTTCAATTCCCAGCACCCATATGTTGGCTCACTAACATCTGTAATTCTATTTCCAAGCGATCTGATGTTATCTTCTGGCTCTGTAGGTACCAAGTAGAAAAATACTTCACAGACACACCTGCAGGCAAAATGCACATACAGTTAATTTAAGAATAAAAATGAAAAAAAAACCATATCTATTGAAGTTGTACAACATGATGCTTTGTTATACATAGTGAAATGATTACTATAGTCAAATACATTACCATCTTCTGTTTTCTATCGTTCAGTTTTTGAGGTCAGACCACCTAGCATTTTCTGTCATCCAATGTGATATACATAGATGTCTGGATATGTTTATCTTTTTGTCTCTGCACATCTCTACCCTCTGGCTGGTTTCTCCATTTCCTCCTCCTCCTCTCAAGCCCCTGTAACCAATGTAATGGTGTTACAGCTGTATTTCTATGTAATTGGTTTTTTCTCTTCTGTGTCTTGGCTGTTGTGCACAGTCTTCAAGGAACATGAGAAAATAGGGCATTGACTCTATTTCCTTTGCACAAGCATTTTTCCCATTTTAATATCCTAAGATTGAGCTAATTGTGATATTTGCTCAAAACAGATGACAGTCTGGAAATGAATAACTTAAGGAGAGTCGAATACAAAGAAAGATGCCTGAACTCATGAATGGAGCTCAGGGAAATGGTAAGAGACCATGGATGGTGGTGAATAGTCTCATCTCACCCTGAAACAACTCCTCCAGGGTTGTCCTCTTGGGAGGAATTTTCTCTGGAGCTTAGTGGCCAGCATTAGACATAAAGAACTATGGCCAGCAGCTTCAGGAGATCATATGAGCTAGCCTCCAGGACCAGAGAGTGTGGAAAAGCACAGAGGGCCCACCTTTGCATTCTCATGGACATAAGAACTCTGTGCATGAGACATTACATTTATTTCTACTCTAAGAATTTTTTTGTTGATTCTTAATGGCATTCTCTTGGACTTGAAGAAAGAGCAAAGAGAGGAAAGACCACTTACGTGATTTTCAACAACCTCTCTCTGAAGCCTGAAAGGTAACTGAGCCCCACAGGAGAAGCATATTTAATCTAGAAGAACTGAGAAGGATGCCTAAGACATGGAGCCTTGGTGAGCATTTGTGAATGGCCAGATTCTTCTTGCCACGGAGAACATCTCCATGTCTGTTTTTTGGCTTTCTTTAGGAACGCCCACTAAACCACACATCCTAAAATACATCCAACTGTTTTCCTTTAATTATCCACTGTATGAAAACACAGCAACATAAGCTCAATTCAAAGAAGTGGAAACTTCCAGATTGCTTCTTCCTTGGGAGCAATGTCTTAGCAATGTTCTCCTAAAACTCCCTTTATTTTTGCTGATTTCTAGAAGGAAGGGAAAACACTCCCCATCATGTCTCAAAACCCCAAATCCAAATTGAGACAAACAAGCCCTTTCATCCTAGTTTAATATAAGGTGGGAAAGAGGCAATGGTTTACAGCAGTGCTGAAGTCAGACTGATTTGGGTTTAGTTGCTGGCTCTGCCTCTAGTTATGTGATGTATGTAGCCCATAGACTCAAGTACTTAATAAATATTGCCTATTATTGTTGTTGGAAGCCATTTCCGGTATTGATGTGTGCTTAAGAAATATGTATTTTTCTTATTAGATTCAAAAGCTGTAAAATTTCTCTGTTCCAAGTGTAATATATGTTCTGGCTTTCTCTGAAGTTTGTTCTGGGACCCAGAACCCTCCCTTCTGACCATCTTATTTCAATCTCTCCTCCCAGGCATTCTGGAAGAGTTTAGGCTTCTCTGAAAAATGGTTCCATGGCCCCAGCCACCTGCAAACCAAGTAGTAAGCAACCACTATTTGCCTTGGCTGTTTAATTGACACCAACCTACTGCCAGTGGACACCCCTGTGCTTATACAGAGAGAGAGAGATCTTTCCAAAAGACAACAAATTTCCAATTTAATGTTTGATCCCTTGTCACCAGGCCCGCTTTAACAGACAAACTGTTCTTATTGCTTATTTCAAACAGCAATGGTAGTCTAAAAAAATTAAATTAGCATCCAGTTTTAATACCTGTTTTTCACTTTGAATTTAAGAGAAAACTGCACAGGCCTTTGCCTCTTGAAGAAAGCTGCTGCTCCAGATATTACCATTGAAGACCACTGCCTTGGCTCAGGTACACTCAATGTCCCTAAGTGGTACCATGGGAGTTGACTTCTTTCTCTCTGTCCCTGGGAAACCCAATGATAATATGTGCATCTAGAAAGGTTTCTTAAGACACGATCTTTTGGAAAATTCGTATTTACTTGTAAAACATGTATTTTCATAAATCTCATATGGCAAAAAGGTAAAATTTGATTGTTGTTTTGGATTTCTTTTCCTTAGCTTTTTAGTCAGTTCTCTTTCTCAATAAATCTAAATAATTTATACCATCTCCTTCTCCCTTAGAGACCTTGGTCCATCCCTAATTTTTAAAATAAACACATTGAGAAATAAACAAACATCATTGTCCCTTTCCTCTTAACTATGTGGTCACTAGTTATAGCAGAGACTATTTTTAGAAAATTAAAAAATAAACCAAAATACTCATGTAGTGGTGTTCACAGGAGTGTGTCCCTGATGGGCCTTGGTTTCCCCGAAAACTTACTGGTCCTGTAAGACAAGCTGTTGGGCAATATGGGCTGCTGCTTATCCCTGCCTGGTGCACCTGTTTGAGGAGTTGCTAGGGCCTGAGGAACATGATTCTTTTCTCTCCCATTAAAGGTCCATGAAAACCACTGGATATTGTTAACACCTTGACATGGGTCTTCAGGTGTCCTGTCTCTTTGTCTTCTACTCCCCTCCCTATAGTGGGATTGAACCATCCTATTCAACTCTACTCACCTCCATATTCAACTCTTCTCTGCCTTTCTTCGTTTAGATGAAACATATTTTCTGGATATAGGAGTTGAAAGTAAAGTAGGAAGTTATCAGTTTGGAACTTTTAAAGAGATGGGTGAGAGGAGAACTCTGGGAAGTTTATTTCTATCTGGAAATCTGAAAGCAGAAATGAAACACAATTCTCAACCAGAGCACCATGTTCATACACTACATCCTCTGTGCTGTCTGTCTTATCTGTCATCTGCAGTCTAACTCAGACATATGCCTCAGCTCTGATCTCTCTGTTTTGGGTCTTTTGCTAGGAGTATCTCAGTCTATTTCTGCTTCTATAGCAAAATACAAAAGCTTGAGCATTGATAAAGCAAGAGTTTATTTGGAGGTTAGAAAGTCCAAGATTAAGACTGTAGGAAATCTAGCACTGGTGAGAGCAGAGGGCCTGCTTGTCAGAGGACAACTTGTGGCTGCATTCTCTAGACATGAACACCATGTCAAGAGAGAACAACAGGTAGAGCAATGAGACCCAATTTGATCCCAATGAGCCCTTATAGAAGAGTCTATTGCATTTATAAAGATGACTGAATAACCCTCCAAAGGTCTCATCTCTTACTGTGACCACTTTGGAAGCTAGGTTTTAGCTATAGGTCTGTGGACCCACACTAAACCACAGCAGGTCTTACTAAGTCTCTGACACATGTTATTTTATAAGGACTAGAATTTTAATTTCTTCTCTTGATGTTTCTCCTGTGAAATCATTTGTTTTCAAAATTTCAAGATTTTGCTGCTTTTCTTATGACTTTTCACATTCTAAAGACTACTATGTAACAGTTTGAAAAGGTAAGCATACTGTCCAGTAGTACAAGGGAACATATTTCAACCATATTTTACTAGGTTGAATCATATCAAGGGGAAAATTTCCATTGGTTAAATGTGATGATTTAATAGTAAGTTAATCTGGGTCAATATAAATGAAAAATGACACTCTGGACTATTTTGTGGTCAGTGAGTATTTATGGCAGAGACTGCCTTTAGCACTGCAAGCAGATGGTCATCATTTAGTTTAGTATATAAGGTTCAATATCAAATTCTGGTGCACTTTTGGACATATGCACACACAGACACAGACACACAGACACAGACACACACACACACACACACACAGACACACACACACACACACACACACACACACCTGAGATTATCTGTAGGGCTGTGAAAGGGTCTTGGTTTTTGGTAGAAACACTGGCTGGAAATAGCCTGGAGACCCAATAGGTGTCCATAGCCTGTGAGGGATGAGCATCCATTCTGCTGAGCGACCAGAATCCAGGCTCCTGACACTTGGTGTAGAACTCCATTGGCCTGCACTGTTCAGCCATGTAGGACAATGCCGCCCCTCCCAAAGAGCACAGGTAGAGGGCGTGATTACAGGCCTCAGGCTCTAGAGATATTTACATACTAATGAGTTACCTGGAGGCCAGGGGGTGGAGCCAATTAAGCATTCTTCCCAGACCCTTCCTCCTTCTCCCTCCCTATTTAACTCAGGTCTGCCCTGAGTTTAATAGGGGTGCATCCAGATCCATCTACCATCCACCATGAAAATAAACCCTTTTGGAACCATGGACTTTCTCGTGTCTTTGGAGCCCGCCATGGGAAAATGTGGAGAAGGCTTTTAATGCCAAGCGGCTGCAGCCACAGTGCCTAACTTTCCGCCTGGAGGACCTTTCTGCATTCCAGCCATGGGGACCCACATCTAGTCAGGCCACCAAGTCTGCTAAGTGAGAACAGTAACTGAGTGTCTCCCACTGGGTGCGACCAGGCCCTCTTTCTTCTCTCCCACCGACCCCTCGTTTCTCTCTGCTGTGGGCCGAGAAATTTATTAGTATGCCTGAATAGGGGATGTCGCAGATCTCCAGGAACTTGAGGCCATGATCCCTGAGGAAGCACTCCTAGTTGATCCTGCACAGTGCTCACTGACATTGAAACAGAGAATGTTGCAGTGATCAACTGTCTTAAACACAGCCGTTCATCAGGCTGGTGCTAGACAGTGATCTCCCTACACCAGTACGAATAATGGTGAAGCACACCCACAGAGAAGGCTAAAGTCATTTTCTACATTTGACACTCAAAGGGAATACAGTGGAAACCTAGTACTCAGCCTTCATTGATAAGTAAAACAAATGATAGTAAGGAAAAGGTTAACAAAATAAAAGGTACCCCCTACACAGAAGGCATTCAGTTGATAGTCTACTGTATGTAAATTTGCATATTTTCTCCTTCCAATTGCTTTTGAAAGAGCCAAGAACCACATTGACCTTGGGTGACTCATTCTGTTAATTAAGATCTTTTGTTTCTGTAAAGTTTCTCACCTCACCCAGGACGGGGAAAGCCTTCTAGTATAATAGTATTTTGACAACAAGCACTTCAGGTTCCAAATAACATAACCATCATTCTGATCATTTTACAATGTCACTTCGGTATGTTTCTCAGAAAACACTGTAAAGAATCTTAATAATCCAATCACAATTTCTCATACTACTTTTATTAGAAAGACAGAGTTGCCAAAACATTTTTTTAGTTGAAGGTTTCGATGTGTTTTTGACCTGTAAAGTTAAATGCTTTTGGACCTCAGAATGCTGGAAGTCTAGAAAAAATTCAAACTAATGCTGAGTTTACAATCTGAGAAGAAAGCACCCACTCAATTTCTTTCAGGGGACAGAGTAAGAGCTCTCATGGCTGACATTTTGGCACATTGAGAGCTAACAGTAGTGTGTGTTTCTTGAAGGGAGACTTTTTTCACACTGGTGTAGGTTTAGAGAAAAATAATATTTATTTTCAATTTGCTTGGCTTAAGGTTTCCTTCCTTTCCTCCCAATCTTTAAACACACCAGTATAATTTTCTGCTCCTGCAATGGGGGCTGGGGCATGTAAGGACAAGGTGTTTGTATTAGATTTAAATGTGGTTTATTTGCTTAGTAGTTTAGAAAGTTGTGAGAGTAAGTCCAAGGTCATGGCTTTGACTCGCACACGGAGCTTCAGTTTTCTCTTTTGTGCCTTTGAAAGAGACATCAAGGAAACTTACAATTAGACACATTTAATTTGATGGAGTAATAGAGCCATGGAAAGTCACATTCAAAGATCTTGCCTTAATGTTTTTGAAAACTAAAAGATATTGCCCTCAGTGTGACATGGTGATTAAGGAGAACTGTGTGGGCCAGGCACAGCTCAAGGATGCTTGAAAGAGTCTCAGAAGAGGAGGATGGACCCAGCCAGAGGCAAAAGGCTTCATCACCTGCCTACATGTTGCTGAAGGTGATTGCTATGACTAGATCATGGCAAACCCTTTCAGAACATGGCAAAGTAGCAGCACCAGCTTCAGACTTGCTATTCAATTCTTATCAGCAAGACAGTTGGAAAGAAGAACAGAAAGATAATTCTATAATAGGTACCCAGTCATGCTATACTTTTTAAAAGTAGCATTAAATATGCCTTTGGAGTTACAATCATAATTTATATCCGTCTGTCATGTCTGATTCCTCTCTGCCTCTCTTTCAAGGACATCTTATCTAATACAGAGTTTCTATTGTTGCACATTCAATCAAAAGAGATATACTCTAGGCTACCTAAATATCCCTTGTCCATGTGCTCAAATTACTTGTGGCTTAAATACTGTCAAATAGCACATGATTAGTAATAGATACTAAAAATTAGAACTCAAATAAAACTCTTCTTGTCATTTTATAATGACAAAGCCATAATTCTCATTTCACAAAGTTGAAGATAAGTTGAAATCATCAAGGGAGGTATGGATTTTCTGGCTTCTCCTGTGGGACTTTACCACCCTTGCTTACTATCAGGTTTTAACCCATTCCTCTCCTGGTCTCTGAGTATGAGTGTATTACCCAGGATGCTTTCAAGTTGAGAAACTTTGATTTTTTTTTTTCCTGGTGTTTAGAACTTCCATTTGAACCCAGCCAAGGATTTATATTCCTCCATGTAACTTCTCAGGTCAAAGGCTTGACACATGAGAAAGCTTATATACTAAAATCAATTATTTGTTAATATAATACAAATTCTGCTTGTTCTCAAGGTCACCATTGTGCCTTGGCTGTACAAGGAAGATGGTGCAAACGGATGAGTCATGACTCTTTCATGGATAAACAATCACATGTCTAAGATCTACGTTTAGTCCAAATGGAAATAAAAGTTACAAATTTCCAATTGCCATTCAAAATTTCTTTCAGCCTATACCTCATGGTGGGCTGCAGGCTTCTGGCAGGGCACACAGAAAGACAGATCTGTTCAAGGAGTCTGCTTCCTCTTTGAAGATTATTCTTAGATGTCTTGAGCAGTGAGTGTTCTTTTAGTCTGATTTGAAATTAGACAACTTGAAATCTGTATCCTGTGGCACAGGACATAGACTCATAAACCTCAAGTATAAACATGTTTTTCTTTTTAAAAGATTTAATTATATTATATTAATTATATTATATTATATTATATTATATTATATTATATTATATTATAT
>NW_021604618.1:19996081-20017917 GCF_004785775.1 Grammomys surdaster
ATTATATTATATTATATTATATTATATTATATTATATTATATTATATTATATTATAATGTATGAGTGTCTTGCCTGCATCTGTGTATGTGAACCATGTGTGTTCTTGGTACCTGAGTTCAGAAGAGGGTTTCAGATCCCCTGGAGATGGAGTTACAAGCAATTGTGAACTACCATGTAAGTGATGGGAACTGAACCTGGTTCTCTACAAAAGCAACAAGTGCTCTTAACTGATGATCTCTCTTTCCAGCTTCCACATATGCTCTTTTAACAGTCTGATATCTGGAGAATGGTATGTTCAGGTCTTGTATCAACAGATTACATAAGCACCAGCAATGCTATATGCCTTATGAGTCACAAAGATGAAAGTGAAGTGTTTGAAGTCAAAAGTATTTACAGACTAGCCTTGAAAATGCCTAATTAAGATGCATAGAGTAGAGCTGTGATTGGGAACTGGGGAGAGGGTAGGAGAAATGGTTAAAGGGACAGAGTTGTCATTATAGAGGATGAGTTCTAGAGACGAGGAATGTAATCAAGACTGTCATATACTAGGAGATTAGCTAAGAGGATAGATTTTCTTTCTTTCTTTCCTTTTTTTTTTTTTTTTTTTTTGGTTTTTCGAGTCAGGGTTTCTCTGTGTAGCCCTGGCTGTCCTGGAACTCACTCAGTAGGCCAGGCTGGCCTCGAAATCAGAAATCCGCCTGTCTCTGTCTCCCAAGTGCTGGGATTAAAGGCATGTGCCACCACCATCTGGCGTGAGGATAGATTTTCAATGCCTTTATTAAGACTAAAATGAGCAACCATATGAGACAATAGGTATGCTAATTAGCTTGAGTGCAGTAATAACTTTACCATGAATGATCTATGAATGTATCTCCAAGTGAAACAGTTAATCTGTGAAGACACATGAAGAGCAAGGGATTGCAGAAATGGAACCACACATAACTCAGAATACTTAAATACAGAAAGAGGAACATATAACAATCCACTTTTAATGACTTCTCATTTTTAGAATGTGTTCCTTTCAGATAAGTCTCAAATTACTTTTTTATTTGACAATCATCATGCAAGTCAACAAAATGCAGCCGATACACTATAGATTAGGAGGCCTGCTGCATACTATCAAAGAGTTTAGCTAAAATACTTTGAATCAATTATTAATTTTATCGAGATTTTATTTATTTGACTGTTTGATTCTTTTGGTTTTGTTTGTTGTTGTTGCTGTTGTTTTGGAAACAGGTCACACTGTGAAACGTAGGCTCTCCTGGAATGCACTTTGTAGCCCACGTTGGCTTCAAACTTGTAATCCTCCTGTTTCAACTTCCTTAGTGCTGAGTGGCATGTACTACCATGCTTGGCTTTTTAGGATTTAATTCGAGAAGAGTGGTCTTATAAAAATTGTTTGTCTCAGCAAATGAACTCTGAACGAGGACAGTAGCCTCAAGTAA
The DNA here is from genome assembly GCF_004785775.1 of Grammomys surdaster. Taxonomy (NCBI): domain Eukaryota; kingdom Metazoa; phylum Chordata; class Mammalia; order Rodentia; family Muridae; genus Grammomys; species Grammomys surdaster. The sequence continues at coordinate 19,997,528 of NW_021604618.1, forward strand.
CCTAGATCCACAGCAGGGGTCAGGTGTATTGTGTCTGTGTTGTTATCTTTTTTCTAGTTGTATAAATTTTAACAGGCATATTTTATTTCTTTGAGTGTTCAGTTTATATACACACACACACACACACACACACACACATATATATATATATATATATATATATATATATATATATATATAAACTAAATCAAGTTTAATAGGATGATATCAATGTAGTCAGTTTGAGTTTTGGTATAAAAGAGAAACCATTCAAATACATGTAATATTAGGCAGTACAACTGATGACAAATTCAGTAAGAAAGAATAGAGAAAAGCATGCGTGTTAGCTTTTCATCACTAATAGAATGTCTGAGGTCTGTGTTGTTTTTTCTTAGAAGCTTCACACATTTGGTAGGGTTCCTGGTGCGGTCATCAAGGTACTGAACAAATTCACAGGAACAGAGCAGGACCTGCTCTTTTGGGGGATACGATAAAAGTTGGAGTCATTCCCATCACCCTGATGCTTGGTGTGTATCATATAGTTCTGCCTCTAGAAGCTGGTTTTAGAAAATGCTGGTCATATTCCCACCCCACCCGCCCCCAGCAAATTATATAATGCTGCAACCGAAACTATGATTTCCTCTGGGAAGTGAGCTAGGAATTGGCTTGAAAAACTGCTCCTGGATGTTTACAAAGTGATCTTTGATTTTTGTTTCCTTGTTACCCTCCACTGGGTACAACAGGCTGTACATTCAGCTATGAAATCCAATAGAGAAGAACTACAGGCTGGAGTCAGAGCAGAGAAAGCAGGCTTGACATTCATACCACACTTGAACCAAGCACCCAGAGAATCATGAAATGAAGCACAGCCTGGAGGCTTCTTGAAGAATCTGTACTCAGGGATTGATGACATGTGTATATTCACAGTTTATGCAAATGTCTGCAATGTGTTTTTCTCAAAAGCAAATTTTACCAAAAGTTAAGAAAACGATCTCCAATTTGTACCGTGGAATTCAAACATCGAATTGGTACATTAGCCACGTGGTCTGTGCCTCCAGCTCTAGGACAGCATGTTCCATGACATTCTGGAAAACAAAACAAGCAGTTTTAAAACTTTTTATTTATCTTTTTATTGAAAATATCATTTTAGGGCAAAAGTCTACTAGATTGAACCTAGATAAGCAAATATCTCAATTAATAAAATTACTTTCTCATCATAATGTTTCTTGACCTATTTGTCCCCATCATTTTTAAAGCATGGCAGCCAGCATATAAAAGCCAGTGTAAACACCAGTCATCAATGGAGTTATTCAGAAGGAACTTCTGGTCACTTCTAAATGTGCAACATTTAAAAAAAGTGTCTTTTAGTCGGCTTGTTAGGAGCCATTTAAAACTTTCTCATTCTTCTCTATTTGTATAGACTCATAGCATATGAATAAACAACCTTTAAAAAAATCAAGAGTACATTTAGTTAATGAACGTATTAGGTAAAAATATACCTCATAGCATATGATTATGAGTGCCTGGACAGAAATAGATTTAGATAGTTTATAAAAAAAATATCTGTTTAGAATTTAAGGTTTTCTTTCCAACCATATTTATACTTTATATTTTTTCATTAAAAACAAATATTAGGATAAATATTTATTTTAGGCATTTTTATGCATAACATGTATGCATGAACTTGGTGCATTAAAATGTTTGCTCCTCACATTAACTATTAACATTGAAATATAAAACAAATTTCTAAAATTTTCTTACATGCTCTAACACATGTCTTTCTTGATAAAATGTAAAAAGCCCTAATTATGTGTCTTCTCCACTAGTGTGTGAATGATCTCAATACATTCCTCTCATTTATGGGTGATTCAGTTCATTTGCAAATGGCCGTGAAGGTTACAGTCACAATCCATGCTTTTTCATAGAAACATCTTACTCCCATAGTCCCTAAGCTAAACCAAAACACACAACTCCCAGTAAAGTGCCTCATAACAATTCTAACTCTCATGTCATCTGTTTCTATAGTGAAAACATTGATGTCCAAGAAAAGAGGAATTCCTCAGAGGAGCAGGGTACTGGAGCCAAGTGGGGCTCTGTCCTGACAGCTAGAAGCAGTGTTCCTGAGTTAAAAAATAAAAAGTGTCAACCTTACAACCACCTTACGTTGTTAATCTCAAGAGCAGACCTAGCCCTATCAATAATGTTTTCCTTTTCCTCTTCTGGTTGGTCAAAATATGTGGAAGAAACTAGTAAACTAGTACCACTAAATTATTATATTCTTGGATGGATAGTAAGGTACAGCTACAGATACCAAGTTAGAATAAAGACTTCATGTTTTTATTCACCTTAGACTTATCTATCTATCTATCTATCTATCTATCTATCTATCTATCTATCTATCATCTGCCTTATCTAATCTGCATCTGTCTACTTATATTCCTATGTACTTATTTATCATCTATTAATCATCTACCTATCCATGTATCATCTTCTAGAGCAATGAGATAGAACATCTAACTGTACAGTACTTGTGTACTATTATAAAGTAATGGTTTTTCTTATATTTAATATGATTGATGGTATCTATGCAATACACTATTACTATGTAATATATTATACAGCATATTCTTTGTGCAAAAAAATCTGGGGGATTTTCTCTCAGCATTTGCAAAATCTATGTGGTACTATAATTACATCCATTGCCAGTTTACCATTAGAGCACCAGTAATCTTATGAGCCCCTTTTTCAGATTTATTGGATTCCTGGAATGTACACAGAAAAAAATGTGATTTTTTATACATAATTAAATAATATTATGGAGACATCTAACACATAGTGTATCACAGATTATATATGTATACATCAGTACATTTAAGAACGTGTGAAATAGCTATTTGAATCATTAAAAAAATAATTCAGCAGAAAAATGGAAACTAAAATTAAAGAAAGTAAAGGACTACAATCCAACTATAATGAATAGAAATGGTTTTAAAATCAGAGATTCCTAGCAGTGGGGCATATGGATCCTGAAGTGACCTCTCCCTGTAGCCAGGCAGGACTCCTAGTTGAAGAATAAGGACAGCAACCCACCCACAAAGCCTTCAACCCAAAATGTCTCCTGACGATGATATGTGCAGGGACAAAGATAAGAGCAGAGACTGAGGGAAAGGCTATCCAATGACTGCCCCAAATTGAGACTCATCTCATGGGCAAGAACCAATCCTTGACACTATTAGTGATACTCTGTTATGCTTGCAGTCTGGAACCTAGCATAACTGTCCTCTGAGAGGTTCCTCTCAGCAGCCAATGGAAGGAGATGCAGAGACTCACACCCAAACATTAGATGGAGCTAGAGGAGTCTTTCAGAAGAGCTGGAAGAAGGACTAAGTGACTGGAAGAAGACAGGGACTCCACTAGAAGAACAACAGAGTCAACTAACCTGGACTCTTGGGAGCTCCCAGAGACTGAACCACCAACCAAAGAACAAGAACAGGCTAGACCTAGGCCCTCTGCCACATGTAACAGATGATCAGCTTGGTCTTCATGTTGGTCTCCCAAGCAACTCCAGTAGAGGCTGTCTTTGAGCCTGTTGCCTGCCTGTCTGCCTGCCTGGGGAAGGGAGGATGGGGGAGGACTTGCTTGAGGGAGTACTAGAAGGAGAGGGAGGGCCGATATTGAGTTGTGAGGGAATAAATAAATCAATTTAATTTTAAAAAAATCAGTGTTATAGAATGTTATTGTCATTTAATAGGAATTTCAAAGAGAATGGGTGACAAGATTATTAAATAAATAATAAATCAATTTTTAAAAGTTAAAGACAGAAACCCTCAAATCAAAAAGGCCATTGAATGTTTGGAACAATGAAGAAAGGAAAGGAAATGGTTCACAGGACTGATGCCCCAGTAAGACACAGCTGGTGATGAAGGAATCTGATAGAATCAGTTTCTATCCATAACAACAAGGTTCTTACAGCAGAAGTACCTATCACGGTCCATCACAAATGTTGCAGAAGGCAGTGAGCCCGCACTTATGAGATCCTAGCTAGCCTCTACCCATATAGAGTCCTCAGTCTGTAGCTTTGGAGAAGACTATGTTCTTGGTGGCCATGACAGTCTAGGGACACATCGGAGAGTCAAGCTAACAGAAGAGTCTTTGATTTGTAAGCCCCTCCCTCTTGGCCATCCATATTGAAACAAGAAAGCTGAATAACTATTTTTGCTAATCTTCAGTACTAGACCAGAGCATATGATCCAGTCAAACCTTAAACTAATCAAAATTTGGAGCATTGTCAGAAAAATAAAACATATCTATCCCAATGAGTAAAGAAATCATGTACAGAGGGTTAGGCTAGCTCAGATTTCTTCAAGCATCATCAAAACCAAAACGCAGAGAAATAAAGAAGGACTTTTACCAGCTCAAGGGGAAAGGAATCCCGTACTACACAGATAGTGCGAGAGCTGTAACTGAATGCGGGTCTAAGGTGAAGAATCTGTGCCTTTTTGGGAGAAGATGGTTCATTCCACCACTATACAGAATTAATGTAGAGAAGAGCACAATGAAATCACAGAAAGCCACAGGATAAGACATAAAAGACACTCCTGGACTGTGGGTGACATGTTCAAGGTGCTCTGTAATTCTAAAGAGTAACCGTGACAGAGAAAGAGGAATTCAACTCTTGGCAGAATTTTGGGTAAAATTAGCAGATCTAATGATTGATTGATCAGTCGTAACATCTATCAGGTAAAGGCAGGCGGAAAGCGTCATTCCACTGTATGACAGTTGCAAACCACCTTCGAGTGGGCATGTGAATGACAATGTTGGGCTTTGGTCTTGTTTTCATGCATGGCTTGGGTGGTAGTGTTGATACTTAGATACAGTGAGTGAAACACTAGCCATCCTTGGGTAGGCTCTATCATCCCTGGCATCAACGTGAGGCACAGCAAAGTAAAATGTGCACCATAACGAGGTTCAGGGCTCTCTCAGCCCTCTTCTGGCTGACTGATTTTGCTTATGGGTCAGTTTCTTGGGATAACTGTTTTGTTTTGTTTGTATTGTTGCAAGGGAAATGGATGGCCCTGTAACAGATGCAATCTGAACTTTGACTCTTGAACGCCATTCTTACTACTTTCCCACTCAACTCCATATCTTGGTGTCTAATCTTTCTCTTTGATTCTGCTACCTCCTCACTTCCAAAACCAGACAAACCCAAATACCCTGGGGTTTGTTGTTGTTTGTTTGTTTTGTCTTCCAAAGGTGCTATGGTGGTTTGAATGAAAATGGCCTCCATAGGCTCCTGTATTTGAATAGTTGGTCCCAGTTTGTGTACCGATTGAGAAAGATTAGGAGGTATGGCCTTGCTGAAGGAGGTGTATCGATTGATGGTGGGCTTTGAAGTTTCAAAACTCCATGCCCAGTCCATTATTGCTCCTTTTACTGTCTCCATCCTGTGCACAGATGGAAGCTCTCAGCTGCTGCTCCAGCACCATACCTGCTTGCTTGCTGTCACCACACTTTCCACTGTGATAGTCATGGGCTCACCTCAGCCTCTGAAACTGTAAGGAAGCCTCCAATTACATGCCTTCCTTATAAGTTGCCTTGGTCGTGGTGTCTCTTCATAGCAATAGAACAGTAACTAAGACAGGCCTGAACCATGTTTTGATCTGTGGCATGCATTAAATATTGAGGCTATTCACGTAGACTTCTAACTTCTATTTTGCTTGGAAATAGATCAGAAGATCAAACCACACTGGCAGTTTATTCATATGTAGCTGAAACCGAGTGAAATTGAGGATTGGTATGGGATCCAATGTGCCACAGTTTCAACAGTTGTGCTGTGCTTTGTGTGCACGTGCATGTGTGTGTGTTAAATGTACTTGTTCATGTGGTTATGTGCATGTACATGTGAAGTTACATGTGCATGTGTTTGCATCTGTCTATGCCTTTCCTCAACCAGTCTCCTTTATTTTTGGAGACAGGGTCTTTTGCCGAACCAAATGCAGTCTGTCTGCACATTCAGTTTGAGCAATCCTGTCTCTATCTGCCACTCCCCCACCACCACCTCCCAGTTAAAAGTTAAAAGCACATTCCCACTGTGCTTGGCATGCAATATGGCTGCTGGGGATGTGAACTCAGGATCTCATGCTTACATAGGAGGAACTTCAATGACTGAGCATTTCCCCAACACACAGTAGGTGCTGTTTCTTATCCCCCAGCCTTTTCCATGCCTCTGTGTGATCTTAGACTTTGATTTCTGGTCTCCTACTCAATGGCCTATTGTTAAACACTAAGGACGATTTCTTTTGCTATCACTGGTAATCATTTTTTGTGTTTGTTTATTTTTTATTTTCTGGGTTATTTTTTGTTTAGTTTTGTTTTTTTCTTTCAGAACTTGTCCACCTTATACTCCTGGGCTGGGTGAATTTAGGGCCACTTAAATGAGGTTCCTGTTCTCCAGAAGGTAAAACACATCCTATTACCTGTGCCCTTTCATCCTAACAATTTCACACCAGAGCAGTTGCAATTGCACACCAGTTTGCTTACCACTGAACTTGATTCAAGAATGCTAATTTTCCCTCTGTAAATGTTTGATTTTGTGCCTCTGTTTAAATAGTGGTTTGTGGGTATTCCTTGATTTCACTTTGAGTTCTATTAAGGCCCTAGACTTCGCCTAGGCTTCAGGAATGTGGAGCGTGTAACTGAGAAGGCATCTAATTGGTTGATCAGGAGATAGGGGGACACTGGTTGTTTTTTTTTTTTCTCATTAGATGTGTGAATTTTGGAAATATCAAAACTTTTCTGAAATGTACAGGTTTTTTTTTTGTGGGTTTAAGGCTTTATAATCTTCAGTGAAATTTCCTGTCTACTATGCAACTTCACTCATGTGTTTCACAAATGAAGAATGTTCTGGGACAGTAGTTTCTCTTGGAACATGGTCCACAATGGTTTCCACTGAGAATTTGTCCTTCATTTTCCACATCATTTCTTCTCCAAGCATCATGACATCTCTCCCCGCTCCTGAACCCCCCCCCCCACAAGATTACCTTCCTTTGTGCACTTTCACAACTCTAAATTCTAAAAGTCTGTGGTCTCTTTTGTGCCAGCTTCAAGCTACTTCTAAATGGCATCCAGCAACAAAACACTGTGACAAGTGGGCTTTTGTTTCTATTGGCTTCTCTCTCTCTCTCTCTCTCTCTCTCTCTCTCTCTCTCTCTTTCTCTCTCTCTTTCTTCCTTTCTTTCAATACAAAGCCTTAGCCAGTAGCTCGGGCTGGCTTTGAACTCAGATCCTCCTGCCTCAGTCTCCTGAGTGCTGAAATTAAAGGCATGTAACACCAAACTCAGCTTGCCTAAGCCTTTCTTCTTCTGTTTTTAAGGCTGATTTTTACAATTAGGACCCTAGCAGAGCTTTCTACAAGACAATAGCTGACCATATAGTAAATGACATATAAGTACCCTAGTCTATGAATTAATTATATATAATATATGTATACACACACACACACACACACACACACACCACTGTACAAATGGCAGTATTGGAAATAACACATTTTTTTCCAAGAGAATTCCAATTGATTTTCAGTTCACCTGGAAACATTAGCTGTATATCATAGAGGACACTGAGGCTGCTTATGTTTTTAAGGCAGCTTGTCCCAGATGCCCTTTTCTAGGACAAGAAGAGAAAGCTTCCATTTCTGAGTCCATATTCCACGGGTCAGAAGACTTGCTCTCTCCCTGATTTTCTGCAGGATTATCTGCAATGCAGGGCTGTCTTTGGGGGCTATTGCCTTCACAGGGAGCAGGCATGCCTAGGGGCAATCCATCTTCCCCTCTCCCTGCAAACTTGAGCCTTGTCCCAGTCTCTGAGGTCTGATCACTGATGACTCAGTACCAGTTGCAACTCAATCCTTCTGTGCACACAGCTGAGTTAAATTAATCTGATTTCTTTAGCCTTTGCACCCTAGCTATCAATCTCATGGGCAATTAGCATGCTCAGAGCCAGGCATGGGATTCCAGAACCCCTTATCACTGCCCTCTTTGTACTCTAGCCTCCAAACTGCAGGAGGCCCTGTGGGCACCACAGAGATGCAAAAACATTTGTCCTCACAGCAGACTGGATTCCTCAGGCCACTTTCCCTAATGAAATGGCCATTGCCCGTTAATCAAGTAGAGCAGACACAGTTCAGCCTTTCACCAGGTGAGGCTGTTCAGCAACGGTTTTGCATGAGGGGGCCCTGTGGGCTGCAGAGGCTGCAGGCTGCCTAGATAAACAGCCATCTCAAAGGTGTTGTTCTGTTTTGCAGGCAGGATTGTTCATTAGTGGGCAGAAGCCTACTGGGTTGCCAAGTGCCATGATCAAAATGATTTCACTCAGGAGCCAAGGAAAAGAAATTACACACACACACACACACACACACACACACACACACACACACACACACACACAGAGCATATCTAGAAACAGGAGGTAAACAGGAGGACAAGAAGCTCAATTGCCATCTTCTTTGCCCTTCATGTGCCAGCCCCAGCCAGTCAGCAGGCACTGGGCATGTATGGCTCTGACGGGTTCTGTCAGGAGCCCTTTAGTATTTTAAAGTTAGACTGTCAACTTGGAGACCACCAGCCCCTTCTCACACTTTTGTAGCTGCCTCTGTCTCAGGCTTTTCTTTCTGTGTAGCATCCATGGATTCCTCCTGTGGTTACAGTCTGTTCTGACCATTAATTAACTTACAGTTAGAAAATAAGAGAAAGAAAAATTTGTGTTTTCTCAAGCTTTCTCTGTATTTCCCCACATGGTGCAAAAACTCTCTCCATTTGGGTTTAGAAAGCAATCTCCACTTTGAACTTGGGAATCACTTAGAAAATTCTATATTGTTTTATGATTCCTTAGGATTTCTTTATCTCTCATTTCATTATTAGTAATGGTATTTAGCAAACACTTGCCAAATACTCATCACGTATCAAAAGCTTGTCTAGGTGATAACTTTTAGATGATCAGTGAGCTGGAGAGAAAAAACTCTCAATTTTCCAAGGAGAGGAAGACAACCAAAGAGCAAGCAAGTTCCATATGACGGCAGCCAGCAGTGCAGGTACGGTTCGACCGTAGACGTGCTCGTTCAATTAGAAACTCGAGTGCAAATGAGAGAGAGAGATAGTGAGGGATGGAAGCACAGACACGCCTAACAAGGTATGAGGCAAGGCCTTGCTGAAGACACCCTGGTAGGCTAGTTTGAAGAGAGGAAGTAAGACACCTGAAGATCTGCAACCCAAAGGGAAGATTGCAAAGCCCCTGGAGTGGAGGAGGTAGCCATGGAAGACAAGGCAAACAGGTAAAATGGACTGCTGTGTGAGAGGAGCTTTGAAGTGGAGATGACTTGGAAATAGGAAATACATGAGGAATAGGAAAGCCTATTTCTCACCGGAGAGCTAGGGAGGTCATGTAGGTAAATCCAGCCCTGTGTATGGATATCATACACATTACTTTCTCTGGTCCTTAAATAGCTGCATAGAAACTACATGGCAATCCTCTAAGTGGATGGATACCCTGGGCTCTATGTGTCTAGACAATTTGCTAGAGTTTATACCCTTAAGTGACAGAACCAATAGACCAAGTCCAAATCTAAACTCCTGTTTTACCTACTCCAGCTTTTAGCTTCCCTATCTTAGAAAGATGGCATTTTTTGTTAGAGTGATGAAATTTAATCGTGGGAAAGAATAGAAACTTGCTTATGTGATTTCAATTATATAGTGCTAGCAATGGCTACTTTACCATCTCCTGTGTATGTTTTGTTTTCCTTTATAAAAAAATTAATAGCAACTTGTTGGGGAAGGGGAGGGTTTACTCTGACTGGCACTAGGGTTTTTGTTAGATAGTCTTGGCTTCCAGGGAGCGTTGTCATCCAGTATTGCATAACAGACTCTAAGACAAAATTCCACCCCTCTGGTAAAGTATATTCTATCCTTGCTACCCCAGGATATATTATCAAGGATTTATACCGATGTAGGGAACATAATTTTGACATCTTTTTTTTTTTTTTATCTAACTTCACGAAGCTGTACGTTAAAGCAGATTTTCGGACCGAGTAAAGCTGATACCGTCCCCCCACACTGGCCCTCTTCTTGTAGCTCTGCTATCATTCACTGAGTGTTGCATCATCTACTTCTGATTTATATTCAAAAATGAATATTTTAATGAGACTTTGAATAGCTGTAGTCTGTTTTGCTTTTACTAGGAAAGAAGTCTATAACCGACAGGGTAAGTCCTCACTATTTTAGGCAACAGGGAAAGTCCCTGGCTTCATTACTAACTCTCCAGAGAAAAGAGGAAAACATAAAAAGGTTGCAGTGTACTCTGTTCACGGACCCATCAATCATCTCACTGTCAAATGACACTTCCTTTTGTCAAAATCACAGACACCCTTCTAGTTCTAGCTCTTTCCTTGTATATGTTTCTTAGGACCTTGAAAATGTCAAGAATAATAAAGTAAAGCTTTATTGTCTCAAGACTGTCAGCCCTCTGATGAGACTCACATGTGAGCTGCACACTCCCTGGTGAAGAGAAAATTGTCTGTGTGTCTCTCAAGTGTACACAAAGCTGGATGCATGCACCCCTTAGCTACTTTAGCTATGTCACCTTGCTGCCATCATGGTGGGGCAAACTTGGAAGCCAGAGAGGCTCATGTGGAAACTAGGGTGACAGATGTTCCCAGAGTTCCATTATTAGAGGTCGCTAATGGTTAGATTTTGACTAACACAGCAGTTCAAGAAATGCTTGATATGTGTGTGTGTGTGTGTGTTTGTGTATACATACATACACATACATACATACATACAAAGAATCATATTAAACCATGGCCCTATGAATTGTGGTGTACACGTAGACTACATTTAACAACTTAATTCCAGTGAGTCTTGCTAGTCACAGTATGTGTAGGAGCTAGTGTGTAGAGTCTCTGATAGTAAAGATGTGTTGCTGTATCAAGTGTGGGTGGAAATGGATGGCATTCCTCTTCAGTATCTAGCAGATGAAAGTCCCATTTCAGATTTTAGAACAAAGGAATGAAAAACAGACTTAGAGAAATGCTCTTCCACCACACAATCCAACACCTGACTGGAATGTTACCATGGTGAAACACTGTAGCCCGAGGCAGTGATGGCTCTGATGACACTGTTCTCTCAAGTCCGGTGCTTTTTTTTTTGTTTCTTGTCAGAACCTCACTCTTCCACTGTAGTCAAGAGGCTTTGCTTGGTCCTTGACAGTGAATATTCTTTGATGGTATTACCTAGAGGCAGTTCCTGGGTACCTTTCTGTAAAGTGACTTTCACTCTCCAAGCCATTGGCAGGAAGCACCTCTAGCACCAACTAACTCCTGTAGTTCTTGCTCAGACCTTCTGGGCTTTCTGTCAAAGACCATTTGTGACAGACCTTGAGAAAAATAACAAAGCATCTCTCCCTGTTGAAGAAGAATGTGAAAGGGCCTGGGGACACATAGGCTCTTTGTAACTCCAGGTACCATGTCAGCCGTTGGTTGCCTTCTCCCCCAGCGGGGCTAAGTGTCAGAACAGACTGACATGCACAATTTCGCTGCTGCATTGGTCAGTCAGGACAGAGGATGCTTTTATTTAAAGAAAGCAACATTGTGCCTCCGGCAGACTGAGGTACTGAGGTAATTTCCTTCCCTTTTCCACACTTCCTAGCATCCCAGATTTATACATTTTACAGCGTTTGCCAGTGCTCACCTGAAGAAAGCAATTCTCAAGTGAAAAACTTAAAGAAATATTTGTGTTCAGGGCCCAGACCCATAAAGAATAACTACCATAGTTTTAAAATCTCAACTTAATTTTACAACTAATTGCTTGAATAAACCAAATAAGCAGATCAAGTTAGTCTCACAGTGAGAGGAAAGCAATTAGCATGCAAGCCCAGCCCGGAGTTTGAAAGTTTCAATTAGAAAACCGTTCACCCCACCCTACTGGGCTTGTGTTTAGCCAATTTATTTTGATTCTGAAATGGAAATGCTTGAGTATATTTGAATATATACATATATTTGAGTATATGTGTTTATTCATGAAAGTAGAAAATGTCTTTCCAACTACTAGACAAAACAATCTTTAGGGGAAATCAGCTATTTCTTCTCAATAACGTATGAGTCCAGCAGAGTTTTAACATAATGCTAGGCATTTGCATATAGCAAAAACACAGATACTCATCTCCCTGTTAAAGTGCCCATTGAAGAGAACTAAATGGTAACAAGTGTTAGTTATGGCATCTGGGTTGGGAGTCTTGCCATTCCTCTTGCAATTCTGGTGATTACAAGGCTCCACCTTTCCCATGCAGATGGTATAGGAGGCAAGGCAGTGTATCTGTCAAATGCATGGTATAGTGGGCCTTTCCTGAGCCTTTGGATTTTTCACTTCACTTATTTCTTTGCATAACTCCAGTAAGAGAAACTAATTTTACAGGTCAGTAGTCTCAGGCTGTCAGAGACTAAGTCATGAGGCCAAGAGACCCAACTTACAGAAGGTGGTTCATCGTTTTTATGCTGCCATCTCTACTATCAACCAATTAAAAATCTGCCCAATCCTTAGCTCACACATGCTATATTTCTTATGATCTAACCTTAGGATATTCTTTCATGAGAAATCATGGGATTCATCTAATAATTCATACATCCAGTGTGTAATTATGGTAAATGTAAACACTAGTATGCAATAGATAATAGGTTGGCTGGAAAGAGAGATCCTTTCATTCTGGGTAAAAAAGGTTTTGTGTGGACTTTCAGTGAAAAGACCTTCTTGTTTGTTGATAGATATACATCCCCACAGGGAAAAATAGATTTAACATTTTAATTGAACAATACATAGTCATGGAAACTTGATAAACATTTGATAGGTTTTAATTTCATTAACCTCTTCTATAAACACTTCCATTTATTGGTGGTAGCATAGTGCCTAGGAGGAGCTTGTACAGAAGGCTGCAGTGGCTCCTTTGTCTAAGCACCCATAACTCACAGAGTGAACACCGTTACTCAAGCGTCAAGGAGGATGGTGGACTATGGGGAATAAAGAGTCACTGAGCTGGAATTAGCCTTGTTTAGAGAAACCCAAGGAGATAAGAGTAAGGAAGGGCTTAAGCTCCTGCCAATCTTTGGCAGGTAGCCACAGCTGCTGTGAGTTCATGACTACAGCAGCTGCGCCACATCGGGAAAATAGTTCATGAGTACAACAGCCACGTGATGTCAGGAAAAACAGTACCCCACAGCACTCTCCCCTACCATGTTGGTCTTCACTTTCTTCTCATCCCCTTCCCCACAGTGTTCCTGAGTAGGTGGCATCGGTGCCCTGTTTAGCACTGAGCCCTCAGCTGTCACTCAATCCATGCGAGTTGTAGAAGATAGTTAAAATATAAACTTGAATTAAGGGTTGAGGCTCACTTGGCACTGACTTGAGGAAGAGACATTTATTTCATGGGGCTTGTTTCACTGTGGCCTGTGTGAGTTTCCTGATGGGCCTATCACCTTAAAATAGCAGAACTTTATTTTTTTCTTACACTGGAGGGCAGAGACTCAAAGTCAGGGTGTGCTCACTTGCTCCAACAGCACCAGGGAGTCTTTCCTTCTTCAGTTTTGTTAGGTCCACTGCTCCAGCTGCTGTACCCTCGGCACCCTCTGCACGTGGCCTTCCTTTCTTCATCTGTCTTTTCCTTTTCTTTTCCAAAGATACTTGTCATTGAACTTAGGTGGAACCAGATAGTCCAGCATGGTCTTTTTTTTTAAAGAACTCCTTTTGAGTTCTTAAACTTAATTGCATCTGCAAAAGCCCTTGTCCCAAATAAAGTCATAGTCACGGACTCCACGGGTTAGACTATGGACACAGCTTTGAGGGGATAGTACTTCATTCACCACACAGCCCACCACATCATTTAATGCCTCTGGTTTTGTACAAGGAAAATTATGGTGTAGAGTGTCAGAGAGAGATTTCTCACAGTCAAGGTTGATTCAGGGGGACCACATCCATGAGTTCTAGTGACCACTGAAGCATACTGGTTTGTGTATCATATGCCTTCTGAGGCCTATAGAAAGTTAATGTATCTAGGAACATATCTGGGGCTATGTTTTAAAAAGATGTAATGTTATTTTATTTTTCCTGATATTAGACATGTATAATTATCTAGATATTATTAGAAATATAATTTTTAAGAAATCACAAACAAAAACTTGTGAAAAAAAAACAAATATACAGTAAAGATCTTGAAATACTGCTAAATTCTTTCCAGGGAGGGCTATAAGCAACATTCACCCCTTCACCTAAGGTCCCGATGACAGACAGAAGCAGGATTCCACCAGTGTCCACACTGGGGAACAGCTGAGTCTATAGGGTTTCCTTACAGAGCAAAGGGGAGGGGTTATTACAGGAGTGTGAGCACTTCTTCCTTCTGGCAAGCAACAGCTCGGAAGCCTTACCTAGCAGGCATGAAGGCTCACCAGTAGCAGTAGCCACATAGATGGAGATATACCCTAGTCTTCCCGAGCCTGTGTACATGTTCTAGTTCCTCAGATGGTCCATGTATAGAGTTACCTTTTGCTAGGGAGCCTTGGATACTCAGGGAAGGGTGGGGTAGGGTAAAGGGTCAACAAGCCCAGCTGGGATCATCTATTTCAGGGGGGCACTGCCAAATGCCCCCAAATGGCAGTTGCCTGTCTCAGAGGACAGTCAGTGTCAACATGGACTAACACAGAGCAGCAGCCATTTAGCAGGGTCTGTAACACCCTCACCTGGAGCAGCTGCTTGTCTTCTGTCTCGGATAGTTCCAAAAGGTAACAAGGATGGATAACTTCACATCAGACCTAGAAGAGGGGAACACAGTTGTGTATTGAGGTTATAAACAACATTTGGAGAAACTTTGTAGGAAAAGCCACAAAATAAATTTTATAAACCCACTTCATTTATAATTCAATTTTATCTACATGCAGTGTGTGTTGTCCAGATTGGTTATATAAAAAATGAGAACCAAGAACACTGCTAGAGCTGTGTATGATCCCAGGACTGAGGCTGGTGAAGCTGGAGGATCAGGAGTTCAAAGCCATCCACAGATCAGCCTGGGCTATATAAAACACTATTGAAAAACTAAATGGAGAAAGATGCTTCTAGTCCATTTTCTTAGAGTGCATTATGTGTAGGTATTCTTTTTTTAACTTATGTATACATGATATATATTTTTTCTTTATTTGTACTTTGAATAGTATTTACTTTATGTGTATGAATATTTTTCTTGAATGCATGTATGTGCCCCACATGTGTGGCTGTTGAATCATCTAGAGCTGGGCTCCAGACTGGTTGTGAGCCACCACATGGGTGCTGGGAATGAAATCCAGTTCCTCTGCAAGAATAGCAAGTGCAAATAACTGCTGAGTCAAGTTCTGGTTGTTTGTTTGTTTCTTTCTTTGTTTTACTATTATCATTGCCTGTTATTGGTTTCTTACAAATCAATACTCTCATCAAAAGTATTTTTGATAAAAACACACACTATTAGAAGAGAAAACATACACTTTGATATTTCCTATTATTGCTATGAGATGAATTTTGAAGCCTTGATTCTCACTGTTTAGTGTGCTTTTCTATAAGATATAAATGTTTTTCTTCTACATATTTCTCATATTTTGAACTCTAAACAGAGTGCTGATTTAATAAATAAATATGATTTTTTTGAGGAACAGGTCTGAAGTTCCAATCTCTAGCTGAGGAGCTGTAGGTAATTGATGGGTGCTGGGAGAATTAGTTTTTTTTAATGGTGCAGCCCCTGGTAGGTCGAGTACCCTCTAGTGGGTGCCAGCATAAATTACATACAGAAGACTTAAGTATGCAGGGAGACTGTAGCACTCAATCCTGTTTGGAATATTTTCATCAAATGTCTGCCCTCGAGTCTCAGGGATGTATGTGGGGGAGCAAACAGAAAGATTAAAAATCCCAGAGGTAGTAGATGACTCCAAAGAAACAGTCTTCCAGGCACGACAGGACTGATGCACAGATGAACTAAGGAAGTATGGCAGCACGCATAGGGCATGCATAAATTAGCTCAGAGTCCCAGCACTGAGAAAGGAAGTAGACAAGAGGTCCTACCCCTAACTAAGAAGCTATTTGTAATTGATACCCACTGGTAAATTGCTGGCAAAGGAAAAAAGTCAGTTTTCTCCAATGGATTGTCACTAGGTATATCAATTATGCTTAAGAGTAAGAACTATGACCAGTAGTAGTCAACACACACACACACACACACACACACACACACACAAAACTAAAGGGTTTCGGGGTTTTTTATTTTTCATTTTGTTTTGTGTGGGTATTTTTTTTTGTCTTACTGAGTTCATTTGTTTTGATTTTCATTTCTGGTTGTTTTCTGAGACAGGGGAGGGTGCAAAGTATATAAAGTTGCATAGTGTTATGATTTGTATATGTTTGGTCCAGGGAGTGGCACTATTAGAAGGTGTGGCCCTGTAGGAGTAGGTGTGTCACTGTGTGTTTGGGCAATAAGACCCTCATCCTAGCTACTTGGAAGACAGTCTTCCACTAACAGCCTTCAAATGAGGATGTAGAACTCTTAGCTTCTCCTACACCATGCCTGCCTGGACACTGCTATGCTTCCTGCCTTGACAATAATGGACTGAACCTCTGAACCTGTAGGCTAGCCCCAGTTAAATGTTTCCCTCATAAGTATTGTCTTGGTCATAGTGTCTTTCTACAGCAGGAAAACCCTAACTAAGACAGATAGGTAGAGAGATGAAACGAATCTGTGAGCAGCTGGGGGGAAGGACCAAGAACGCTGTATGAAAATAATTTTAAAATAAAAAAAATGAGGACTTAAAGTCGGTTGTGTGTGGAAGGAGCAATGGATCTGATAGGAACGAAGGGAGCAAGGTTGAACATGATCGGCCCAAAATGTATGAAATGCTCACAGAATTAATCAAACTGGTTTAGAATTTAGTTTTTGCAGGGAAAGCTGCTCTATTTCAGTGTGGTGGCAGCATGTTGTCCGCACAGCATTTGATTTTCTGACCACATCTTTGTAAGAAAACCTTTGTGGATAACCATTCTCAAAGACCAGGCTGTGACTTTGACTAGTGTCGATAAAACTACAACCTCGCTATGTTGGATGGCACTGCGAAACAGGAAATACATGTTCCTTCCAAAGGAACTGATAACTAAGATTTTCCAATAGGTCGATAATGTCTCCTTTGTAACTGAATGTACATTTTAATTACAGTAATTAAAATGACCACTTGATGGTCATTTTAATGAGGGAGCAACTCTTGTAAGTGCTGCTTGGTGGATTTCCTCTATAATCAGAGATAACCCTTCATCTTCTTGGGACGTCACTCTGAGATTACATATACCACACTTGGTATATGCAAACAATCTTTTCATCCACAATACTGCCCACACCGATGCTCTCTCTCGGATATTTTCTAAATGTGAGGCTCAGGCTTCTACGCATGATCAAGCTCAAGGTCCTGGTGTTAGCAGAAGCTCGCTGGGTCAGCCTGGGTGAGGTCGTGGCATTGGGACAGGCTTTCTGGGTCAGCCTGGGTTGTTGGTTCCTTCCTATGTTTATATGTCTGGCTTTTCCATGGGATCACAGGAAGTCCCTTTTCCATTGAAGCACGGAAATGACAGCTGCAGTGCCCAAAATCTTCTCTTAGATTGATGGCCTTCCTTTCTCAGGAGTCA
Source organism: Grammomys surdaster (assembly GCF_004785775.1). Taxonomy (NCBI): domain Eukaryota; kingdom Metazoa; phylum Chordata; class Mammalia; order Rodentia; family Muridae; genus Grammomys; species Grammomys surdaster. The sequence continues at coordinate 20,015,230 of NW_021604618.1, forward strand.
ACAAGCGATAGAGCAAAAGCAGGGCAGAGATTTTTGCTATAGAACACAGGGAGAAGTCAAAACAGTACTGAAAATAGAGTGAGAGTAGGAAAATACTGGAACCACCCAGTAAAAGCTTTCTTCTAAAGTCACAGGACAGTAGTGCACAGAATTGAGACTGGAGGACAGGGGATCATAATGATAACTCTTTCTTGGGGGCCTTTAAGGAAACTCCTGGCACAGGAACCCCATGAGGTGCACCAAGCATACTTTTGGCATGTGTCTTGAAAATGGCATCAATAAAGCCATGCATGGTGCAACAAAGTCACTGATTTGATGTATTAGAGGAATCCTTATGGATAAACAGCCTGGAACCCATTTCAAGAACCACATTTTAACTAATAGCTCTGGAATCAAGCCTTGTCTCATACAGAAACACATGTCTGTGGGTAACAAGTGGTTCCATCATTTTCAGCTGTGGTGCAGTGTTTGCATATGGTCCTAACTTTTTGGCGTGAATATGCATTTTAAAGTCTTTCCATTTGTTTTATTTTCAGTGTGTATGATATAAATGTCCACACCCATGTCTTCACTTCTTTTACTAATTACTTTGTGTTTCATTTAAGAGAGTTCTGGGCATACTTTGAGTGTTCATTTATCAAATTCTGTGGCCCTTTGAAATAACCTTTAGTGTATAAGGAATCTGTGATTTTTGAAAACAAATTCTCATGTGACTAAGGAGATCTTACCTTAAAAATAGAAATTAAAAAAAATTAATATTTTTCCAGGAATTACTTATTAAATATTAGTGTGATGTGTCTTTGTTGATCTTCCAGGTATTTTATATGCATGTATGGAAATGTCACAATGAAACCTTTCGATTTGAGTAATTAATAAAGACTCATATAAAAAAGAGGTCAAGAATGACTTTTGACAGTCGATCTGCACCAAAACATTGAGAATTAAATTAGAGTAATTAGGTTTGAGTTGGGACAAGGGAAGGACCGCTGGAGTGTTGTAGCATTCGTAACTCTTTAAACCACATCCCGGGGAACAAGGAGAAGAGCTGGCACACATGATTTCCTTCAGTACCCGTGAAAATATTTTCATGGAAATTTTACTCCACAGCAGTATATTTGCCTGACTCTTATTTTGTCTCACAATATTTCCCTTTCAGAAATGGGTAATTCTGGGGAGCCAGAGCATAAAACTTAGTATTATATTTAATAATTAGCATGAATATTTTCAGGAGTAAAAAGAAATAGTTTGAGTTTAATTTTGAAGGTGAACAACAAAATGGTATTAAAAGGGAAAAGTACACATTTGATCAGATTTATAACTTTTGTTCCGTTTAAGTTCAGTTACCACAAGCCACTCGTTGTTTTGCATTTTATTATGCAGATATTTATGTCTTCATAATAATATGTTCATATTTTTAATATTGATTGTAAGTCAGTAACACTGAAAACCAGTCTTTCATGTTTTTAAACTTGAGACTGTATACTTAGTGAAGGTCTATCACTAAATTGAATAAATTATTTACAATTTTAATATGTATGTGCTATGAAATTAACCCTTGCAAAATGCAGAACATAAAAGAACCTGTGCTTTGAAATAATTAAAAAAGATAAAAATTATAAAGTTGTATCTGAGGAGCATGTCATTCCCTCAATAAACAATTTTGAACCAAATTATCATTAATAAGGGCATTATAGCTAAAAATTTTAAGTATTTAATAAGTAATTATATTTTTATATAAATATGGGCTATAAACTTTAAATTAGAAGATTGCATGATAAAGATTCTCTTATATACAATCTAGGTAAAGAAGAGATTTTTGTTTTATTGTTTGCAAATAATAGAACTTAAAATTCAGCTTATATCATTGAGTTGTCATCTTGAGATTCCCAGAATGATTCCTCTTTGTTTCCAAGGGTAAGAACCTTGACGCCAGATACTTTAGTATTGTTTGACTCAAGGAGACTCTAATATAGCAGTAGAGAAAATGGAGGGGACACTGTTAAACTAACAAAAAGTAAAGTATAAACTCAAGTAAATACATTTTAAGAATGAAATCTTGGGAAATAGCCAATGCACTTTCTCCAGTAACTATTCTGGGACTGTAGGGAACCCAATTACACAAAGATAAACCTGACAAACAGGGTGAAGGACAGGGATGACACTAGCAAGTAGTGAGAGAGGCATTAAGAATATTTTTAAGGGATGTAGATGGTCCAGTAGTTAAGAGCATACACTGCTTTCACAGGAGATCTAAGTTCAATTTCCAGCATGTATATAGGCAGCTCACAACAAGCTCCAGAGGTTCTTAAGTTCTTATGCTCTTTTCTTGACTCTATGAGTACTTGCACTCATTTGTGCATGTGCACACACACATACACACAAAATGACATTCACTCACACATGCACACACACATTCAAGTGCACACATAATTTAAAAAAAAATTAAAATCTTGAAACAAGATTTCTTCAAGAAGACTCTTATGCTGTGTATGAAGTTGTATAGTATGCAGCAGAGTGAAGTTGGAAATATTGATTCCAACTTCTCAAGAAATAATAATACAAAGAATTATATCTAAAAAGGCAATGCTGGCAGAAATAGAATTTTGAAACTATTCAATTAACTCAGAGACAGACACGAGAGAGAGAGAGAGAGAGAGAGAGAGAGAGAGAGAGAGAGAGAGAGAGAGA
>NW_021604618.1:20017927-20024643 GCF_004785775.1 Grammomys surdaster
AGAGAGAGAGAGAGAGAGAGAGAGAGAGAGAGAGAGAGAGAGAGAGAAACTGACACACAGATGGTGGGATTCAAGGTAGATTCAACCCAACCTCTCCAATGACTACATTACATGTGACTGGATTAAGCACCACATGAAAAGGCAGAGATTGTCAGGTTGAATTTTCAAGGGGAAAGCAATTGTCTACTGTACATCAGAAAGAATTCTTTAAATAAAGACATCTAAAAGGATGGAGGGACATCTGGACCTCATTCACTGAAGATATGAATGAAAAGTGCCTATAGACACTCTAAAAACAGACCAGTAATTAACTGTCAAATTAAAGATATGATTACATTCCATTAATTGCACTCCTAGGTTTTTACTCAAGGTAAATAAAGACACATGTGAATGTTTGTAGCAATTTTAGATAATTACATACACTTGCAAGAAAAGATACTATTCTTCTCTCAGCGAATGTATAAATGGATGGTGCCATCATGGTTTGATAGAACACTAACTACACTGACGAAACCGAGTAATTTCTACTGACTTGTCTTCATCTCTTCATCTCACCTTCCACTGACTCCATGCCTAGCCTTTGCATTTTTGCATTTTAAATTTTTTATTGTTTGAGAATTTCACACATGCATATAATGTATTTGAGACACAGGAATAAATCAGTCCCTAAGTTCTTATCTTCACATAGTTAAGTAGTGCTTCTCTCAACCCTCTTCATTTACTGTTTGTCTGTCTTTTTTTTTTTTCAGTAGATAAAAATTAACACAGAGCCAAAATGTAGAGGACTAGAGACTGTGGAGAGCTCAGCTATAAATGAGAAATCTATATCACATCTCTCCCTCCAAGACTCAGGGATCACTGTAGAAGATGGGGTAGAAAGAGTCTAAGAGTCAGAGGTAGTGGCTGTCTGTAGGGAAACAGCACTTTCTGGATACAGCAGGGATTTTGCTCATGTGAACTCACAGGGGCTTTGACTAAATGCACACAAGAGCTGTAATAAGATCAAGCCTGCCCCATGGATTCGAGAGGGGCTCATGAAGAATGATCTCTTCCCATCTGAGGAGTTTTTGTAATTGCTGGCTGGTGAAAGAGGGAGAGCCACTTTTGCCTTTGTGTTTGTTTGTTTGTTTGTTTTTCAGGAATGCAGCCTCTGTGTGTAGCCATATACACACAGACAGTGCTAAATAGACTCTGGTTTTAGTCCACGCTTAGCAGATGTGAGTAAAAGCCATCTCTTAGGGCTCCTTGTGGCTCTAATCTGTACATCAGTTTTATGTTTGCATTAGACTATCATAAGAGATTAGATGATGTCTTCTTGCTGGTGTGGTTAGCCAGGGGGTTATACATCTTAGTTTTTCTTTGGCAGCTCTCTAGGGCAGAGATGAACTCAGTTCCTTTGTCTGCTAGGAACATCTTGTCACTTTCTAGAATGGAGTCTATTTAGATTTTACTGTATCATTGGCACTCCGAATATTGTCTTTCAAAGCCACAGTTTTGTGCTTTACTTAAGCTTATTTTTGTTGTTTGGGTAACAACTTTTATGTCCTAACCAAAAGATGGTATTTCCTTCAAATTCTTTATATAATATGAATGCAGAGTGATTCATATTATTATAGTATGTATAGAAACATGCATGGTTTATGTATTATTTTCTTTTTAGTTTGCTTTAGAAGTTTTCACAGTCATAAAACTTTCTTTGAAATAAATGTATACAAGCATCTCATAATAATGCTTGTACCTCAGTGTGATTTTCCTTCTATGACAGATTGTCAACAGTGATTGCAGAGTTCAGCCCTTCCTGGGACACCTTTATGACAACACCATGCTTTTATTCTTTGTGGTTATAAAATATATTATACTTTTTCAAAAATTTACTTCTTTCAAAAGTTGCTGTGTAACCAGTAGCAATTTGAGGTTTCTCTTTAAAGGAAATTTTAAAATTTTATTCTAATTCTAACGTATTTGAACCCATTTTTTATAATAAACTTTTTCACCTATTTCATATAAATCTTAATTTCATTATTATTTGATTTGTGATTATCAAAAAAACTGGTACACCTGCAGGAAGTGGGCTGGAAGGAATTCAGGTATGTCTTAAGGAGCAAATATATATTTTTATAAAATGTGTCTAAGTGTAGTAAAGTGTTTGTGGAATATCTCCTAATTTTTTCACCAGTGGAGGTCCATAAATCTATCTGCATGGATAAAACATACCTCAGGATTTTGCTACATTTTTCTTAATTATTGCAAAATAATCAGACAGTTATTTCAATGCATTTTCTGTCTTTTGAATTTCTTAAAATAACTATAAAGGTTAAAAATAATTTCTGATGCATTTTTATAAATTAGAATAACACTGTTTTTAAAAATTGTATTTTTTTTATGTGTATGGGTGTTTTACCTGTTTCCTCACTATGAGCACAACTGGTGTCTGAGGAAGCCAGAGGAGGCCATTGGATCTCCTGGGAATGGAGTTACAGCCAGTTGCCTGCTGTTGTGTGGGTGCTAGGACTCTAACCTCGGTCCTCTGCAAGCATAGCTACTGCTTTTAACTGCTAAGCTATTTTCCTAGACTCTTAAATTTGTACTTTCAAATCAAGTTTCCAAAGCAGAGTTGCAAATTAACATGAGGACTCAGGAAGATGCCCCAGTATATAAAGTGCTTTCTATAGAAGCATGAAATCACAAGTCAGGGTGTCTAGCACCCATGTAAAGTCACATGTGTGGTAGTCTGGTACCATGCACCTGTAATCCAGCAGAGGAGGTTGCTAGGGCCTCACTGAACAGCTAAAGGTTCAGTGAAAGACTTTGACTCAAATAATAATATTGTGGGAAAGCAAGTAAATGAAAACATCCTGACATCAACCTTTGGCCTCCACACAGGTCAGCATCCCTGACACACACAAGCACACATACACACACACACACGCACACACACACACACACACACGCACACACACACACACACACACACACACACAGGATTTGTAACTTCAAAAGCAAGAGAAGGATTTGTGTAGTGGTGAATAGTTAATCTGCTCTGGCTCCTGGAGGGTGATCACACTTCTAGCCACCCACCCAAGAGCTCTAGATTCACGAATGAAATAAACACACACACACACACACACACACACACACACAAACACAGACACATCCTTACTTGCTCAATGGGTGGACACTTCCAGAGCCTCCCTGGGCTTAACACACACTCCCTTCTGTAATTCTTAGTTAATACTTTCTAAGTCTATATTTTACCTTTGCTGCCCCAGATCCAGTCAGGGGAGTGGCCCCTGTGGGTCTCTGTCTCCCTGCCCAGCCATTGGCTGTATGTAAATTCTTTATTACCAACCAAAGCCAGCTGGAGGCAGGGACCCTCAGCAGCTGAAAGTGCAGCTTTTGAGAGATGAATTAAGACAAAGAATTAGAACCAATCCCCAACAAGTTCCTATAATCATCGTTGTGGAAAAATACTCTACTACAATATACATGGACCTCAGAAATAAAATGTCCAAGTTATTATTATTATTAATTATTATTATTATTATTATTTTGCCTTACCCACAAGTACGTCTTCTCTATAGGCTGAGGTTTCCAATGGAACTTCTCTATCAGCAAGAGCAAGAGAGAGAGATACACAGGGTCATGGCACCTGCTTCTTCTGTGCTGAATATATAAAATAAAGACCTCACTTGTTACCTCATCCATGATGCTGTCTGTGATTTTAACCCTTAATAGTAGAGGTGTCACAGGTTTGAAGTATGCCACAATCTTGTTGATCAGAGAAATCTTTCTCCGAAGAAAGCTACCAGAACCTTCCATTTCAAGCAGGTGCCAAGTGCACAACATTCTTATTTTGTCCCAACACGAATGGGAACTTGTTGGTAACCTTTCTGCCGTGTTAATGTTTGAAAGGATGCCATGCCAGTTGGGGAATCCAAAGGACATAAAATTTGTCTTCACTGGGCTTTTTTTTTTAAATTCTGTTTTTCATGAGAGGTTATTTATCTTTGAGAAGTTCTTATAGAAAGCAGCCAAGTAGCTAGAATAGCTAAGGACATGTGTGCTGTGGAGAGCATAGGCAAATGTGGGCATGTGTTGTGAGACATGACTGCTGTGAAAACCTATTCTCTAGTGTTTACCTCCAGTACAGCCCAAGATGCTTGTTAAACAAGAACCTTCTAGGCTACTGTTCCCTCTTAGGTATGAATTACTAAAACTCATTTACATCCACCTCATCTTAGTGGTCAACCACATGCCATCTCTAACTAACTCTCTTTCTCCTTTAAAACGTGGCTTAAACTGGATGTGGTCATTATCATTCAGCACTCAGGGGACTACTGTGAGTACAAAGGCCAGCCTGAGCTACACAGTGACTTTGTAGTAAGCCTTGGCTAAAGAATAAGATCATGTCTCATAAAACTAGAAGAAGACAAACTGTGACTTCAGATAGGAGGTTTTATTTATGTCTTTCTCAGGATAATCCTAATTGTGAGGGCAGTTTGCCTTTCCCCCTCTCATTATGATATGATATAAAAAGGAGGGGGTAAGAAGAAACACTTTATAAACACAGCCAAGGCTGGACTTTGACTAAGATCCATATCATTTCAAATTACATTGTAAAATATTCACTAACCATGTATTTAAAAAGAGAAGGAGATGTTGAGTTCCTATTAATAAAAGGAGGTGTATAAATTCTTTTAACTCACTTTACTGCCCAAAGTGGAGTCAAAATCTGGAAAAAAAAATAGCAGATATAGTTTTCTGCTTTCCTATAGCTCCTGTTCCCTTGGCTTTCGTAATTACCCAAACTGACAACTCTTTGGCAGGGGTATTAAAGATTTTGATAATGAAAGAAATTCCTCAATCCTGGGAACAGCATTGCACTATGCTGTCTTTTCTGGGCTCGGCTTTCAGCTGCCAGCTACTATGGTCTTTTGGCTGGCTGTAGGTGTACATGGATGCTGCTGCTCAACAGAGGTGCGTTCTTGCGTTCCTTATATCTCTTCAAAAGCGCTGTCTGCTTCAGCTCAACTTGGACCCGATCTTATTTCTTCAGCTGCATAGAAAGATACTTAGGAAACTATGACTCAGAGGACATCTTGTTTCTGATTTCTTCCACAGGCATTTTTATGTTCCTCCGTATCTGTGCTTGGAGCAGTATTCTGACTATGTCCACTCCTTAGGAATTCCCAGTGACCATACAGTGGTTGCTATATTTTAATCTTCATTTGCTTCTAGATTTATTTTTTATTATTTTAACTATGTGTATATTTGCTTGTGTGTGAGTGTGTGTTGGTAGAAACCACAGTCTTCAATCCCCCGGAGCTGGAATTATCTCTGGTTGTAAGGCACCTGGCCTGTGTGCTGGGATCCAAACTTAGGTCCTGCGGAAGATCAGAAAGCACTCACAATAGCTGACTCATATCTCCAGCACCTCATTTGTCTTGTAAAAGCACAAGTTTTACTTACTGTCCCCCTTTATTAAGATTTGAGCCATGTGACATAATGGAAAGTATCATAAAAATTGTACATCTGTAAATAAGTTTTTAGTGTCTAGAGACACAGCTTAGTGGTAGCATCCATGCCTAGCATGTGTGAAGCCCGGGCTTCAATCCCCAGTACCACAAGAAAAATATTGTGGATGAATCCAGAATTCATAGTTTCACAGAAGGAAAGAATCACTATTTTATTGAAGCACTACCAATAATAACCTCAAAGATGAGATGATCTAATGACCTAATCTTCCTTTAGAACAGTGGTTTCTCAACCTTCCTAATGCTGCAACCTTTTAATAAAGTTCCTTATGTTGTGGTGACTCTCAACCATAAAGTTATTCTGTTGCTACTTTATAGCTCTAATTTTACAACTATTATGAATCATAATGTAAGTATCTGCTATTTACATTGTGTTAGCTGATCCCTATGAGGGGTCGGGACCCAGAGGTTGAGAACCATTGCTTTAGCCTCTAAAAGCTCAGTGGTAGAGAATTTGCATGACATGACTAAGGTTCTGAGTTCAGTCTCCACTACAGAGAGATGGGAGATGGGGAGAAGAGGAAAGGAGGAAGAGGCAGAGAAAGAGGAGGAGAAAAAATGGAAGGAGAGAGGGAGAAAAAGTTTTATGGAAGGCTCCAAATTCTCAATTTGCTAATTATTAACAAACCTTGACAAATGAGCTTACCTCCCTGGCTCAGCTGCATTCATTCAGAGACGAAGTGCCATCTTGCACTTGATGAGGGTCAGCAGGATGCTCTCTGTGGATGACAGCTGATTCTACCCTTTGCCCATGCTGTGAAAATTTTAGTCCAGTCTTTGGCACACTCTGAATTAGGTAATTGGTGCTTAATGTTGTGAAAAACACAGCAGATTGAAATTGAAAAACAACAATTTAGCCCTTCTGCCCCTGCCTGCTCCTCCGAGCTGGAGCAGACACAGAGTCAGTCTGCTCCTGTCCTGTGGAGAAACTGAATCCTGAGTCATCCAGGAGCCACTGCACTCAGAGCAGCTGGTAAGAACTCCATCTCACTCCCTAAACCCCAGAGATAGATCGGGGAGCCAGGGACATCCAGGGCACAGCAGCTACCCAAATTCCGCCCCTCCGGAATTCCACTTCCCTTCTGCCCCTGCCTGCTCCTCCGGGCTGGAGCAGACACAGAGTCGGTCTGCTCCCGTCCTGTGGAGAAACTGAATCCTGAGTCATCCAGGAGCCACTGCACT
>NW_021604618.1:20024653-20047371 GCF_004785775.1 Grammomys surdaster
GATAGATCGGGGAGCCAGGGACATCCAGGGCACAGCAGCTACCCAAACCCCGCCCCTCCGGAATTCCACTTCCCTTCTGCCCCTGCCTGGTCCTCTGGGCTGGAACAGACACAGAGTTGGTCTGCTCCTGTCCTGTGGAGAAACTGAATCCTGAGTCATCCAGGAGCCACTGCACTCAGAGCAGGTGACACAGAGTCGGTCTGCTCCTGTCCTGTTGAGAAACTGAATCCTGAGTCATCCAGGAGCCACTGCACTCAGAGCAGCTGGAGCCACTGCACTCAGAGCAGCTGAAACTGAATCCTGAGTCATCGAGGACCCACTGCACTCAGAGCAGAAGGATTTCCAGATCCAAGAGGTGGCCTGAGTCCCAGGAGTTATTCCACCCAGGAGATTAGGAGCATAAGACCACAGAGACCTCTGGACTCTGAGGAGCTCTGCAATAAGCAAGATAACTGGAAATACAGACTCCAGTTTTACACAGTGAGAGCAGGTACCACTAGAGTTAACCAGATGGCGAAAGGCAAGCGCAAGAACATAAGCAACGGAAACCAAAGTTTCTTGGCATCATCAGTGCCCAATTCTCCCAATATAGCAAGCCCTGAACACCCCATCACACCTGAAAAGCAGGATTCAGAATTAAAATCACTTCTCATGATGATGATAGAGGATTATAAGAAGGAATTAAGTAACTCCCTTAAAGAAATACAGGAGAGTACAAGTAAACAGATAGAAGCCCTTAAAGAGGAATCACAGAAATCCCTTAAAGAAATGGAAGAAAACACAAAGAAGGAGTTAAACAAAAACATTCAGGACCTGAAACTAGAAATAGAAACAATAAAGAAAGTTCAAAGGGAGACAACCATGGAGATAGAAAACCTAAGAAAGAGATCAGGAGTCACAGACGCAAGCATCACCAACCGAATACAAGAGATAGAAGAGAGAATCTCAAATGCAGAAGATACGGTGGAAAATATTGACACAGTTGTCAAAGAAAATGCAAAACGCAAAAAACTCCTAACTCAAAACATCCAGGAAATCCAGGACACAATGAGAAGACCAAACCTAAGGATAATAGGTATAGATGAGAATGAAGATTCCCAACTTAAAGGGCCAGTAAATATCTTCAACAAAATTATTGAGGAAAACTTCCCTAACCTAAAGAACAAGATGCCCATAAACATACAAGAAGCCTACAGAACACCAAATAGACTAGACCAGAAAAGAAATACCTCCCGTCACATAATAATCAAAACATCAGATGCACAAAACAAAGAAAAAATACTAAAAGCAGTAAGGGAAAAAGGTCAAGTAACATATAAAGGCAGACCTATAAGAATTACACCAGACTTCTCACCAGAGACTATAAAAGCCAGAAGAGCCTGGACGGACATCATACAGACACTAAGAGAACACAATTGCCAGCCCAGATTACTATACCCAGCAAAACTCTCAATCACTATAGATGGTGAAACCAAGATATTCCATGACAAAACCAAATTTGCACAATATCTTCCCACAAACCCAGCACTTCAAAGGATAATTGATGGAAAATGCCAACACAAGGAGCGAAACTACAACCTAGGAAAAGCAAGTAAGTAATCTTCCAACAACCCCCAAAAAAGATACAAACATAACTTTACCTCTAATAAAAAAAATAACAGCAAGCAACAATCATTTTTCCTTAATATCTCTTAACATCAATGGTCTCAATTCCCCAATAAAAAGACGCAGACTATCAGACTGGATACACAAACAAGACCCAGAATTTTGCTGCATACAAGAAACGCACCTCAGTGACAAAGACAGACACTACCTCAGAATAAAAGGGTGGAAAACAATTTTTCAAGCCAATGGTCCCAAGAAACAAGCTGGAGTAGCCATTCTAATATCAAATAAAATCGACTTTCATCCAAAATTAATCAAAAAAGATAAGGAAGGACACTTCATACTCATCAAAGGAAAAATCTACCAAGGTGAACTCTCAATTCTGAACATCTATGCTCCAAATGCAAGGGCACCTACATACATAAAAGAAACTTTACTAAAGCTCAAAACACACATTACACCTCACACAATAATAGTGGGGGATTTCAACACCCCACTGTCAGCAATGGACAGATCATGGAAACAGAAACTAAACAGAGACACTTTGAAATTAACAGAAGTTATGAACCAAATGGACTTAACAGACATCTATAGAACATTTCATCCTAAAACAAAAGAATATACCTTTTTCTCAGCACCTCATGGTACCTTCTCCAAAATAGACCATATAATTGGTCACAAAACAAGCCTCTACAGATACAAAAAGATTGAAATAATCCCTTGCATCTTATCAGATCACCACGGACTAAGACTGGTCTTTAATAATGACAAAAACAATGGAAAACCCACGTACACATGGAAACTGAACAACTCTCTACTCAATGATGACTTGGTCAAGGAAGAAATAAAGAAAGAAATAAAAGACTTTTTAGAATTCAATGAAAATGAGGACACATCATACCAAAACTTGTGGGACTCCATGAAGGCAGTGCTAAGAGGAAAGCTCATAGCTCTAAGTGCCTACAAAAAGAAACTGGAAAGAGCACACACTAACAAGTTGACTGCACAACTAAAAGCTCTAGAACAAAAAGAAGCAAATACACCCAGGAGGAGTAGAAGGCAGGAAATAATCAAACTCAGGGCTGAAATCAACCAAGTAGAAACAGAAAGAACAATACAAAATATCAATAAAACCAGGAGTTGGTTCTTTGAGAAAATCAACAAGATAGATAAACCCTTAGCCAGATTAACCAGAGGGCACAGAGACAGTATCCAAATTAATAAAATCAGAACTGAAAAGGGAGACATAACAACAGAAACTGAAGAAATTCAAAAAATCATCAGATCCTACTACAAAGGCCTATACTCAACAAAACTGGAAAACCTGGATGAAATGGACAATTTCCTAGACAGATACCAGGTACCGAAGTTAAACCAGGAGCAGATAAACCATCTAAATAGTCCCATAACCCCTCAGGAAATAGCAGCAGTCATCAAAAGCCTCCCCACTAAAAAAAGCCCAGGACCAGATGGTTTTAGTGCTGAATTCTATCAGACCTTCAAGGAAGACCTAATACCAATTCTCTTCAAACTATTCCACAAAATAGAGACAGAAAGAACACTACCCAATTCGTTCTATGAAGCTACAATTACACTCATACCCAAACCCCACAAGGACCCGACAAAGAAAGAGAACTTCAGACCAATCTCCCTTATGAACATCGATGCAAAAATACTCAATAAAATTCTAGCAAACCGAATCCAAGACCACATCAAAACAATCATCCATCATGATCAAGTAGGTTTTATCCCAGGAATGCAGGGATGGTTCAATATTCGGAAATCCATCAATGTAATCCACTATATAAACAAACTCAAAGAAAAAAACCACATGATCATCTCACTAGATGCTGAGAAAGCATTTGACAAAATTCAACATCCCTTCATGATAAAAGTCTTGGAAAGATCAGGAATTCAAGGCCCATACCTAAACATAGTAAAAGCAATTTACAGCAAACCAGTAGCCAACATCAAGCTAAATGGAGAGAAACTTGAAGCAATCCCACTAAGATCAGGGACTAGACAAGGTTGCCCACTCTCCCCCTACCTATTCAATATAGTACTGGAAGTCTTAGCCAGAGCAATTAGACAGCAAAAAGAAGTCAAAGGGATACAAATAGGAAAGGAAGAAGTCAAAATATCGCTATTTGCAGATGATATGATAGTATACTTAAGTGACCCCCAAACTTCCACCAGAGAACTCCTAAACCTGATAAACAACTTCAGCAAAGTGGCTGGTTATAAAATCAACTCAAACAAATCAGTAGCCTTCCTCTACATGAAAGATAAACAGACTGAAAAAGAAATTAGGGAAATGACACCCTTCACAATAGTTGCAAATAATATAAAATACCTTGGTGTGAATCTAACCAAGCAAGTGAAAGACCTGTATGACAAGAACTTCAAGTCTCTGAAGAAAGAAATTGAAGAAGATCTCAGAAGATGGAAAGATCTCCCATGCTCATGGATTGGCAGGATTAATATAATAAAAATGGCCATCTTGCCAAAAGCAATCTACAGATTCAATGCAATCCCCATTAAAATCCCAACTCAATTCTTCACAGAGTTAGAAAAGGAAATTCTCAAATTCATATGGAATAACAAAAAACCCAGGATAGCGAAAACTATTCTCAACAATAAAAGAACTTCAGGAGGAATTACCATCCCTGACCTCAAGCTGTACTACAGAGCAATAGTGATAAAAACTACCTGGTATTGGTACAGAGACAGGCAGGAAGATCAATGGAATAGAATTGAAGACCCAGAAATGAACCCACACTCCTATGGTCACTTGATCTTTGACAAAGGAGCTAAAACTGTCCAGTGGAAAAAGGACAGCATTTTCAACAAATGGTGCTGGTTCAACTGGAAGACAACATGTAGAAGAATGAAAATTGATCCATTCTTATCTCCTTGTACAAAGCTCAAGTCTATGTGGATAAAGGACCTCCACATAAAACCAGATACACTGAAACTAATAGAAGAGAAGGTGGGGAAAAGCCTCGAATACTTGGGCACAGGGGAAAAGTTCCTGAACAGAACTCCAATGGCATATGCTCTAAGATCGAGAATTGACAAATGGGACTTCATAAAATTGCAAAGTTTCTGTAAGGCAAAGGACACTGTCAATAGGACAAAACGACAACCAACAAATTGGGAAAAGATCTTTACCAATCCTTCATCTGATAGAGGGCTAATATCCAATATATACAAAGAACTCAAGAAATTAGACTCCAGGCAACCAAATTACCCTATTAAAAAATGGGGTATAGAGCTTAACAAAGAATTTTCAACAGAAGAAACTCGAATGGCCGAGAAGCACCTAAAGAAATGCTCGGCATCCTTAGTCGTCAGGGAAATGCAAATCAAAACAACCCTGAGATTCCATCTCACACCAGTCAGAATGGCTAAGATTAAAAACTCAGGTGATAGTAGATGCTGGCGAGGGTGTGGAGAAAGAGGAACACTCCTCCATTGTTGGTGGGACTGCAAGATGGTGCAACCACTTTGGAAATCAGTCTGGCGGTTCCTCAGAAAATTGGACATAGCATTACCCGAGGATCCAGCTATACCACTCCTAGGCATATACCCAGAAGATGCTCGAACATATAACAAGGACATATGCTCAACTATGTTCATAGCAGCCTTATTTATAATAGCCAGGAGCTGGAAAGAACCCAGATGTCCTTCAACTGAGGAATGGATTCAAAAAATGTGGTATATTTACACAATGGAGTATTACTCAGCTATTAAAAACAATGAATTCGAGAGGTTCCTAGGTAAATGGATGGAACTAGAAATTATCATCCTGAGTGAGGTAAGCCAATCACAAAAGAAGACACATGGTATTCACTCACTGATTATTGGATATTAGCCTAGAACCTTGAAATGCCCAAGATGCAACTCACAGGCCACATGAAGCCCATAAAGAAGGAAGACCAAGTGAGGGTGATTCGGTCCTTCTTAGAAGGAGCAACAAAATACTCAAGGGAGCAAATATGGAGACAAAGTGAGGGACAGAAACTGAAGGAGGGGCCGTCTCAAGACCACCCCACCTGAGTATCTATCCCATGTGCAATCACCAAAGGTAGATGCTGATGTGGAAGACAGGAAGTGCATGCTGATAAGAGCCTGATATGGATATCTCCTCAGAGGCCTTCAAGAGTCAGACATATTCAGAGGCAGATGCTCACAACTAGCCATTGAACTGATCATGGGGTTCTCAATGGAGGAGTTAGAGTGAAGACTGAAGGAGCTGAAAGGGTTTGTGGCACCATGAGGAGAGCAACAATACCAACCAACCACAGCTCCCAGGGTCTAAACCACCAGCCTGGGAGCACTTAGGGGGGAATCCAGGGCTTCAGCTGAATATGTAAAAGTGGAGGGCCCTGCTGGGCATAGGTGGAAGAAGAGAACCTTGACCTCATGAAGGCTGGATGCCCCAGGGGGTGGGAATTTTGAGGGTGGGGAGGTGGGAGTGGGGGGGGGTGTAGATAGAGGTTACATCCACAGAGAAGAAGGAGGAGGGGCGAGGGGATTGGAGGTTCCGAGGGGGTGGTGGGGGATGGGGTAAGGGGACAACATAGGAAATGTAAATAAATCATCCAATAAAAAAAAAAAAAAAAAAAAAAAAAAAAAAAAAAAAAAAAAAAAAAAAGAAAAACAACAATTTATTCAACAAAGAGATATGGGGATCTTCCCATTGTCAGGCAGTTTAATTTAAAATTGTCTAAGATTTAGAAATTTAAAAGTACAATAGAAGTTTGTGTGTGAGTCAGATGTGTGTAAAATGTACTCAGGATTGTAAGAAATATGGTAAGAGTACTTACTGATCTTTTCTTTGTAAGGTATTTATATGATTGCTATCAAACCATCTCCTTCTTATCAGGATGACCTTCAAAGGAGTATAGTATTAGTAGCTTCTTATACATTATTTTAAAATATTCATGCAGAGGCTGGAGATAAGGCTCAGTAGTAAGACTGTTTGAAGTCTTATAGAGGCTCCAAGTTTGTTTCCCAACACCATGTCGGATGGCTTGAAACTGCCTGTGACTCCAGCTCCAGAGGATCTGATGCCCTCTTCTGGATCAAGACCAGTCTCCTACATATGTGCAAGCACACACACACACACACACACACACAGAGAGAGAGAGAGAGAGAGAGAGAGAGAGAGAGAGAGAGAGAGAGAGACAGAGAGATAGAGACAGAGACAGAGAGACAGAGAGAGACACACAGAGAGAAATAGATCCATGCACAATTGAAAATCATTCTTTAAAATGTTCATTTGAGAATGGTTATTCTTTGAGTTAGTTATGATTTAAGTCCTGATTACTGGATATTTATGGTACTTCTTAAATGCATTAAGGGAAAGAAGAATAAGAGTATGTATGTGTGCACATGTAATATCTGTGTAGTGAAATCCACATGTATTTGGTGAGTTCTGATAAATACATTTGAGTAACCCTCAAAATGAATCAAGATGTGAAATACTTCTATACCAGCAAGTTTCCTCATGTCCTGTATGTTTTAACTATATAATCCTGGCCAGCACTCTGTTTTCTAACATCAGACTTCATCTGCTGCAGAGTTTACATACATGGACCTATGTAGCATCATCTATAACTGGCTCCATCTGGCCACAAAATGTTTCTGAAATGTGACCTCTGTATTACACACATCACTAGTCAATTTTTATTGTTCCATTGTATAAATATTCCCAAGTCTGTGTACTCAGTACATTTCCTTCTTGATAGACACCTGGATGATTTCCAGTTTGGGCACAATGCATAACAGGAATACAAGAATTCATAAAAACTATTTTACTGGGCATAGGTAGTCACTGCTTCTCAGGGTGCAGCTGTTGTTTCATAGCATATCTCTGTGTTTACACATACTTCCTGTTTTCCAGTGCAGGGGGCGGGGGGATGGACTTCACACATGGATGCTGGATGAGCCATGCAGTGATTCAGCATTGTTATCAGGGACTGGACCTCTGGTATATAAAGTGACACTTTAGTTTTAAGTTTATTTTCCTAATAATAATTCTAGTAACTTCCTCATGTTGCTCAGGGACCTCTGGTACCTTTTTTTTGTGAACTGTCTCACCAAAGGTTTGGAGAATATATTTATATAATATTGGATATTGATATATATTGGAGGATACACATACATACATACATACATACATATAAAATGATGTAGTAACTCTTTATACTACGTAGTACAGATCATTTCAGAGGCATACCATATGTATATGTTCCCCTTACAACTCTTTTCTTAACAATATAGCTTTGTTAGCAGATATGTTAAATTTTGAGTAATTTTATCTTTTTTCCCCATTTATAAACAGATTTTGTATCCAAGCTATGGATACTTTGCCTACTTCAGAAGTGCAGAGATTGACTCCTGTGTTTTTTTAGCAGTCAGGTTTTTATCCCTATGCTTATGATACATCTACCTACTCATATGACCTATCCTGACTGTTCTATGAAATAAAAGTGGAAGTTCATGATAGAACATAGACATCTAAGTGTCAAAAATCACTCTTAAATAGACTTTCCTTTTGAAACTGATTGATTTGAAGAATCAGTTTGGTGTTTTTATTGAGTACACAGTCATGATATGTGTGTGGTTCTATTTCCAGATTTTGGCCTCTCTTTTTAAAATTTATTCATTAATTCATCCATTCTCTCCCTGTCTTGCTTTCAATATATACATATACATCTATATATATACATGCGTGTGCGTGTGCGTGTGCGTGTGCGTGTGCGTGTGCGTGTGTGTGTGTGTATGTGTGTGTGTATACCTTGCATTCATGGAATGACTAACTTTATAATAAGGTGTCTAGTGATTAGGTGGTGTAAACTCCCTCTCATCTTTGTTCTTTTGTTTCTCTTGACGATATTAACATATTTTATTACCCAAATTCTCTAATCTATGATATAGTTCAGTCTTCAGATTGTAAAGATCCAAGGATTCTGACAACTGTATGGGACAAAGACACATGACAGCATCAGGTGGCTTCCTGCCCGAAAGCTTCCCTGTGCTTGACTCCAGGATTTTATAAACACACTGGAGCAGGCTGAGGGAATCTTCCTTCTGATTCACTGGGCCTGTCCATCATGAATGGAGACTTGATCTTGTTAAATCACTTTCTACAACTGTTAAAAGAGTCACATTTTTCTTTCTCTTTCGTGCTTTTCTTTGGCTTTTATTCTGTTATCACGTGGTCACACTGATCAATTTCCAAGTGGAAAACCAATATTGCATTCCAGGTAAGGCCCACTCGACCACATTGCATTATAAATTTTACATATTGCTGAATTTACTTGCTAACATTTTGTTAAGAATTTTTATGGTTTATGCATGACAGGGTTTTCCTCATAGTTTTCTTTTTATGTTTTTGCTGGATTTGGTATTATGGTAATATTGGACTCATAAAATGTGCTGGGAAACATTTCCTTTGATTTCTAAAAGAGTTTATGTAGGATCAGTTATGAGCTCAAAACAGCTCATGATATTTTCTTATCTTTTTATGAGTTGCTTCTTCAAATACACATTGAATTTGTTTACTGTATCTTAATATAGGTGGATCTTTAAAAAATAATTTTTAATTATGGTGTGTATGTGTGTGTGCGTGCGTGTGTTAGTGCAAATACCCATGGAGGACAGAAGAGATTGTCAAATTCCCTGGAGCTTGAATTACCAGTAGTTGTAAGTTGATGCTGGGAAATGAACTCAGGTCTTCTGGCAAAGCAGGAAGTACTCTTAACCACTGAGCCATCTCTCTAGTCCCAGGACTTACCTTTTAATGTGGTCTGTTGATCTGGCTTTGAATCTGCTTACTCGGTTTGCATGTATGTTTCTTGATAAGATAGAGTTTTAGTCTACTGTTTTGCAACTTCTTACATTTTTTTTTATTCTTCCTCTTTCTTTTGTTAGTTACACCAATGAAATATGTGTTATTTTTCTATATTCCTACTTTTATTATTTTTAGTATACTTTGTACTTTTAGTGGTTGGTCTTATGATTATAATACTTATTGTTGAAATGTTATATGAAGGAATGGTATAAATTAAATTTAAGTATCTTATCAACAGAAGAAACTCCTCCTGCATCCATTGTATTGTTAAATTTTATCTGAGTAAAAATAACTCATATAACTGTCTTTTGTTCAAAATGGTACTTGTAACAAAATTGAGATGTCTGTGTTGGTGGGTTTCTTTTTTCAACTTGACACAAACTAGATACCCCTGTGAAGAAATAACCTCAACTATGGAATTGACTCCATCAGATTGGCATGAGGAAGTGTGTAGGAAAATTTTTTCGATTAATAATTGACGTGGGCGGCTAAGTCCACCGTGGGTGGCGTCATCCCTAGGCAGATAGTTCTGAATGGTATCAGAAAGTACACTGAGCGAAGCATGGAAAACAAGCCAATAAGCAGCACTCCTCCATGACATCTGCTGACTGTGCTTCCACTTCCAATGTTTCCTCATTAAGACTCATTTTTGGTTGTGTGTAGCTGTAAAATGCTATGGCCTTTACCCAGGATCAGATTGTGCTCTGGCCCCTCCCAGCTTCCCTCTGCTACCACCACCCAGCTTCTTTTTCTACCTGCCTTTGCTCCAGGAGGGGTTGTGCTACCAGCCCACTCCTGAGACCCTTGAATCTGCAGATAAAAGAAACTCACACAAGCTTGTTACTTTATAACTTCCCTTCTTAGCATAATTGCCGGACAGAGATATTTCCCACCTGGACAAGTGTGCCATTAACAATTTATTATCGCCATCTCTCTTTTTGCAGTAAACTTAGTGGCTTGTTCCACCTAGCCTCTGCCCAACATCCTTGGCCACCCACCTGTAGCAGAGGCCACAGGCCCTAGCTCCCCCAAGGCCTTATTTGATTGTTACATTCTTCTTTTTTCCTCCTGGGACCCACAAGTCCCACTTGTACCTTCCAAGCAGCAATTGGCCCATGGCCTTCTTTATCGAAAAATCAAGAACCAATTGGGAAGTAGGATTTTAACATCAGGACATCCTTCTATAATTTCCAACTTAAAGAATATGTAAATGTTTTATTTATCATAAGTTGGATAATAAGTTACTATTTTTCCTCTTTTGAACCATATTGTGTATTGCCTCAGAAGCTCATGGATTTATTGAAGATCAGCCTGATTCGAGCAAAGCCTCACTGGGGCTTGGCCGAGCTCTGTATAGGATTGCCCTCAAGCAGAGCTGTAGTGGTGCTAGTATATGGCTTGCCCTTGTGATTTCTAACCTTATCTTAGCATGAATGGTCTCCAGAATGGCTGTCTTAGCTTATACCCTTAATGGCTCTCACTGGAGGCCTTTCTGTGCCTCATGCTGTTCGCATCCACTGCAGTATTCAAGGGGAAATAAAAACATTTTCCATAGTGTGTGCATATCCTCTGCTGTAATCTGTCCTCTGGGTTCCATTCTCCTCAACAGACTGGAAGTTTGATCTCTGTTTTCCCCCAACAGATTTTTCCTTTCTGTTAGCTCTGCACTTTCCTGTAATATGGGTGATGGATATCCAGGGCCACTGTGGAGCTCGCCCCATGTTTCCCTCCCACAGACACTGCAGCATCATCCACATTTCTGAATGGAATTCTTCTAGAATATTTTTTCAGAAGTCTTTTCTTTCTTTCTGTGTAAGTATGTGTGCGTGTATAACAGTAATGATTAAAGAAAAGGAGGCTATACATTTCAGAGCAGAGTAAGGGCATAAAAATGGTTGGATGGAGAGAGGAAGGAGAAATGATGTAATTATATTTTAATTAAATGAAACAATTAAGAATAGTTTGTATTTATATTGTATTTACATTGTCCATTTATATTGTATTACCCAATATTGTATTTCCAATATATTGTATTTATATTGATTAGCCAACATAAATAAAAAGCTCTGCTTCCCATTACACAACAATGCTTTAGAAGATACATTAAGATGATTCAAACTATTTATGCTGAAGGAAACTTCCTGGAGTGATAACTGAAACAGTTTAAGTTGAGCCCTTTTTATGGTTCTTACAATGTCAGGAACACAAAGATTTGGCAAACATTTGGCATATGAATTTGCATGGACACAACAGAATCTTTATACTTCTTAAAAATGTAGCCAGAGAAGTGACATAAGCAGGAGGAGATGAAGAACCTAGACATGACAGTGCTTCATCCAAGTTAGAAGCTGTTTGTGACTGACAAGAGCAGCTTCAGATGGACTTGCTCAGAAGAACGGCCAGGCTAACTCACAGCTCAGATCTACAGATCTAAACAGATCTATTTTAACCACTTTCCTCTGCTTATTTGCTCTTCTTAATCCGAGTAGTCTGATTTTCCTGAGAAGCATGTTTTCACATCTAGTTGGAAACGAGAAATTAGGTGGCTTAGATCAAACACAACTCCCCTTAGATCAGGGAAAGGAAACTGGGACACTTTCAAAACACACTTGATTTGCCACATAGTTTTAGGCTTGTTCCAGAGGGAGAAAACAACCTTTTTCTTTCAGACTCTCTAATGTACACTCAGAGTTCACTCAAGCAATTAGTATACAAATAGAAAAAAAAAAAACCAACAAGGAGAGTCAATGATTTGAGTAACTGTAGCAAACTTGGATCCACTGTTCCAGATTGACATGTATATCTAATGACTTACACTATTGAAAGATGAAAGATGTTCAAGACAAACATCACATGATCTCTCTCACCTGTGTTCTTAGCTCCAAAGTCTTCAGATGTGATTATATAACTTGGAGTAACAGCAGAAATGAGAAAGTTGCTTACTTCTTCTGTGTTGTTGATTTTCCTTTCCAGGTACCCTTGGTTTTAATAAGGTATATGTCTGCATGTCTCTGTGTCTGTATGTCTGTGTGTCTGTGTGGGGATATGAGTGTATGAGGACAGGTGATGGCAATGGCCAGAAGAGGATGCTGAAACTTCTGGAGCTGCAGTAGTAGGCGGTTGTAAGCAGCTGGATACAGGGACTGGGAACTGAACTCAGGTCCTCTGAAACATCAACTTTTAATGTATGAATCATTTCTCCAGTCCCACCTCTTATCTTTAGATAGGAAATCCAAACAAAAAACCCAGCAAGAAACTAGATTTAACTATTCAACAGAAAATATACACCCAACAGTTAATTCCAGAAAATTCCATTAGATATGAAAGACACATTCTCCTCAAAGCCCATAAAATCTTCGTTTTAATTAACCAAATCTGAACCACAAAAACAAATCTTAATAAATATAAAAAAGAGTCAAAATAATTTCTTGTGTCTTATTGAATCATAGTGAGATAAAAGTAGAGATCATTAGCTGTAGGGTGCTGTGTGGAAGCATCATCTGTCAATAAAGAGCTGATAGCTTAGTAGCAAAAGGCAGGAAGTACAAGCTGGGAGTTCCTGGAAAGAGAGAAATTCTGGTAGAATCAGGCAGGGGATAACCTACCCGGTCTCAGAGGAAGTTAAACTATGAAACTGAGTAGAGGTAACCAGCCATATGGCAGACAGAATAGAATGAACATGTTATATAAGTTACAAACTAGTCAGGGAACAAGCCCAAGCTTAAGGTTTAGGCATTTTTAAATAAATAGTAAGCCTCTGAGTCATTATTTGGAAACTAGGGTGCGGGTGAAAATGTTCATAATTACAATTAGCAATAGAAATATAGAAACTACACAAATACTTGGGTATTTATCAATATACTTTTTAACAACCATTGGGTCATTAAACTAATCAGGGCATAAACTTAAAAAAACTCTAGAATCAGTTGAAAATGAAAGCACAATTTCCAATAATCATTAATAGATGTTTGAAACTATTAGTTTTAAGAGGGACCTCGGTAGCTGCAAGTCCTTGTATGGTAAAAGGGCAGAGAACTCCCCAATAAACATTCAATGATTCACTCCCAGGTCTTAGAAAAGTAAGAACAAGCTGGATTCTAAAGAAGCAGGTGGCAAGAAACAATAAAGAGTAGAGTGGAAATGAATGAAACGGAGTCTGAAAGAGTAATACATAGAATCAACCAAACCAAAGAATGGCTATTAATAACATAAGCAAGACTGGAATGCCCCTAGAGTGTGTAGATCGTGAAAGCAGAAAGGAGATTATGAGTGAGCAGGGAAAATCTGAAATTAAAGGGGAGGAAGAAAGTCGGGGTTAGAAAATTTTTATGACAGAAGAGAATGGGTTTATTTGCTGATTAAGGAGAATGAAACAGAGGAGACAGGGGACAAATAAGAACAAAGTGAAGGGAAATATACATGTGAAAGTGTCATTAATAAACTCATTACTATGTATGATAACTGGACAAGTAATATAACTAAAATATTTACCTCTATTTATGGAATATAATTAGCAACACACTCAGCGGCCTACAGTGGAATTGTCCTTCAACTATAAGCACAATAAGGATTAGGAAGGAGATTAGTTTGGGGAATTTCAGGAGGTTTGGTAGGAGAGGTGAGCTTCCCAGTAGGCCATGGATAAGGCTTGTGTGTGGAGATAGATGCAGAATTCAGGATGACTGGCAAGCAGTGAATGTGTGGGATCAGATCATTTTGCAGCTTGTTTAGTAAGATGAGCAACCACTAGGGATGTTGTGTAAAGGAACCAGAATGGACAGGTAGACTCCTCGAAGACAGGAAACTCCACAAACACATGTGTACAGCCTCAAACAAATACATGATTCACTCCAAGTTCTGAAGAAGGACAGTGATCTGATAGCAGTAATGCTGAAGGATGTCCTCACGTTAATGTCTGTCTGGTCACATTCAGGAGACCCTAAGCAACTAACTGTGAAGCTGGGTTGTTTTCATTTGTGGTGTTTATTATGTGACTGATACAAGTTAGCACATGCTTAACAGTTTTAAATTGTCCTCCAGCCTATAATCTTTCTATCAGCCAATAAAGAATTAAGAGGCTATAGTAGTCATTCAGGCATATGGTGATGACAACTATGAATATGTTGGTCCCAGGATAAGTGGATAAAAGAGAAAAAAATCCCAGTGATATTTCAAAGGAAAAATGATAGATTTGACTGATAGACTAGAAATGCCAGATGAACATTTGTTTACTTGTATATGAGCAATGTGTGTTCACGTGTGTGCAGGTTGAATGTGTCTTCACATGTGTGTAGAGTCCAGAGGCCAATCTTGGGTGTGATTTCTCAGAAGCAGTCTACCTTGTTTTTGCAGCAGACTGCAAACAAGCAAAGGTTTGAAGAAGAAATAATTTGGAACTCAGGAGGAAAGGATATCTTGGCTTGTGTATATTTCTACGAGTACAAAGGTGTGACTGCCATTTGAGTTAAACCCAAGTAATGGCATACCAGCCAATGAGTGGAGAACTTTCAATAAGAAATGATGCTTATTCCATTGTCACTGAACTGCAAAGGTTTAGGGGCTTATGTAAATTACTTCCTACATGAGTTGGGTGATAACACAGGTTGCAGAGGAAGTCCATTGGAAAGATAACCTGGGCTTTTGCTGTTTTATTTACTACCAAACAGATTTTTATTGCAGATAGGACACTTTTTCTGTGGAAATACTCAGGAAAGGATCAAAAGTTTAACTGTGCTTTTTGAACTAGTTAAAAGAGAATTACATGTTTTACTCTTTGTTCAGGAAATGCAGAGACTAAGAATTTGGATGGGGAACCTCTTATCTATTGGCAATATATGTATACAATAGGTAGGTTGGAATTTCTTAAACAAAACTTTGGAATGCTTTGTGTCACATCTGGTCTCATAGTGCCTGCTCTTTGGTGTCCTTTGTGATACTCCCTAAAATAATGTTGTAAGCCAGGTTGGAATGTTTCTGAGGACAGAAGAGGCTGATAGAACTTGGGGACAGGCTATACTTTTTCAGCTTGTCCATTAGCCTCATTCAGAGGAGAAAGAGACACATGGCTATTGAACAGTTTCATTCCGATATAAATCTTGCTCCCAGATTCCTTGTAGCCATCACCATCTCCATGTTCCTAATGCTCCTACTGTCGTGGTAAACTAAAGAGAAACTTCATCTCTCTGTCCTCCATGGATCTTACAGCACACATTAGAACAATGTCTCAAAGGTGGTGCCGCATGGTGGTTAGAGTTTATGTTGCCACCTCTCCGTCAGATGTTCCAACATCTGAGGAGATGGAGGAGGCTAACGAAGACAGGAAAGAAGCACCAGTGACACCCAAATTCCTAGCAAGGAAGTCCTAGCTGCATCCATCTGTTTAGAAACTGGCTAACAGATGTGTCCCTTTTCCTAACAAGAGTGTGTCCTCATCTGAGGAAGCCTATTGCACTGGGTGACAGGGAGAGGAAATCCTGCTGGACCAACCTAGGCAGCATCAGGAAACTAAGGAAATTTCATGTGAAGACTCTAGTCAGAATTAGACTTTTAAAATGAATCCCATGAGCTATCACTTGATTGGCAACATGATAGCAAACAGATCTCTTTGGGATCTTTAAGAGATTATAGAAAAATTATAAATTTGTTCATTATATACAATGGGCGTAAACAGCTCAAATGTTAGTCAATTAATGAACAGACACACAAAATGAGCCTCTTCCACATAGAGGGATACTGTTGAGGTACAATAGCGAACTGCTGTTCCATGAAGAGATAAAACTGATCTACTGGGAGTACAGTTGATAAAAACAGTGTCACTCCACTGGAGAAAATGGATTTCCTCTTTCCCAGCAGGTTGCATGCATAAGGAGTTGGGGCTGATCTGGGAGGAGTTGGGAGAGGAGAAAGAATATGATCAATATCTATTACATGAAAAGAAATTAGATAAAATAACTTGTAAAGCTGAAAAGAAATCAAAGACAATAGGCTACATAATAATGAGTAGACAGTGGGCCACATAATTATGAGTAGACAATGGGCTACATAAAGGAGGGTCCACTCCTATGAAATGTCAAGGGCATGCAAATCTAGAGACACACGAAGTGCATTCGAAATTGCCAGACATAGCACATGAAATATATTGGGACTCACTGCTAATAAGGATGTGTCTTTCAGTCATTTTTTTTTTGCTGTTTTTTTTTAAACTGGATAATTTCTTTATTTACATTTCAGATGCCATCCTCTTTCCCCACTTCCCCTCCCTAGAAACCCCTTATCCCATCCTCCCTCATCCTTTTTGCTTTTATACCATTTTATACATGCAAGCATTAAGGTCAGTTCTAGGTTGAGGAACTAGCAATATGATAGATGCAAATAGTCAAGGAACAAGCAATACAATAAACAGAAATAGTCAAAGAACAGCAAGGCAATAAACACAATTCCATAAACACTCCCTTTCTAAGAGTTTATCAGGATGACCAAAATATTTGAGCCAACTTCCCTGTCCTAGTTCAAAGTCATTTTCATGTCTGAAGCCTACTTCTTTGTTCTAGCCTAATATCAGATTCCTGCCTGAAGCCATTTTTAAAAAACATGCTACGGATTTGCCTGGTACCACAGCCCATGCCCCGATCTCTTCTAGTTCTCTTTTCTCCATCAGCTTATTTCAGATCAAACCCAACCAACCCCCAACCCAGAAAGGCTGGGAAGTGCTGTCCATGCTCTACCCGCTACCTCTTCCTCCTGGCTAGCTTCGCCAAGGCACCATCAACTGCCCAGGCTCCCCTCTTTCTCCTGCCATCTTAACTCCATGGAAGAAAAACACTAGACAGCTTTACTATTTTAAAACTAGCCAGATTGCACAGTTGCTGGACACTGAAATCTCCTGCCCTAATCTTACCAGCTAACCTGTTTCAGCATCCACAGGTGGCGGATGCCACTGTTTCCAGCCATCCAAGATCTTACATGGATGTAGCATGCCTCCTGTTCCAAAACCTGGCCGAAAGAAAGACCTCCTCTTTCCTTGGATCCCTTCTCTTCCTCCTGAGACCCGGAAGTCCCACCTTTACCCTCCACCTAGCAGTTGGCTTCTACCTTCTTTATTGACCAAATTAAGAACCAATTAGGGAAAACAACACTTCCCCCTGAAGATGGGAACGTTTTACAATCACAAAGTGACAATGGTTACACAGCGCAGCAAACACACAAAAGCTATGTTTAAAATAGTGACTCCCTCAGTAGAACATCGCTTTGTAATGACCGCTTGTCAATTTCTTCACATTGTTTAACTCTCTAGAGATGCTAGTACACTCTGCTCTATCTCATTTCACATGGATCACGGTGGCTATTATGCGAAAAGGGCATCTCTAATGATCTCTAAAGAATTTATTGTTTTATAATCGAATTTATAAGAGCTGCATCTTTGCTATTTTTTAATTCGTGCACAATTCTTTTGAATAATAGTGACTGTGACTTAAGCCAAATTCTTCTCTGGCCTGTTTACTACCTTTGGGTTCTGCTGCACAAACAAAGCTGCACACAAAGATGATATTTGCCCCTTGGAATCTGGAGGACACTGGGTGCCACTGTCTGTCTCTTACAAGATACCAACATTGCCAAAAATTGGGGACTCTGATCAATTCTAAGTTGCTTTTTATCAAAGGTTGCATTCTTCTCAAGTTTTATTTTTTCCATTAATTTTCTCTTTTTAAAATATACTTTCCTTATTTTTATATTATGAATAACTTTAATCCAAAAAATATTTCTAGCTTCAATGGAGTTGGGAGTAATCCCAAAAAGCCTATAAAAAATGGCAGTTTTATTTCTTGATTCTTTTTCTTCTGATGCCTGGCTTTTGATGTTTTCAGAGCCCCTTAGAACACCTCCCAACTTTTCACACATTGGCTCATTTTCAACTTTTTCCTCAGATGTCCAGAGCTCCTGACGCCTGCCTCCACTGGTCTGGTGCAGTTGTAGTTCTGGCCCCTCTTCTTCCACACAGAGCCCTTCTGTCTGCCCTGCAGATAGACCAGCTGGGAGCAGGCACTGTCCAGGAGACATCAGCGTCTCCAATACTCAGCATGAAACAGGACTATGGCAAAGAAGTTGGATATTTTTATGTGATTTCATTGTCATGAATAAACTTTTGAAGGAGCTGAAGATTTTTTATTTTTATTTTACAAGTCTAAAAGATTCTTTCAATGTAAATTAATGAGAACCTGTAGCCTCTAATGAAGAAATCCTGAAGGAAACAAACAAAAGATGTAATCGTTGGGCACCTTCTGATTTATTTTGTGATTTATGTAAACAAGATTAACTTCATTTCAGAAATAACACTTCTCTGTGCCAAGATTCCTCACAATTACTGACAAGCAGCAGGGTTTGCCCTCCCCAGACACAAATGTGAAGTGATACAGCACTGTGATTACTGTCAGTCAACTTGTTTCTAACTTCTCACATAAAAAAGTTTGCTATTCTTTAAGTTACAATTTGATGGGGGTGGGGCATGAAGGTCACACCAGTGTCCTCAGGTCTCAGGAGACTAAGATGGGATTATGAACACACGGCCATCTTGAAATAAATAAAGACACTATCTGTCTAAGGGCTCAAGGGAGATTGGATAGTATTTCAGGGGAGAATCCCCCTACTCCCCATCTTGTCTTATTTGAGACTTTGTGTCTGACTCGGTACTAATGAACTAAACAGAAATAAAATCAGATCTCAGTCTTTTGAACTGTCTATATAATCCTGATGGTAGAAAGCAGGCTCATATATGTTCCTTGTACTCTGGTAAATGTTTGTACTTGTACAAACCCTGGCTAGGCCCTTCAGGGAAGTTAAACATGAATCAGG
The DNA here is from genome assembly GCF_004785775.1 of Grammomys surdaster. NCBI lineage: Eukaryota > Metazoa > Chordata > Mammalia > Rodentia > Muridae > Grammomys > Grammomys surdaster. The sequence goes on from NW_021604618.1 coordinate 20,043,969, forward strand.
GTGGTGGTAAAACAGTAATTAATAGGATCATTAGCACGTTCTCAAATGTGTGGTAATCTTGTTAGTAACGGATTTCACAGTTGCTACATATGATCAGGAGTTGGGTAAGTGATTTCTGATTCTCCTAAGAACTGCAGTACACTCATCTAGGTCACCTGTAGGCTTCCAGTGGTAGGCCAACAATTCATTTAACATTTATCTGACTATGAAATGTAAGGCTAGCTTTTGGTTGGTTTCTGAAAGCATTTAGTAAGCTCTCTAAATCCAATCAACCATAGATGTATGATCAGTGGATTCATGTCAGCCTTCCTTATTACCCTGTACTATGTCTATTTCTTCCAATGAATTTCTTCCCTCCCGACAAGGTAGCATTAAGAGATGGAACCTGCAGGGTCATGAGACTGGATTAGTGTCTTTACAAATAAGGTTTATGGAAGCTTGCTTCTTCACAATGTCAAAGATTTGTTAGAGGCCACCATCTACAAATTAAAGAGCAAGCCCTCAGTGGACAACAAATCTGCAAGCACCTTGTTCTTAGACTCCCCAACTTTCTGTTATGCATAACCTATCCAAATTATGGTATTTTGTTTTGACTGTCAGAATAGGCTGACACCCTGAATTTACAGGTTACAGTTTTGCCTGTGTTGACTGAAAATTTTGTGCTTGTCTCTGACTGTCTGGCATATTTGCTTTGACTGACTCTCATCAGTTCAGTTAGGAGGAGCTGCAAATAGTCTGTGTGAAAGACAGGGGCCCTGATCTGGACTGGTAGCCATGAAGGTAGAGAGGTGTGTTGGACTGTCAACACAAGAGGCCAAATTCACAGTGTTAGCAATGATTGGAGGGATGAAAGAGAAACTGTGTTCGCTTAGGTAGCTTGCTGGGTTTTGACAACACTAACGCAGAAGAGGGTTTTATAGAATACAAACAGATTTGAACATACACTCCACTAATTATTTTCACAAGATCAACATTTTGTTTGTTCAGTGTGTCAGTGTCTTTCCCCTGGTTTTGACCATAACCCAGAGCAAAAGCTACACCTAACATAATTGCACATTCCCACATTTAAATTCCCAAATTTTAGAACATTTCATAAATTAATAATTGTTATACTAATAATTGCCCAGACTATGCTGGAGAATGTTCTCATATTAAACATGGGAGAGTAAAATGTGTGGGTAGTCTTCCTTTTGGTATGGATCGTAGACTCATGACAGGGAGTCATTCAAGATGTTATTCACGTGACTCAGAAGCCTTCTCGTCCAGCTTCGGGAGGCAGAGTAAGAATGTGATTCTGTTTCAAGCTCATTATCAGCCCAATTATTGACTTTGTCAAGATACATAATTGCCCTATATCTGGTTTGCTGCCAATGACCAGCAATTGCCTACAATCTCTTTGGCATTTATGTCAAATATATCATATGGTTTCTAAATTAAAACCATAGGAAGCACAGGTAAAGGGGCTATTGTGAAGGGTCTCAGTGGAAAGATAGCTGAGTTATGATCCAGCTTCTCAGCAAGCTGGGCAGAGTACAAATGTTAAGCTTCTCTCCCTCTGGTATTTAGTTAATGATGGACTTAACTTTGGGATTTAAGGTGCACTATACAGATTCTAAACTGAGTGTTCTGAAACATGAACTTTACAGTTGTTAATAGACTGTGGAAGAGTTACAAGTCCTGAGTGAGGATTGTTATTGGGAGTAAATTCGCCATTCTCTAAATTTTTCTCCAAATATTCAAACTCTGTTTTATATGAACATACATTCCACACACATAGAATGACATATCAGACATAGAGCCTCATGACTCACCTTCTCAGCCTTTCCTGGAATTTCCATTGTTCTTTTATAGAACTGGGAAGCTCTTGTCCCAAAGCCAAGGATGCTTCCAACCTCTGGTTTGGATCAGCAGGACACCAGCTGTTCTACAATTACATTGGAGGGTGAAAGAAAAATCTAATCAGAGCTGAAGTTGAACATGGGATGCAGAACTTGGCTGACAGTGAATGCAAAATCCAGTCAACAAGCAGGCTACTCAGAGATCAGAGGTACGATGGAATGTCATATTTCCCATGTTCTGTCTGTGGACTTTTCCTTGGCCCTTGCAAGCCTGAAAATAGATAGCAGGCAATGATTGTTCTGAAATATTTATGTTAAAAAGTTGATTTATGAGACTTATTTGACTGTGAAATTCTGAGTATGAAACCAGACAACACATCTATCCACATAAGAGGTCAGAGGGTTCTTCAATGCCCCTTGCTTGGGTTAATAGCTTTCTCACAGATATTTGAATTCATTCCTGGGTAAAAATGCATGACTTCTCCCTTTTGCAGCAGCCATAGGGGATGGCTTTGCCTTGCTAAGCAGCTCATGAAGAACAAAGAAATTTGTCCCATGCCTGTGAGGACTTTAGATATGAAATACCAGCCTGTTTGGCTTAGGGGAAGGTGCTGTAAGTTATGGTCACTGTAGCCAAGTCTCCCCAGAAGCCTCTGCTCACGTTGACAGCTACCTTCCTGATAATATGGCTTCATTCATTCTGCAGCCAGTTATCAGGACTTATCTGCATTGTTGGCATTCCTTCTGATCTGTGGCCTCTGTTCACTTGATGGGTATCTGATGGGGGCAGGCATTAGTGAAGAGGAATGCCCAGATCATGCTGGCTTTGACAAGTGAGAACTAAAGTAGCAGGTTTTCTCTCCAGAGAGAAATCTGTGCCCACTGTTGTGAAGGTCTTGTTAGGCACTGTGAGGAATGGGAAGGGAAGTGATTTCTAGAAGACACTCTGGCAGTGGTTACTTGAGAAAATCATTCCTTATGCACTTTTAGCTAAAAGTCAAAAGGAGAGTGACAGGTGAGACAAAGAGCAGGAATGGAAAGGACACGTTCAAACCATCTTCTTTCATGTTAGAGAATTGTCCCCTACTTATATAATGTCCTTACTATGCTCAGTTGAGCAATGTATCATCATTTCACTAATTTAGGCAAGATACTGTTGTTAAGTAGATAAGATTTAAATAACAGCATCCTTAAAGAGCATTTCCCCATAGAGCCCTAGTTGTCCTAGAACGTACTATGTAGACCAAGCTGAGCTTCACAGAGATCCACCTGCCTAAAGAATATAGGCTTAAACCACATTTCTTTAAAGAATATATGTATGTTGCACGTATTTGTGTTTCTATGTGCATTCACACATGTGTGTAAAGAAGCACAGGTTGATACTGGGGATCTTCCTCAATCCTCCTCCTCCTCTTCTCCTTCTTCCTTCTCCTCCTACCTTCTCTTCCTTCTTTTCTTCCTCTTTCTTTCTTTCTTTCTTTCTTTCTTTCTTTCTTTCTCTCTCTTTCTTTCCTTTCCCCTCCTCCTCCTCCTCCTCCTCCTCCTCCTCCTCCTCCTCCTCCTCC
>NW_021604618.1:20047381-20048833 GCF_004785775.1 Grammomys surdaster
CCTCCTCCTCCTCCTCCTCCTCCTCCTCCTCCTCCTCCTCCTCCTCCTTCTTCTTCTTCTTCTTCTTCTTCTCCCTCCTCCTCTATCTTTCATCGAACCTGAAGTTTACTGATTTGGGTAAAGCTGTATCTCTACCTCTCCAAATCTGGGTTCATAGACACATGTGGCTGTACATAAATTTTTGTTGTTGGTGGTGCTGTTTTTTTTTTCTTTCTTTTTCTTTTCTTTTTTTTTTTTTTTTTTTTTTTTTTTGCTTGAGTATTGGGATTCCAAACTTAGGTCCTCAGCCTTGTGAGGCAAGTACTTACCAACTGAGTCTTCTCCCAAGCTCTACAGAGTAGAATTTTTAAATTCAGAATCTTAAACAAACAAGAGAATCTCTTTCTAAAAACTGCAAGAAAACTAGCAAAACACAGCATAATATTCCTCCAATCTATCAGAGTAGTTGTCCTAACAGAAGTGGGCTTCCTTCAGATGCCAAATTACATAAACATGCTGACTTAAAAAGGATCCTTTTCTGTTGGGGCTTAGATGAGCTCACATAAGCAAGATGAAAAAGAAACCCAGAGAATCAATGAGCTTTCCAAGACCGGAATTTCCTAAACATCCTCAAAAAATTCTGTTTCATGATTTAGGTGTATTTACACCTCACCAAGCTGACAGCTGGGTCATTTAGCATTCTAACTTAGAAGAGAGCATGCAATTACAAGGGCTGGACTTTCTTTCTCCTAAATATATTTTCCACTTGAAAACATCCTTGAAATATGCTAACTAGAATAACTGAATTTCCATTTTAAGGAAGTCTGATCTATGCAACCAAAAATTATGGTGTCCCTTTAGTGCCTATTAAAGGTGAAACAGAAGGCTGAGATAGCATATTTTCCTGTCCTTTTAGAGTACATGGATGAGAAGGCAAGTACTACCAAACAGACCTAAAGCCAAGAATGTGATGGATTGATGGAGCATCTGATCGTTTTTCTTGAGGTTACTTAGCGCAGGGATTCACTGGCTGGCTTGTCATAAATGTCTCTTGAATAAGAGAATAACTCTAACCACAAGATAGAGGGAAGAGAGGATTCCTCAGCCATTGCTCAGGATTTCTGGAGTGTGGTAAGAGTGTGCACATTGATGGAAACAAGGTCCAGAGCATGCTGAGACCTCTGCCATGCTTCTACAGTTCCAGAGCATGCTGAGACCTCTGCCATGCTTCTACAGTTCCAGAGCATGCTGAGACCTTTGCCATGCTTCTCCAGTTCCAGAGCATGCTGAGATCTCTGCCATGTCCCTGCATGTGCCTCTCTCCCTCTCCCCCCTCACAAACACACACAGACACACACAGACACACAGACACACCGACACAGACACAGACACACACACACACACACACACACACACACACACACACAGAGAGAGAGAGAGAGAGAGAGAGAGAGAGAGAGAGAGAGAGAGAGA
>NW_021604618.1:20048843-20063347 GCF_004785775.1 Grammomys surdaster
GAGAGAGAGAGAGAGAGAGAGAGAGAGAGAGAGAGAGAGAGAGAGAGTGTTTAGCTTGACTTTGCCTTCCTGCCTTCTGGGTACCAGTCACTCAACATCCTTTTTCTCAAAGCCTTCACATGTGCATAACAGTTCATAGAAATAGATGTAGACCAACCTTAGCCTATGTTATAGTTAATGGACTCTCTCCTAGTTCTGACCTACCTCATCCAGACATATATTTCTTCCCATATTAAATTAAAGCAAGACAACGCTTTCTCCTGTAGAAGGCCAGTTCTGCATCTTCATTCTGAATGCTAGCCTCAGTCAGTGGCCCTACAATCCCCAAACAAAGCCTACTGTGTGAAGGGTATTGTCATGTTTACTAAAGATTACCAAGCCTAGAAAGCTAAATCTTTTTGGAGTAAAAGAAGAAAAAAAGACTTCTGTTTCCTTGGAATCTTTTATGGCAGTGAGACAAGTTATACATTAATGTCAGAATATTTTGCTCTGCCTTGTCTTTGCCTCCCCCATGTCTCTTCCAATAAATGCCATGCTCCATAAAATCATGTACCCATGTATATAGTGTAAATATTTCTGCCATAGTTTTATTTCAAGCTAGTGTAGTTCACAAAACTAATATCTTAACAATTGGCTCTTGTAACAGGCACTGATTAGATCCAGTATATCACTGAAAATGAAATATACTAATGCTATATTGTTATAAAGGAAAATATGATATTCTTTAGCATGAATTTTTAAAAAGATAAAAATCTAGTAGTACTCTTATTCATATACATGAATAGGTATAGAAACAGGTTAATGAAAGCCACTGCTTGAAGAATTAAGCACACTTAGTGTGACTTACCCCAGAAGATGAGACTTGGATCTGTCTATGCTTTCTGAACTAGATAGTATTAAGTCAGGAGATGGTTTGATTAGGGGTCAAGAAATAAAGGATTCTTCAGACAAAAAGCCAATGAAATTTTTGATGATGGAGACACCCCCACTACTCTATATTTATTTTGGTGTACTAAGTTTCCATTTTGAGAAAAATCTAATTTATGTAACCAAAAGTATCATGATTTTTTTAATGCTTTTAAAATTTAAAAAGAAGAATTATTTTCCCATGGTGTCTTCAGCACCTAGGAAGGAACTCTAATGTGGCTGTAGTTTCCTATCAGATGACTAGTCAGCTAGACAGGTCACCTGTCCCAATGTCTGTATCACTCAAGGCACCTGAATGACAATAGGATTGAGGGATAAAGGCTGCAGATTAAGTCTCTGAATGAAGGACTTTTTTTTTTTCTTTAGGGGATGCTTCAAAGGACCAGAGGGAAAGACACACAGGCTCTGTTTCTTGTTTGTCCCATGTTTCACTAACACTGGTTTTGGCAGTTCCTAACACTATGGACTTAGAGGCATGCCTTACATTTCACTCTGTTAGTCATGCTTAACCTTTTATTAAAAGACTGAAGGAATGTACATCGACCCAAAGGACAGCATTTTGGAACAATTTGAATCCTTGCATGGACTTTTGACTTTTTCCTCTCTATCCCAGTTTATGCACAAAATACTGGAAACTTGTTCACTTCTGGGAATTCTGGTTAGCAACAAGGAATAGAGAAATAAAGCACTCAGAGAGGTGATTAATGTGGACTAGAGGAAACAATGGGCTATTCACTACATTAAAAAAACAATTTCCAAAGATGAGCAAGCACTTCCATTCCCCTTGCTATGGAGTGGACATAAGGTAAGCACACATGATTTCAGTGGAAGAAAGTCCCATGACCTTTGTTATTTGGCATAAGTTCATAGCCATGTCCAAAGAGATTGCCAGGAAATTCCTGTATATACTAATCTGCAAAGGAATAACTATTTATAAGGAAGGGCAACTATGTGTTTTCTTTATTGGACACAACTCTTTGGTATAAACACATTTTCTATTAATATATCAAAAATAGTGACCATATTATCTCATGAGGAGTCAACTCTCTTAGTGGAGTTTGTAGAATACCCCCATATGTATTTCACGGCCTTTGCTAAAAATACTAAGTATACAATGGTGAACCAATTAGGCTTGGTCCTTACCCACATGCAGTTCACACTTTCAAAGGAGCAAGTAAATAAAGAAATAACCAAGTTAATAGTTAAATACATATTAAGATGTGTAAGGAAGGATGAAGTTGCTGAGAGGGTGAATTTCTATTGAATGTTGAGTGAAAAGTTCTCTGTAGGTCTCAAGGATAAGAAGGAGTCAGTTAGTAATAGCACATGCCTATTTGTAGGGCTAGAACAAGTATGGTGGGTATCTAGACAGCATTAATGACTATGCATAATCTTAGAAAAGACCCAGCAGAGATGAGGAATTGAGATTAGTTCAATAGAGCTGGGAATAGCATGAGAAGGGAGAGGTAGGTACAGTGTCTGTGAGGATGCTCATCTCAACCCACCAGGCACACTTGGGTCATTTTTATAGAAAATGGCATTCCAGTAAAAAGGAATTGCTAGGCATTTCATTTTGCCATAAATTATGATCTCATCTTCAAATACCCATTCTAACATTTTGACTGGGAGTATAAACTACAATGGAAAGACCACACAAGCTCTTGAAATCAGGCATAAATCAAGGTAGTGATGGTGAGTGTTTGCAATGTAAATAAAACACAGACTTCAAATTGAGTTCATCTATTAGATGAACAGGTGCTCTCCAGTGGAGATTAATTTGATGGGATAGATTGATTTTTAAAATGATCTTTGCTAGATGCTGGAACATTCACTTCAAAGATCTCAGCACTTTCTCTACCATGGCTTCAGCTTTCCCCATGTATCTTGCTTAAATTCAAAGTAATGGGCCTTATGAGATAGGAAAGGTTGGGCTTGACTAGTACTCCTGTTTCCTAACCAGGAAGGCTGTGCCCAGCGCGCACTGTCAGTGCTGCAGGAGTGCTTTGAACTCATTGTATTTCAGCTGTACTCAAGTTTAAAGATGAGAAGATGAAGAAACCAGAAGTGTAGAGTATGTCAGCATGACTGAACTTCATGGAAAATTTATACAGGGGCAAAGGAAAACAATTGACCCTAAGTATAAACTTATTTCCAGCTTTTTGAGCTTAAAGGTACTCCTGGCAACATTATACAACAAGCAAGAAAATGTATTAAAAGTCTTTGATTGTGTGGGCACAACGTTATTATTCTGGAGACTCATCTGAATGAGTTGACTCAACAGAAATTGGAAACATGGATTAAATATCTCTAAATTACCCTGTGAAAGATGTTTGGAAATATTTTAATGATTCAAGAGCTGCAAGATTGGCCCATCTAAACATGAAGCCATGACCCTGTGTATATTATAAATATTTCTCATGTTTTTATATTTCAAAAAATTATATCTGCCATACTATTATTCATCATACAAAACAATATGGATGTCAAATTAGACATACAGTTGTAAAAAAATTGATAGGAGGGACTTTAACAAAGGAATACCTTTCTAATCTAGAACATTCCAAGATCAATGGGAGAAAGCAACTGTATAGTAGCCTTGGGACTCTGTTGGAGTATCATGCCTGATCAGGGTTTTCTGCAGAACAAATAGAATTCAGTTAGCTTAATTGGAAAAGAAAGTTGTTAGGAGAAATTAAGTATCTCATCAACTTCCTTGAAGACTCAGTTTATCAGAGTGGAAGCTATGTATACAACTAGGAATTGTGCCCAAGCCACACTCCTGAGGCAGCCTCAGGAAAATGTTTGTGCTACTAAGCTAAACTCAGGCCCAGATCCACCAACAGTGAAGCAATTGTGGCTAGATGGCAAGGTTTCTTCATTCTTGGAGTCAACTTCTTCCATAGCCTTCACTGTATGTATTGTCTGCATACCCACTCAACTACAAATAGAAAATTCCCAAATCACAGAAATTGTCATAAAAACTGAATGGATTTGCAAATAAAAATCTAAACAAGGTGCTGAACAGATTTGTGGTGATTAAGAGCACATACTGCTCTTACAGAAGACCCATGATAGGTTTCCAGCATTCGTATAGGGTAGCTCACAACCACCTGGAATTGTAGCTCCAGAGGATTGGATACCTTGTCATGGCCTCTGGTGTTGCTTGCAAGCATGTGTGCATACCAGCACAGAGACACACATAATTTAAAAATTAAAAAAAAAAACATGAAAAAACCCCAAATATACATAAGTGCTTGCTGCATGGCTTGTTTGGTTTCTAGTCAATTAAAATAATTGTCTTTTATATATAAAGTAAAATTTTAGTTGCCATGAATCCTACAAAAACAATGTCTTTAACAACTGGTTCCTGCCCATATTTTTGTTTGCCTCATGATTTAAAAATGAATGTTGTTTTTTCTTGTCCTTTTCACATTTAGTATGGAATCCTCTTTCATTCCTTGGCTTGATTTGTACCAAAGGGCTCATTACGACAACAGTAGAAAGCCATAAGCAAAGGGAGTTTGTGAGACAGACTGTGACCAGGCACAGCCTTATTTGACCATCATGACCACAGTGAATTGCTGGGTGGCACCAGCAAGCTCATTGGCACCTTTGCACATGGCAATAGAACCTGGTGATTTGGGTAGATTGAAAGTGGGTAAGGAATTGCCATTAAATTCCATCTAGGCATGTGTGTGTGTGTGTGTGTGTGTGTGTGTATGAGAGAGAGAGAGAGAGAGAGAGAGAGAGAGAGAGAGAGAGAGAGAGAGAGAGAGAGAGAGAGAGAGATTGAGGTATAGGAGGGAGGAATTGATAAAAGAGTAAGAGGAAAGGAGGAGAGATTAGCCCTTAACCTGGGCTAATGTCATGTTTTGTTTATGATTGTGGGGGTCTTCCTATATCCAGGATCACAGTATTACTGAAGCAGCAGTCTTACTGCTGTCACAGTATTATTGTTAGCAGCAGTCTTACTGAAGCCCACTGAACTGGATCACTGAATAGCTTTGTTAACCCTATTTGTTTGTCAAAAGACTTGTAACATAAATAGTGGGATTCAAATACTACAACATATTCATCTTTCAAACAACCAAAGTAACAGAATAGTGAGCAAAGGAGGAAGGGACATTGGGCACTGGGGTCCTTAGAAGAGATATATGGGAGGAGGAAGCAATAGGTCTTTTTGTCCTGGGGATTTTGTTTAGATAAGTCCCTATGTGGCTTTTGTTTGAAACCACAGTCTTATGATACAAGAAAATTCCTGAGGACTTGTGGCTAGACACAGCAAGAGATTGACCAAATTCACTCTATTGAATACCTCCTTGATGAAGACATGGATTGACAGTGTGCCCAACTTCATCTTGACCCTCTATAGCTGATTCTCTAGCTATAGAATAGGGTTAGGTAATGAGCACCATAGCCAAGTCTTGAGGCAGCTGGACCTGCCATTGCCTCTCCTATTTCATTTTCTACACTCAAAAGCTAAGGCTTAGTATCTGGTACACCACACAAGAGTCTTAGCTTAGTGTCATGTTTAGTGTGAGATTGGGAATATCATGTTTAGTTAAGAATGGCTGATTATTTACAAAGCATAGTGATTTGTTTCTCTCAAGCTTTTGCTGACTAACTCATACTTGCCAAATCCCTTTCTGATTTAGACACAGAAACTCAAGAACCAGGCAGGAGTATCATCCATTAAATCTGTCCACTCTGCTGCTCCCAACAAGGGACATAGATAACTCCTCATTGTAAGGAATATAATGAGGTGCAGAAGCCAAGAACTTTATTGTATAAGGCTCCATTCCCATGTTCATCCTTTTATCTGTTTATATGCCCCCTGTGACAAGGCAAAGAGAGGGAATTGTTCCCTCCCTCTCTGATCTTAGCTGTGAAAGCATCTGATGGCTTTTTGACATTCTCCCTCCGTCTCTGTCCATTGCTGCAGTTTTACATGCCAGGACAGTGACCCCATTGAGTCTGCAATAACACTCGATTCCTCTCTCAATGTCTTCTCTTGTATTGGAAAATAAGGAAAAGCTTAACTTAATCTGGGTTTAGTCTACAAAAATATTTTAGTACTGAAAATAAATTATCTAAATGTGTTGGGAGACATTCCACTTTCTAGTTAAATGCTAAGGAGAGAACCATATGGGTGTGAAATGTGCATGCCCATGGAGGTAAGAAAATATTCTCAAAAGACAGGGTCACAGAAGAGAGGATTGTGGTAGTTATTCAGCTTGGAATCCTGGCTTTGTGTAGGGAATCAGAGAAGTCCTGAGCTAATGTACACTGTTGACATGGCATAGTCATGTCAAGGACTCCAATGCCTCAGTCCCATGGAAACAACAGATGCTTCCCCAAGTTGGGTTCAGGGAAATGGTAAAGTCTTCCCTCCTGGTCTGCATGTCCATGTTGGTGATGTGTGCAGAAAATGTCCACAGTATCTTTTGCTCCCCCAACTACTTACAACATGAAGACTGCTCCCCTGAAGAGTCTATTCCTACCAAAGTTAGCTAAACCTGCCCACTTGATTCAGAAGTATACCATAAGCCCTGCCTTCTTGCCCACCTGTATGCTATAACCTTTCCTTCTTGCTAATCTGTAGATAGTAAACATGCTGAGCTTCCAGGGTGCTGTGGCTTCGGGGAGCCCAGTCTGTCAAACCTCAGTTTTCCTGTGTGTCTATGAGTTTGACTTTTCTTTATCTTCTCACCATGCCAGCTGGGTCAGTTCCTAGAGTTGTGGAGGATGTGTTTAGCTTTATGTGATATCTATTATGCTACAGTATCAGGTAGGACTCCCAGGTTAAGGACATCCTTCAAGCTTATCCTGTGACCCATGTTCCTAAGATGCACTGTGATAGTCTATTTTGACAAAGTCATCTGGATTTGTAAATTGTGAATGGTTATCCCTTTCTTTCTATTTTCATGTCACCCTTCTGTTTCCTCTTATTACCATCCCTCTCATCACTGGCTCTATTGCCTAATAGGTTTCTGGGAACGTCATGAGCCAATGGTAGTGATGGCACCACCAAAAAGACCTTCCATTCATTGTGCACTTCTCATGTGATGGACATAAGGGTTTTCACTCCAATTTTCAAACAACCCCAGGATGAGGATTTGTCTCTATTTCTCTGTAAGGAAACTAGCAAAGGGGACCTGACAGTTTAAGTGTACATTGCCTCACCTGATGATAAGAAACACGTTTTAAATAGGAATCTTTTGCCCTCTCCTCTCACCTCACCTTAGTCCCAGATTCTCAGTGGGATTAGTTTTTTCAACTATGATTGACATTTCTCATTTTTTGACCTTCCCTAGTACCTCAGCTTCTTTTAAAATATTTCTATTAGCATATATTAATTATATATAATAATGGGTTTCATAGTGGCATGTTTATACATGTTTATAATGTATTTTGATCATATACTTGCCCCATATTACTTCTCAGTTCTACAGATCCATTTCCTTTTTCCAACCAGCCCCTTTTCTCTTTGCACATCTTTCTGATTTTTTTTTTAATTTCTAGTGATGCAATGAGTTTCATTTGGGTTGCTTACAAAACTATGGGTGAGTTATTATTTATAGGACATGATCACTTTACCTGTCTATACCACTGAAGAAAGTATTTCTCCTTCCCCAAGCAACCATCAGTTACTTATAAATCCTCAGATAAAGGGTGAGGGCATTGTGATTTTCTCCCCTTTCCAAGGCAGCATGTTTATAGGCCTAGCCTGGTGCCAGTCTTCTTCAGGTAACGACATTAGCTCTGACATCAAGAGTGTAACACCCATATCATGTCTGACAAAGTATTCCACACCACTCTGCATCATCCTCTGGCTCTTAATAGCCCTCTCTTCTGTGATGTCCTATGGATTGTGGAGTGGGTGACATCAGTCTTTCACGGATGGCTGATCCCTTGGTTCTAACTCAGGCCCAGCACTTTACACAGCTGTTGACCTGAGCATCGATTACTCCCAACTAGAAGTGTGTCAGGCAAGAGTTGGCAGCACGTATTCAGCATTGCAATCTCTTCTGTGGCAAGTGTTTGGCTCAATTAGAAGTGTTTTAGGTTTACATTTAAGATTTTAAATCCTGTAGAGCTCTTTCATTAAAAATGCCCTCATTTCAGCCTATTTGCAATCTATTATTGTTCCCATTTTAAAATGAGAAAAATGTTCTCTCCAAAGGGTAACGAGTTGGATCCTCAAAGCCTGAAAAATTTTCCTGTTAGGAAATATTTCCATAGTTAGAACTGCTATGTTACTTTGTCTGGTTATACCAGTATGATTCTTTCTCAAAAATGGTCTAGCTTGAGGCACAGTTTTTATGGTCAGCCCACTCAAGAGTACTGAGGTGAATGCAGAGTGCCACTAATAGCTAACAATGTCTAACAACATGGTAAGTTGTACATTGGGTCACCAGGGACGAACGTTTAGTTTCACAAATAGTAGCGACTCCTTAGGGCAGGTATTTTGGAAATCAAAACATTTACCTTTTTCCAACTGCAGAATCGAAGGCCCCAGCTATAGCATTTTATCCTTCAACTCATTAGATTTGCCGGGTGATCATGTTCATTCATTGGTTTGTTATTTTTAAATTGCATCATTCTTTCTTTTTTCTTTCTTTCTTTTTTGTTTCTTTCTCTCCTTTTTCCTTTGTGTGTGTATATGTGTGTAGAGCTCAGAGAACAAACTGTGGGAGTCATCTCTCTCCTTCTACAATTTGGGTGACAGGTATCAAACCCAGGTCATCAGGCTTGGCAGCAGGTTGCTTAACCATGTTGATAGCCCCTGGTGCGTCTTTGAAACTTTAGACTGCCTCAGTCCCATCTAGGAACAATGAAGTAGACAAAAGGCTTGGGAATAACATTTCTGTAATTTCTCTAAAGCCTCTGAGGATTCAGCTAGAAGTGACAACTGGTAGAGGATATCAACAAGACCACAGAAACAATACTGTTGGGTATTAGAGGATGTCAAAGGAGAGATCAGAGTTGGGGAAGATGTTGTCAATGGAGTATTGAGAGATGGATCTTGGATAGTGCCCTGGGTTTACATGATGGAGGAAAATATTGGTGTCTCCTTTCAATATTTTGACACTTAGTAATGCTTATCTTGACCTAATGTAATATTGTATTGCTTGAAATGTTCTGTTTTATTGAACAGATCCAGTCTGTTTTATAGCTCCAATATTTGTCTCTTTGAAACTTTACTTACAGCTATTGTGACTTCTTGTTATATGTCATTGTATATGTCCACATAAATTCATGTTGGGGAGTTATATAGAGGATCACCCAAACATATTCAATAAAATATATAGGGAATAAATATATAGGGAATAAAATGGCTAACCACTATAATCAGATTTTCTAAAAAAAAAAAAATCCACCTTTGTTATTTTATTCTCTTCACAATACACAAAAGAAGACTTCCATTTTTCAGAGAAACATAGTGTCACAGAAAGGTCAGGCAAACAGCACAGGCCATGAAAGGAGCCATTCCAGATCCTGAATTAGCAGCAAAAATTCCTAATTGCTTATTAATGTTCTGTGAGAAATCAAACATGGTAACAAAAGAGTCTCTCCATTTTTTCAATTAATAAGAGAATTTTTAGAACATCATTAGACTATTTCATGGTTATTTATTGTAGTGAGTCCTTATTTTTCTTTGAAATGCACTAAATCATGCCCTAATCTCTTTGCTATAATTTTTCCATGGAAAGAAAATAACATTTGAGTTGATGCAATTTCAGTATGTAGGGAGCTAGGTCTCCTGTTTCAGGTGCCTGGGGAGGCTGGCAACTGAGCCAGGGATTTGTTCTTTCCTGGGGCAAATCATGGCAGTTTAGAATCACCAAATTCCTTGCTGACAACTCCAAGTAATTCACATTCTTTCCTTTAGTCCTTCTTTTCCTGTGCAAATAATATCTACTAGGTTTTAGGATCCTAGTCTAAGTGGTCATTTCTCAAGTTTCCTTCTTCAAATTCCAATCTTAACTCTAATTCTCCAGTCTCCCATCAGTTTTTCCTAGTTGACCCTTATTCTCTCTAGAAAGAGGTCATATATATATATATATGTGGAAGAGCTTTTCAAGATGTCAACCTACAGCAACAGCCAGTGGTAGTGGAGAGAGAGGGACACATAAAATTACAGGTAGAAGGTGGTGTCTCCTTCTTATGCTGAGAGTGAATGAGGAAGAGAGTCAAAAATATGACTCTGGGGTCCCCTTATTGCATGACACTGAATACTTGAGGATAGGAGGAAAGTAAGTTCAGGGCCATTCTTTATACTCACAATCTGACCTCCTCATATACATGAAACCAAACCAGAAAAAGAAGAAGAAGAAGGAAGAGGAGGAGGAGGAGGACGAGGACGAGGAGGACGAGGAGAAGAAGGAGGAGGACGAGGAGGAAGACGAGGAGAAGAAGAATGAGGAGTACCAGGAAGAGGAGGAGGAGGAGGAAGACAAGGAAGAGGAGGAGAAGGAAGAGGAGGAGGAAAAAAAGGAGGAGGAGAAGGAGGAGGAGGAGGAACAGGAGGAGGAGGGGGAGGAGGAGGTAGAACTTGGTTCCCTCAGACTAGTAGACCAACAGAAATAACATTTATTTATAAGCATAAACTTTAAATGCTACCAATCCTAGCCATATTTCACTCCAAGGATCTTTACTAGCCTTGTGTTGCCCAAGTATCAACCAGAGATCTTGTCAGATCAATAGAAATAAGTCCTTAGACATGTGGTTGATTATACAAGTCATTTAAAATCCCAGAATGATAGAAGAAACTTAGAAAACAGTTCAAATGTGACATCTCAGTGAAATTAAACATAAAGTTGATTCAAAATAGTAAAAGTGAGTAGTGTAAGGATGTATGGATGGATATATGGAGCTACATAAGAAGAGAACACTTGTAGAGTTGCCACATTTCTTGAAGGAGCTTCCAGGTCTCACCTGGTGAGGCTCCTGAAAGCAGAAGGTTGGCAGAGAGGCCCCCTTTCACGTACCAGGGATCCCTATGGTAACAGGAAACAAAGCTAGACTGGAGGTAGAAGTAGTGGAAGAAAGGTACAGAAATGAAGGAAAGAGAAGATCCCCTAGTGTGCTACATACCGTTTGATGAATTGTCACTCTTGTTTATGGTCTGCCTGCCTCTCATAGGATGAGATCGTGCCCCATTCACATTTATGTTATGTATAATGCAGGTCCCTTAGTTGATTGTAAGGAGAGTTTGAATAGAGTCATTTGTGGAGGTGTTTACTAGCTGCTCTGGCTGTGAGATCAGGGCTGTGTGTACCCTTTCATCTTCTTTCACCCACTTTGGAGCTGGGACAAGTACTTCAGAGTGTTTCACCTCTAGTATCGAACCAAATGATGCTTGCCTTTGGTTTTTGGAGAAAAGACTGCAGTGGATAGTTAAACCGACTTAAATTTAGCAGCATTGGGCAAGAATAGCAATGTTCTAATCCTGTTTCCTCCTACGGAATGTGAGTTGTGGTCAGACTAATATGTTTTTGCCTCCTGTGACTTAGATCAAATTTCACAGGCCAGACAGGGCGTAGGGAGCCAGGCAGCAGCAGCAGCAGCAGCCACTCTCCCTGGTAAACAGTGTCACACCTTCCTTGGATGGCGCAGGGCACCATGTGTGCCCTGGCATAAGGACATGGCACCAGGGCCTTTCTGTTTCCCCCAGCCTTGTTTCTCTGCCCAGTGTTCATGTGGAGTTTGGCTTCCTATTCTTAGCACTGGGCAAGGCAATGCTCTGCAGGTGTGAGAGATGCACAAAGGAGGGCCTCCAAGAGGCTGCTCCAGAAAAACACTCCCAAGAGTGGGTTTGACTCAGAGTTTTAGACTTCACTTTCAGTAAGAAAACAAGGTCACTGGCTCTGAAATGTCCACCACAGGAGGCTGAATTGGCTTCGAAGGGTAGCCGAACTTTGGGAAATTCTATCTCTGCAATACTGACCAGAGATGTTATAGAAGCAGTGTGTCTATAAGCAGAAAGGAGCAGGAAAAGCCAAGTTCCTTCAGGTGCTGCTGTGGAGAGACACCTGCTCAGACACCTACTGAGATTAAACTGCTAGCTCCTCCCCCTATGGGGGCTCAAAATCTTTGCCTACCTAGAAACAAAGGGGTCATTTCACCCACCATAACTCTGTTGCTCATGTTGCCATGGAGTCAAAATCCAATCGGGGAAGAGGGGGATTTTTTTTTTTAACTTTCAGAGGAATAAACTGATTTTTTAATTCCTTCCTAGAGCTTTCTCACAGCTTCAACTGCTATTTTACTTAAAGAATACTATCTATATAAAGTTACAACTAGACAATCAGACTCTTTCTAGAACCCAGAACTAGGACCCATATCTAAAGTCTTAGATTTGGGTATCTATTGTTGAGGTAAACTCCATGACTAGAAGCAGCTTGGTGAAGAACAGGTTTATTTCATCTCACAGCTTTTCGTTTATCCTGAAAGTAAGTTAGAGCAGGAAGTTGGGACAGGAAGGAACCTGGAGGCAGGAAACTGAAGTAGAAGCCATGGAAGAGTGCTGCTTACTGGCTTGCTCCTCCCCAGCTTGCTCAGGTTGCTTTCTTATCTATCCAGGACCACCGCCTAGGGATGGCAGGGTCCACAGGGCAATCTGATGAGGACATTTTCTCTGCTGGGTTTTTCTTCTCAGACGACTCAAGCTTGTAAATAATAACAAAACCAAAAATACCTGACCAGTCAAGCTAGAAAAGTGTGTGTGTGTGTGTGTGTGTGTGTGTGTGTGTGTATGTGTGTGTGTGTATGGGGTGGTGAAGAAGAGAAATTTAAGGAGAAAACAAACTTAACCAATATATATTAATCTTGCCAGCCTGGGTTATAAATCAAGCACAATAAGGCTTACACAATCAGTTGAGAGCTCTCTGTGAATTTCCTGTAGACTTGTCTTAATCCATGCTGGGAAAATGGCATCCATCTTATAAAAATCATAGACTTTAGGCCAATAAAATATTAGGGTCTTGTCAAAGTATAGCTCTAGGAGGAAAATAAGAAAAACACTGTAATCTATCCACTGTAGTCTAGTTAGTTGGCCCTACTAGCTACCGAGACCAAGGTTCTTTGCCTGAGCTAGCTGGCCAGTAAGTTTGGGCCCCAGGGAGTTCTACACAGTGACTCACTGGTCTGCAGTAGCCAGACTAGCCCTTTTGTGGTTGCCAGGTTTTGGCATGTCAGCCCTTGGCCTCTCTTCCATTTCAGAAAAGATAAAAAGAGCAGACATCACTATGAGAACTTGGGTCTCAGATGAGGCACCATCCCTTAAACATTATTGTTAAAATTAAACAAAGGCATTAAAATAATTAATAAACAACCAAGAAATTTGGGGAAACATATGATAGGAAGATGTTCATGAGCACAGGAAAATGGCTCAATGCATGCTGTAGCACTATTTCAAAAAACCTTAATAGCATTTGGAACATTTGTAGGAAACTTTATTTTGATTGGTTCAAACTTTCAGTAGTTTTAGAAATTAATGAACAAGAAAATCAAATCATTAGAATTTATACCATTTTTTTTCTAGTTGAGTAAACTGAGCTTTTTGGAATACTGCATCAGAATTGGGGAGGTGTCTATCTTATTCTATTTTGTTATCAGATATTGTACTTCTTCCTAGAAGAACTCAGCTAGATTCTCCTTTGGGGACAATTAGATGCTGTAAGCAGCCAATCTGTAGAATGGGCCATACAGAAACACATGAAGTGGTGTTTCTTCCCCAAAAACTCACCAGGGAGACAGACACTTCAACACTAACAAGACAGGACAGGAGTGCGAAAATGGACTGTTGAGCCTTGCATCTAAAACTCACTTGCTGAATGCTTGACTTTCCTAATGACCGTTTCACCAAATGTACTTTTCCTTAAACTTTAGTAGTTAGATATTTTTATTATCTTCCTGCCTTCCATTTTAGGGATGCTTCATTTGTCTTTGCTCTAGATCTGAGCTATAACTGGGTATAGAAAGATAGAAAAGGGGAAAAAATTGAAGGTCTGTGGAGACATTCATAAATCTAAGTCAAGAAACAATTAATTGTCACTAATATTTTTAATAAGTTGTCTGTGTTTTAAAAAATATATATTCATCAAGATTTTCATGATTACATACATGTCTTATTGAAATATACTCTTTATAATTGGAATATAGGTTTACCTGTAAGTATAGACAGGTTCAGGAAATTGTGGGCCAAGTGAAGTCAGTTACAGTTCTCTGTGAACAGTTGGTAGCCACAGGCCTAAAAGATATTGACAAATTCATTTTCTCTATCTATAGACTGATGGCCACCAAGGGCATGCAAAAGTGGACGAGCTATGGATAAAGGATAGTCACGGGAGAATGAATCTGAGAGGCTGTTTCTAGTAGCCACTGTTGACTCTGATCTTTAACTAGAAAGCAGTAGGAAGTCAGAGACAGTAGCCTACTTTCAAACTCACAAGCTACTTTCCCACTGTTTCATGGACACAAAGGGTATGAGACTTTTCTCTGATTCATTAACAAAGGAATTTAACACTCTCTCTCTCTCTCTCTCTCTCTCTCTCTCTCTCTCTCTCTCTCTC
>NW_021604618.1:20063357-20081386 GCF_004785775.1 Grammomys surdaster
CTCTCTCTCTCTCTCTCTCTCTCTCTCTCTCTCTCTCTCTCTCTCTCTCACACACACACACACACACATACACACACACACACACACACACACACACACACATGCACATATGCATGTGCACTCCAGTATCTGGGCTACAATCCCAGCATCTCCTGTCTCAGTTCACAAAGAGTGACACACAGACAACCAATATGGCTCTCCATACAGTGCTGTGTTATGGAAGAGACATTGTGAGCTGAGGAATTTGTGTTATTTTCTACAATGGACAGTAAACCTACATTTCTATTTGCTAAAATAAGACTTTACCTAGCTAAGATATAATCCTTGAAATGTCTGTCATTTTCTCTGTGTGGGGAATTTTCAAAAACCTAACAGAGCCTAACAGAATGAAATGTCCTTCCCTGGTCCTAGATTCTCTCAAGCTTTGTCATAAAAAGCAAAACAAAACAAAACAAAACAAAACTATGAAGTGTTTTTTATGAAGAAACTATGAAGTTGCTGGTGGTGTTTGCTAAAAGTCCCTGCCCTCACCTTCTCTTAACCCTGCTTCCTTCTTCTGAGTCCTCACAGAGAAGATCTTACTCGAAGGGTACAGGTGAGGCTAGCAAAAGCTATTTGACATCACCTCAGCCATAGTGTATCGGGGACTTGCTTTAAAGTGTGTTTATTCGCAGTGTGTGCCCTACCCATCGAGGAGAAAGAAGTCCTTCTTCTGTTCATGGCCACTGCAATAGTGGCTCTTAGTCTCTAGAGGTCCATATCCGAAGTCCAAGTTCTCAGCAGTGTCTGACACTTATGGAATATGTGATAACTACACCATTAATCATGGAAAGTAGTCTTCTTAGAGAAAGTTCCCCAGAGAGAGGGTTTTCGGCTCAACTACTTCACATATTCACTAACTCGGTGTAATAGTTTGGTCTTTGTTGTCAAGTGGACTGGGTCTAGAATGAATTTAAAGACAAACTTCTAGAAACACCTTTGCAAATTTTTTGATCGAGTTATTTGAAATGGGGAAACCCACTGTTTTGCTGGCACCTTCCAGTGGTGGCCCAGATAAAAGGGGGTTTAAGAAAAATGCTTTGATTTCACCTTCCTGCCTTCACATCTCACTGTCAAGTGCATGTGCCCTGGTGCTACTGCTGCCATTCTCCACTGACACCAGACCTACCTTCCTCAGACTTCCAACATAGACTGGAGACTTGTGACTCCCCAGAAATCACCAGGCCTTCAACACCAGAAGGAGACTGCTAAGGCACCTGACTTTATAGACTGAGAAGGTACCAGGTTCTGTCTCTCTTCCACGAAGATAGCCATTGTTGGACTTTCCAGACTCAGGCTGTATTATATAAAGCAATCTAATTAATCTCTCCTTAATTCATATTTATTCTGCTTCCCTAGAAAACTCTGAATAAATCTACCCATGCAACTCACAAACAATTTTGATAATTAATTTATAAATCACCATTTATTCAAGCCATCTCTTAAAGGAAAAATTCAGCCACAAAGTGCATTCCTTATAGAGAAATTTTTCCTCTCCAATAGGCTTCCCAAGCAATGACCAGGAGGTCCTTTTTTCTCATTTGTGCATAAACTATGTGCTTGTTGTCCTTGTGGGAAGGAGAGGCGATTCGGGAGTTGGGAGGGTGGTTTGTCTTCTCCCTAGGCACAGCTGCTTTCCCCATTAGTGGCTGGTGGCAGGTCTCCTTGCATCCCTTTACAGGGGAATGGCTTGTAGCTGGAATGTGAAGCCCAAACTTAGTCTAAGAAAATAAAGCTCTATCCAAAGACAGAATCGAGATGACTCTAGCCTTGAACCACTCTGGAAACACGTCTACGCCCTATGTTTGCCTTTGTGTCTAAAGCTTTAGAAGAATGTATACATTCTTGTAAATATTTTTGACATTTTTTCTTCATCTCCTCTGTCAGGAGTAGATCTAACCAGTCAAAGAAATAAACTCATGAATTCATCTCTATTCACTGAAGTTGTCGAGACAATTCAGATAAAATGTGATTTTGACTATATTGTGGATAGCGGTTCAGGTTTCTCAGTCAGAAAATGACATTATAATTATAAACAAGGAAGGCTAGAATAAGCCATATGGGATTGGATTCAAATGGAAGGTTCTGTATGAGCTCATGGTTTCACATACACATTTTTTTCCTAGTGATGTCTTTTAAGTGAGGAGCAGGAAATATATTTTCATTCCTGAGTATTGTTCTTTCCTACAAGGAAGCAGTAGTCACCAGAGAAGTGTTTCATTTCAGGATTGTGGTCTGGAAGCTACAGTATGAGCTTAAAGATTGAGTGTGTCCAAAAGAAAGACTAAGGCTCAGAGAATAAGAGTCATGATAAAGACCTGTGAGAGAGTCCACCACTCTGAGACAGACGGGAGGGAGGTAAGGAGGGGGAAGAGAAGGGAGGGGGATGGAGGAGGGGAGAGGGGAGGGAGAGGAAGAGGGAGAGGGAGAGGAAGAAGGAGAGAAAGGAAAGCAAGCATTGCAGTGTTCAGTTCTAGAGATCAATACATTGTACCTATAGTCAGCAAAGTTTGATGCTTTTAAAATTAGTTAAAAGAACAGCTATCATTATGTCCTTCAAACTAGAATATTTGGATGTATTCACCCCAAGAAATCTCTCCCAACACCCCCAAATATACAAATGTTAGGTGATCCATATGCCAATTACCCTAATTTGATGACAACTCAGTGCACACCTGAGTGATAAACCTCACAGTGTGCCTCACTGATATGTGCAAGAATCTGTGCAAACCAGAAAATAGGAAAGAGAGAAGTGAACATTTGGGAAATCTGGCTCAGTAGTCCGTGCAAATGCGGGTCATTAGCTTTTCAATATTTCCGTAAGTCTGAAGTTATTTCAAAACAAAAGGCATTTATAGACAGTGGGGATAGAGAGGGGCACAGAGGAGCAAGACTGGCAGAATAGCGATGCTGAAAAGGACTGAGGGTGCCAGAGATCTCTCATGCTGTATACTGCTATAGATGAGTGAATCTTATTCACAACACAAAGTGAAAATATGTAAAAGTGAATCAATGTGATTTGAGTGTAAAGCTTTCTGTATCTAACCGCAGGGTGACATCAAACCTAAACCCTTTGTACATGATCCATTGAAGCCTCTCTCAAAAACATGGCAGGGACTGTGGGTTTTACTCATGGCCACCCGCTCCATTGCTACACAGCAGAGGACAATCCTAGTGTTTTGTCCTTCCCACACACAAACAGCTTTTACTTGCTTTGTAGGGCAAGAAGAATAACTCTGAGCTTTTATTCCTAAGCTTTCAAAGTTCTCTATCTTTTTAATTAGGTACTGACCCACTTTTTGAAACCTCATTTTCTAAATTCTAACTTGAATATTCCTATTAAATGCTGTTTTCCTTGCCTTGTCCTAGCCCAACAGTTTGGGTATTACTCCTTCCTTATTTAGAAGGTCTGAAAATATACCTGCTGCCTTCCTCTTCACCCCCTTTCTCTTTTTCTTTTTAAATGTTTCATTTCTTTTTGATGACTGATTAGGTTGAAAGGCTAGGGGTTTTTCAAAGGAATGGGTTGTGGGATTTCTTCTCAGGACTGGTTGGTTCTCTGCAGAATTCCATCCTGGACTCCCTGATGCTGCTTGGGTTCTAGGTGGTGGTGGGAAAGCTGTAGGTTGGAGGCTGGAGGCTGGTTTATTTCCTCATCACGGAATCTTTTCAGGTCTAGATAATGTCCTTCTCTATAGTGAGCATGCAGGGAAATGTCACTAACATCAAAACAACCTATCTGTGTTTATTACTATTATTTTTTATTTTCTTGGTCTTTACTGAATATATGCTTGCCCCCCACCTCTCTTTTGAAACTCTTAGACACATTCTGTTATTGCTTAGAACCATCCCAGTTATTGTCTGAATTTTCTAGGAATAACTCTTATTCCACTCTTATCTGAAATGCTTTGAAGTATTATTTCTAAATTGAGCAATGATCTGGCTGATCCAGAGGATTGATTTACAACCATCTATTATAGAGCTTTTCACATTTTCCAGAGTGAATGTTTACATAGCTAAATGTTCAATAAGTGTTCAAATATATACTAGCTTATCTACATAAACAATATTATTTACTTATAAATATTCTAATCACATTGTTCTATGCATAACCTGAAGAACTTGAAAATAACTGGATCAATGGTCAAAGAAAATTTTTTCTAATTTAGAAAACACTCTCTTATCTCCTGGTACATTTTTGTCACATCTAAATGCATGAACATCCTTCTTCCCTTCATGATGTCAGTTGTTTGCTCTTTCTGTGATAATTCTAAGTATCTTTACATTTCAAAAAATATTTAGTGACCTTCTAAGCCAGTAGAAACCATAGCTTATATCCTGACTTCCAAAGTCATAAAACGTCTTAACCCATTACCCATAATACAGTCATCTGTGAACAGCTTCTTTAAAGTCACTCATTTGTTTGAAATCCTTAGGCACTAGTTATGTTTGCATAAGGAAGCTAGCCTTTCTTGTTACACACAGCCTCTGATACTGTGGCATCTCGAAATAACTCCGTAAGAATAATCACTGCACTGGTACCTGCTGGACCCTAGGCTAAACACTTTCTCAGAGTTAATCAATACCCTCCTAGTCTAGTTTTAGTTCTGAAGTCCTTCACCTGATTAGCTTCTGAAACAAACCACTGCAGAAGTATTCTGGGCAGCTCAACAATGCACACTTGCCAGACAGAACAAGCTCAACTCTGAATACAATGAGCCAAATCTGTGGTTTGGTATGGCAGTCATTGGTGATTTAAAAAAAAAGAAATAAATTAAAGAAATGCTATTTCTATCATAAAAACATTCTATTTTAAAATTCCAAAGAGAAAAAAAACTAATTATGACACTCCCAACATATTTCTGTGGTTGGAAAGGGAGAAAAGTGACTTTTAAAAATGGTTAAAATACATTGTGTAGCCAGCCATATTACCAGTGGCTGTAAATGGAAAGAGTGACAAGCAAACCTGGGTACAGGGCTAACGTTTCATCTCAAAACCCTGTTCAGTTCTGTGGTCACAGCATCACTCCAGCAAAAGCATCCTTAGAATCTTGTCTAATGCTAAATAAATATTGCACATTTCATGGTTTCGAATCTGGGCCCCAGGAAACATAAAGTTAAGCAATGTCAGGAGCCCTGTGGGTTGGGATCTGGATCCACTGACTGCATACCAGGCTGTAGCTCACAGTACCTGCATTGAAGGATGTAACTCATAACAGAGCCTTCTAAAGCTTCACTGCTCTACTTGTTTCTCTACATTTTCCCTGAACAACCTTTATATGACTTTCTGTATATGGATATATAAAATTGGTATACAAATCAAATGATAACAAGTAATAAAACAAATAAACGGATGATGCATAATTTGGCATTTATTAAGAAGTAAAGAAAGATTGCCAATACATTTACTTTTATATAAAAGAATTAAATTTTGGCTGAATATTAGCTACCAGGGCATAGAACACCTTCAAAACGTTTCATAGTTGATTGAACTTTTGATATTATAGGCGATGCTGAGAACACTACTTCACACAAATATACAGTACAAAATAACATGTTTAGGACCACTAAGGGTCAGTTACTTGCTCACTGTCTTAGGAATAGACTGTGGCTTCTGCCTTTGACAGCAGGAAGAGACCAACGGGTTACATACTATTGTCTCCATTTTTGAAGGGTTAATCCAGCTGAGCCTGCCAATTGCCTGACAAGGGAATCTGATTTACCTGATGACGCGTTAAGGACAGAGGAGGACTAACCCTGTTGATGAGAGGATCTTCTGGCCAAAAGTGCCTCCCTTGGTGTAGCCCCTTTGCAGAGCTTCCATCACGGAGCACTGGGGACATACCTGCCTCTCAGAGTTCTAACCACACCAGAGAATCATAATCTTGCTTATTTTCTTTTTCTTTTGAATATTGGCTTTTTCTATTGAATACCTAAGCAAGCTTTCCCTAGCTGTCTAAGGTTTGTTTCTTTTTCTCTAAAGCCCCTCCCTCTCCCACCATACACCTTCTTAGTGATCCACATTGCCGAGCCTGCCTGATCTCTTGAAGACAGGACTTTCTCTCTCCCTCTGGCAAATGACAAGATTTACACCTTGCCTGCCTGTTGTTTGTTTTTATTTATTTATTTACATGTTTACTTATTTATTTTTAACTTCTCGAAGAAAACCCTGAGCCCTGAGATTCCCTGGTAACACCTGTTTCTCATGAGATACTGTCTCAAGCAAACAACCAAACAACAATACTAACCGCAAATAGCTAAAGATAGTCTTTATCTTTGCACAGCCGTGTTTGGTCTCCTTGCCTCTCTGGAGGGAGATGATTTATTTAAATTGGCCTCCATTCTTTCTCTTCCTCCTCATTGCTGAAAAGATCGCATTCAATGATGCCCAGCATCATCTTCTCATACTTTTTAACAAGCTAGGAGTGAAGAGAGCAAATGCTGTCTTCAGACTTGAGTTTTCCCAAAGGACCCAGAAGTAGAGGGAAGACTGAAACCTTGTATCTAGGTATTTAAAGTTCTTACTTGTACTTACACTGTTAATGGTCAGAAAGGCCTGTTGTGTAGACAGTCCTTAACATCTATGGGCTGTTTCTGTTTCTTGCCCCTCCATCCTTAGCTGCAAGGCACACAGATATGGTGAACCCCACTCTTTATCCTGGCTCATTGCTGGACTGCTCATGCTATTGTCTTCCTTATCCAGAGTTCAAATATTGCCAAAGCTGCCCATTTCCTTAAACTACCAAGTACCAGGCTAAATGAGAACAGATAACTGTAATCACTGATCACTGTATTAAGCTTATGCTTTCTGTGGTTCATGATGAATTGTAAGACCTGGCTCTTCAGTCGGGGGTTAAGAAATGCCAATAAATAATACCCACTGTTATTTTTAGTCATGAAACAGACACCCCAGGCTAGGCTGGACTTGTGATGCCTTTGTCTGAAGCTCTTTTGCATTAGGGTAAAAACCAGTTGTGCTACTCACCAGTCCAATTTGCTTTTGCTTTTCGTTTGTAGAAATGACTGACATGACTCTTCGGAGAACTGCCAAGGTACTGGAAATTACAGGAAAGGTGTGACTTCCCAGAATACCAAGACTGAAAATGATAGGTCACTTTATCATGTGTGGCATTTCCAGCTGTGTATTAGGATTGTAATAAACAATATTACACAAGGGAAATCAAGACTTGCATTACCAATTTTGAGTGCTATCTGTGCGCTAAAAGACAAACATTGCCACCCACTATCTTCTCTAACTCGATTGTCCTATAATGTTCAGAGATGAGGAATATAAGTTGTTAAAGTTTCCCAAGCTTCTCTCTTCAAAAGAGTTCTCTGTGTGTATATGTGTGTGTGTGTGTGTGTGTGTGTGCATGCGAGAGGGAGGGAGGGAGGGAGGGAGGGAGGGAGGGAGGGAGGGAGGGAAGGGGCGTGTACCTGTGGAAACCAGAGGTTAGTACTGGGTATCTTTCTCTACCATAGGACAAATTCTGTCAGAGTTTTCACTGTAAGAACATGGAAACCACACATTGACCTAACTAGTTAGCCAGTAAGCCCCAAGAACACTCCTGTCTCCACCTCCCCAGTTCAATAATTACAGGTATGCACTAACACCTTCAGCTTTTTATGTTCATGCTAGGAATCCAAGTTCAGGTTCTCACATTTGAGAGAGAAGCACTTCACTCATGGAGCCTTCTCCCAGCTCCTGATACGTGACAGCATACAAGTACAGCTCCAGGTACAGCTTTGCCTTTATAGTTTCCCAGCACTCCTTGACAGTGCAAACTTAACATACTTGAGGGCTGGAAAAGCCAAGCCAACTGGTTTCTCCTTCAAGTCCAAGGTTCTCTCCATGTGAAAGGCTGCTCACCTCTGGTATCCTAAACTTCAAACAGACCCAGGTAAGGATGCATATGCAAATGTAAGAAACACTTTCCAAACCTCTGATCCCTGTCTTGTCTCCTAATCCTAAAATGTTTGGTTAGTTCATTTGCCAAATTCCAGCAACACTGTAAGCTGTTTATTCTGTCACAAACCCAAGCCTAATGCACTAACCTCATATCTGTCACTGACGTTAGTCAGGGAAGGGTGAGTCAAGGCTAGAGGAGCTGCTAGGCAGTGGAGGTCCTGGCTTGATGTTGCTATTTTCACACAATGAAAAAATGTTTTCATCTTTCCTGAGATCATCCTTCTCAGGATTAATGTCAGCAGGAAGATATAAGGGGTGAGAATTCCGTAGGCTAGAAAGTTCTGTCTGTGTTCAGAACATTGCATGGGAACTGGGAATAATTTCTAGCTATGAAGGAGCATTTGGCATTTTTGTTTTTGTTGTTTTAATTTTTTTGTTTGTTTGATTTTAATTTTTTCAATAGTTATCACTACTCACACAATCTAAGTCTTCAATGTTGCCAATTCTTCCCCAAATCAATAGACAAGGATATGAAGGAGAGACAGCAGCTTTCAGTATTTCTCATAACTGTAATGGACTCTCATCAGAGAGGTTTAGTTGAGAATCTTTGGCTGCTTATTAAGCATCCTTAAGATTTATTTACTTCTATTCAAGAAGGACAAAAGAAGCTAGTGGTAGCATGGTAGCATGGTGAGCTCTCATAAATAGCTGCTCAGAAGCGGCTTAGAACCAGTCTTGGGACAAAGGAGGCATTCAAAGCCTTCCCCCACATCCCTCCACTTTTCTTCCTGTCCCAGAGCCTTTTGCCTAGTAATGAAAACCTTACACAGCAGGGGCGAAGTTCTGAGTGGAGGTTCCACACATAACTCATGCCACTTAGGTGGGAAGGCATCATACTCCAGAGTCAATTCACAGGCAACAGTAGGCAAGATGTGAGTGTCAGCAAAAACCCTGACAGCCTGGGCCTAACCCTCACCAGTAGGTTTTCCTGAGATCATGAAACTGAGAAGATGTCGAGAAACTAATCTCTCCTCAGATCCCAGTGAGGAAAAGATCCCATGAACCTCTGGTGCCAAACAACCAAGAGAATGACCTTTACATGTCCTGCCCCATCTGCTTGACTCTCTGGAAAGTCATTAGAAGACTGTGGGGCCTCTTCCTCCCAGGTAGAGCTGGTGTCAAAGCACAGTTCGGCACTCAAAAGGTGTGTTTGTTTTTCATTTTGAAAAATAGAGGGAATGAGAAAGCTTTTCCCTTTTTGTACTGTTTCATCACATTAATGTATTAATAGGCTTGTAAAGCTTCCACTGGAGTCTGCAGTCATTCCTGGACGATGAGGATCCATTTGCTCCATGGACATGGTTTTCTCACAGGAGCCCTAGATAAGAAAGAGGATCACTGCCCTTGTGGTGATGCGACTGCAAGCAGACAACTTGGAGAGGGAGAAGGTATATGATGAGTAGATAAAGCATTTTGTAGTTCAAGTTTTATACTTGTAAACTCTAGGGGGAGGATAAGAATAAACTCAAGTCAACGTGAAGGATCAGCCCAAACTAGAATGAAGATGGTTCCAATAAATCACAATAATGGATTAGCAGGATTTGGAAATTGTTGTTGTCGTTGTCGCTATTATTTTTAGGATTTCTCAGTACAAACATCCAGGCCCAGGTTATTTTTAAGTGCTGTTTGAGTTAATACAAATGAGTAGAGGGGAGATCAAAAGGAAAAGTCATGCCATGCATATGGATAGTTTTTAGACACTCATTAAATTGATAATTTTTGAGACAGTATGCTGATGTGTAATGTTCTTTCTGACCTGGAATTTGCTATATAGCTTGGTATGACACTGCTGAATTACCAGGCAAGATGTACCCACTGATGTGATTGGAGTGTAAGTATCAGAGGACAGGGGTCAATGACCATTTTCTGATTGGATTTGAGCTCCACACTACAGGAGAGAATTTCTGCCACTGTAAACTGTATTAAAAGCCCATGGTTAGGAAAGAGATAGGCCCTAGTGGGAAACCCACTGACACTGTTTTGCTAAATGGATATGATATGCCTGCCAAAATGCCTTTGGAATATTTATGTTGATGCCCACAAATTAGTGGTTACTGTCATCTTTGACCAGAGAAGTTTCTTTTTGAAGTAGGTGGCAATTACTAAAGAGACTTAGAAGTCCTCAAAATGCTGAGAATAAGTGACTGCTGAATGTGACTTCTGTGTTCCCCTCTTTGAGACAAGATGAAAAGAATGACAAATTTCAAACCAGTCATCAGAATAAGGTACATCAAAACTTCTGATTTGGGACCATTCCTGTTGTATGTTCCAGGGACTCTAAAAGAAGGGTTGGGCTTCCAAAACCTCAGGCGATCGTGTCTCATGTCTTGTGGCTCTCAATCCATGAAGTATCCTTCATGTGTTGGAGTCTCATGCCTGTATCTTTCTTACGCTGGCTTGCAATGCTAGTGGCTCTCTCCTTCTGGGGTCTCAATGGTAGTTCTCTACCATGGCTCTCCACTAAGTTCTAGAAAGGACAGGGTGTCTCAAGTACTTCCTCAGAAACCTCATTAAAGTCAGCACAACCTTTGTGTTTGAGGAATTAGTATTATGTGGACACATCTCAGTTTTGTTGCCCTCTGCCTTGTGGAATGGCAGCCTGAGTTGCATTTGGCCACAGCTGGAGGAGCTGAAAGTCATCACAGTGGAATTTAGGAAGCAAAAGCTTCAGGATGTTCTGAGGTCTCTTGTCTTTTCATCTGAAGTTTGTATTTATTGGTGATGCTGGGCACTCTGGTCTATAACAGGAGGAGCAACCTGAAAGACTACTGACATGCCTTTGGGTCTCACTCCTTTTTGTCTTGATAAAGAGCATCTTGCCTTTCTACTCACATCAGTCAAACAATGGCTTGGCCATGCTCTCAGCTTTCTCTGCTAAGAATACATTTTAAATCATTACAGAGCCAGGCTGAGAGATTTTCCAAGTATCTATGCTTCTCCTCCTCTTTGATTTTAAACTACATCCTTAGAACATTCTCTTTTCTCACATCTAATGCATATGATTAAGAGAAACTATGTACCCATTCATACTTTGCTTAGCGATTTCCTCAGCCAGAAATGTTCATTGCCTTTAATTTTGATATAAAGTACTTGAGCATGGAAATGATTCAAATTTCTTGGCATTTTCTATCAAATATATTTTCCTTCCAGCTGCTAATACCTTGATACTCCCCAACAGAGTTTCTTTGAGTCTCTAAAAGCCTCTTTATTGCTTTTATGGTCATTCTAAAGAATACATGCACACTTAACATATATGCAGAGACAAATGCATTTACTGTGTGGGATATAAAGGAGCATCTAATAGTTAATTGATATTGAAATTAAGATTGGAATAATTGAACCTGTGTTTGCCAACAGACAGGTATCATGGGAAATCAAGACTACTTGGAAAGTTGCAAACAACCAAATCAATATAGCTTATCAACCTATTCTGGTTCAATAAATTCTGACACTGTAGAAAGACACAAACCTGTTTATGTTTCTGATATAACATACCCATGGCAAGGGGTAAATTAACCAAGTTTAGCAAGGGCTGCTAAATTTCTCATCCCATTGTTTCTGTGGATCTTTCTTGTTTGGGGTTGTATTTTCACAATCATTGTGGATGAAACACCTGTGCAGAACCATCTGATATCATGAGATATATCCAGGTCCCAATCACATGACTCAGGGATTTGTAAGGTCATTGATAGTAGTATTTTAAGTGTCTTCTGGATGATATCCTGGACCTACAGTTGATAGTCTTTCCTCTGAGCCAATATCCTTCAATGGAAGAAGCTGGGAATCAGGGTCTTATTCACTGTAGAATGCTTTCCTTTGGTTACTTTTTGATTTTTGTCTTCTTAAGTTCTCACTGTTAGAAAATGTTCTCTTTGAAAATCTATGTGCCCCCTTAGTAAGATATTTGTGGTCACATTGTGCTATAAGACATGAAAGTCTGTAGAAATCATGGAAAACTCTTGTCTCACAAGAAGAATTTCCTGCAGGTACCACCTTATTTTTAGGATATTCAATCCATCCTCTTAAAATTGATATTTCAGCAAATGTTCATATTCTCTGAGTATCTTAGAGTTTTCTGCTGTGAACAGACACCATGATCAAGGCAACTCTTATAAGGAAAACATTTAATTGAGGCTGGCTCACAGGTTCAGAAGTTCAGTTCATTATCATCAAGGCAGGATTATGGCAGTGTGCAGGTAGGCATGGTGCAGGAGGAGCTGAGAGATCTACATCTTCACCTGAAGGAAGGCCACTAGGAGAAGACAGGCTCCCATGTGGTTAGGAGAAGGGTCTCATTGCCCATCCTCACAGAGACACACTTCCTCTAACAAGGCCATACCACCTAATAGTGCCACTCCCTAGGCCACACATATTCAAACCATCACACCAAGATATCTTAATAACATTACTTATAAATTCAATTAGGATAAAAGTCTTTGTTGCCTATTGATAATTAGAAAAATTCACTATAAAAACTGATGTCTATAAATGTAGTATAGCTACAGCCTTTAAACCATACCAAAAAAGAGATAAATTTTGGAAAGAAAAACTTTGAATATATCACACTAGCCTCTCATATTCTTAGGAAACTCAGAAAATTCTGATAGATCCAAAGAATTGTCCCCAAAAGTGACATTCAGTAAGTGTTTACTCTGTAAGAGAAATACTTGTGTCATGGTGACAGGTACAATGGTACTTCAGATTCTATGCTTATATTTACACTGAGTGGCTAAAAATCAGGTAATGGAGGACAGTATTATTTTGCTATTTGCTTAACATGACTAAACCTTTCTCTTACTTAAATGTTCTAGTTCTGTTTTTGTTTTTTGGTTTTTTTTTGTATACTTTGGTTGGTCAGTTTTCCAAAATACATTTTATAAACAGAGGTCTTTCCAAGAAATTCTTCTGTCAAAGATGTCACTGTTGTTCCCAGATACTGATTGGTTAGAGAAAAGCAGGGTTTTTTTGGCAATTTTCAAATAAATTCCAGAGATGAGACAAAAGAAGACAGCTCATGAGGTGGTACAGTATCTGTTTCCTGTTGTTTAATATTAATTACCACCATATAAGTTCCTGAAGGGACAATAGCTGGATTGCTTCCAACTGCCTTTTCAAGCCAAGCTGTATTCAATATTGAAGAAGGAATAATAGTCATTGGGAATGCTGTCCTATACCAGTAGGTCAAGTCAAAGGGCTTGCATCACTCAGTTTGCATGTCATCCCCTACATGACCTATGGAAGAGAATCTAATGAATACAGCAAAATTTCACACAAAAATGAACAAGAAATTTCCAATCCACTTTAGAGGGTCATTTTGGTAAATTCTTTATAGTTAGAGATCAATAAAACTTAGTTCCAAATGGAATTTTTCTAAAAAGAACTTCTACAATATGATTATTAGGGTAACTTGTTTCTAAATTTATATAAAAAATAAAGCAAATTAAAATTATTCAAAGGGAAAAAGCTGATGGAAAAATCCAGATTCACACTCAAGAAAATCAGGCCAATGATCTAGAGACTTGAAGCTCATGTGTTAAATGCCTAATTTTGAGCAAGTAAATTGCTTGACCTATCTTGAACTAAATACTTGCATCAGGAGACAAGAGTACAAAGCCAGGGATGACTTCAGTGAGCTAAGTAAATGTCTTCTGATATTCCTGAAGAATTTCATCTCCCTGAACCTGGATGACTGCACCTCGCTAGGTTTGCAGCTCTCTCACGTATGAGACGTGAGAGTTAACACAGTTTACCAGGTTCCATTGAGCTCCTTGTCAGGATTGAGGATGCTGGGAAGGCTACTTAAATCTTTATGTCTCAATTCCTTCTGCTGTAAAATGGTAGTAGTCATCACCTATTTTACAGGATAGTTGTAAAGATGAGTTTGGATTTATGCTCAGAATAATGTGGCATGGTAACCAATCCATAACCATTTTTTAAAACTTTTTTTTGACCATTTGCTTTGTTAATTTTATTATCAAATATTTTATGTTTCAATTGAATTGAGCTTTACTTTTTGCCAGTAAATATGTTCCTAAAAATCATTTCCAAAAGCCAGTCATTATTTCTCTCATGATATTTTAAAGAAATTCCTCAACCATTTAGGAGAAAGACAAAGGATGTGGTGGTGCATTGAATATTGAAGAGTTGAGTCCATGTCTCCAGGTTTTTTTTTGTTTTTTTTTGTTTTTTTTTTTTAATGTCAAACAGGGCTTTTGGCCAAGTGCTTCCAAGAGAGAAGGCACAGACACAGAACTGGGAAGAGAGTGGAGTTCTGTTTACACCACATCAAAACAAGAGGCTCCTACAGCCAGTTTCATCAAACAACTGGTCAGTCCTATAAAACAATGGTCCAGTTAGAGGCTCATCCTTGGCAACACAGAGCTGTCTCCAATGCCAACACAAACAACCAGTCAAAGACAATCTATACACCCCACTCAGAGAGCTGGCTGTGGAGCTGTACCTCATCTGCGGTTTATGAATGGTTCTGATGGTGATTGTTTCCATTTAGTAACAAAACCAGTTGAGATCTGAATCTCAGATTGGTGAAGACTTTCCAGATGCAAAGGCTGCAAAAAGGGATTTCAAATGAAGTGTCACCCAGCAGCCTCCTCTTTCCCACAGCCCACCCAGAGAGATGGTCTCTGCCTTCTTTAGATCTGCAAAGAGGGCATGAGAACTAAACGCTTCTCTGACGGCAATTCTAGAGATGCCTTTCAGCTGTGCAGGATGAATAGGAGACATGTAGACAGTCAAATGGTCCTGGGTGGCACAGGGCTGGGGCAAGTGCAGCTTTGATGAACATATCTTCTAATATTAATTGGCTACTTGTAGTTTATCTTTTGAGAACTGTCTGCCCACTTCATCACCCATCTATTGATTGTTTAATTTCTGGCTTTGTTATTTTCTCTTTATTTCACTATGTGTCTTAAAGATTTTTTGTGCTGATATATATAACTATATATATTAGTTATATATATTTCACTCATTTTAACTACTGCATAGTATTCACTGCATAACATGTACTATCTATTGTTTTATTTGAACATTGAGATTGCTTTTAATTTCTTATTATTACAAATATTCTGAAGTAAAACAATACAATTTTTATTTCTTACATTCATACTTAGCTTAAGTTAATGTTTAAATACACATGTGTGACCATGCACACATATTTTGAATTACAAATTTTATAAAATAGTCCATATCAATTTTGTTATTTAAATATATTTATTCATTTGATTGTACTCCATTCCATTCTGTTCATATTCATTTTCATCCACTCTATTCCATTCTAAAAATGTGGGGGTTGTAATTCATTAAAGTGACTTCCCAGTTCACAAAGCTCATAATTTGAACCATATGCTTATGTATGTGTTGCTTTCCTTGGGCCATA
This sequence comes from Grammomys surdaster, assembly GCF_004785775.1. NCBI lineage: Eukaryota > Metazoa > Chordata > Mammalia > Rodentia > Muridae > Grammomys > Grammomys surdaster. The sequence goes on from NW_021604618.1 coordinate 20,078,759, forward strand.
TTATATATACATCTTTAACTTTATTACTAATATCTTCTCCAAAATAGCCCCAGAAAATAACCTAAAATTCTACACTCCAGATAGAATAAACAAAAAGCACTTGTTAAAGAAAATCAAAATTTATTATGTCAACAACAGTAAGAGTGAACATTATGGCAGATTCTTAACAATGCCTCAAAGGGAAAATGTAGAAGAGGGAATCCACTGTTTTTAAGACCTGTTTTGATGAAGATAATGCTATGACAGAAAATCGATATGAATCGGGCAATATATACATAAGGGAATTAGATTGGTGGGCATAGTCTGACAAGACTCTGGAAAAAAATGCTTACTCAAGTTATAATTCATGATAAATAAATTATCACACTCTCATCTTTGGAGCAAATGTTTCCTGGAGCAAGCAGCTAAGCACTGCTTCATAAAGAGAGAGAAAGAGGCTGAACATTGGTCTGATATCAAGATAATGATATAGTTTAAATTTCTTCAATGGATAGTGATACTTAACTAGAGGTGTTGAATGAATTTCAGCTTGGTTCACACTAGATCACATTCAACAGGCTTGTATCAATTCATACTCTCACCAGAATTATGCAAAACCCATCATTTCACATTCTCGCCAACATATAGGACTGCCTGATGGTTTTAATTTGGTTTATCTTTTAAGCACAAAACTAGCATCTCACTATCATCTTGTTTTACATTTCCTTGACAATGAGAGAGATTTGACATCTTTCCATCTTAAAGTTGGGCATGAGGATTTCCTCTTCTGTCTTGTCATCAGGCCATTTTTTCTATTGTTTACTTCACTTTGATGGTTGTACTGATCCTAAGTGTTACAAACAATGCTGCTTTGTGAGGCATAGCCATAGTTCAAGTATCATCTCCCAGTCTGTGCTTCAGGATTATCTCAGTACTTAGCATATTTGTTTTACAGGATACTAAGCACAGGATTATTAATTGTTTTATGTTTTAGTTATTAAGTATATATAGTATAATTAATCAATACACTTTATTTTTTTATCTCTTTGGTTCATTCGTTAGGACATTTTTAGAATATTTCCCTTTAACGCTACTTAGATACTTAGCTCTTATTCACATCTTTAAACTGCCTGGAATTTATTTTTCTCTTCAGCAAGAGATAAAGTGTTTCGGTCCAGCATTGCCATAACACTGTTTAAAATTACTGAATCACTGGATTCTAACAAAAAAATAATTATTTACATTCCATGCATCTTTGGTTTAACTAGAGTTTAACCAACTCTGGTATTATCAGATGAGTTTAGTTCCAAACTGTGTATTTGGGTCAAGTTTGCTTCACAAATTGGCCATAATGCTGAGACACTGGCTATTCATGATAGATCTTCAGTTGGCTCTACTCTTCTTTTGGCCTGCTGTTCTTGGAGTTCTTGGAGGCCACTCTGAGGAGGTGTCCATTGTGTAGATTATGAAAACATCAATGAGTTACTAAACGGTAGGGTCTTGCTTTAATGTCTGCACTGCTTTGATCTGCCTACATATTCCTGCAATAGTGGTCCATATCGTACTGAGTTCTGTAATATAAGCTACCCCTGTATTTTCCCTGCAGTTTTCTGTGAGTTCAGGCTGGCTTTAGCACCTTTCCTGCAGTGTTCCCCTGGTCTATATAGGACTATTTTAGTCATGTGTACTGTGTATAAGCCGAATTCCTACTATCATAACTTGCTTTCACACTCATAGCATAACATGTTTGTGTCTTCAGCCTTGCTCCTTGCTTTGCTTCTTTTCCTGCTGAATCATCTATCATGTTTTGTTTGCTATTTTATACCATGGTGTTATGATATCTTTGAAGCACAAAAAAGGCATTATTATGATTTAAATTTACTGTAAAACATTTGATAAGAAATTCATAAAAATTTAAAAGTATAATGTCATTTCATTATTATTCATTTTTCTTCATTTTCATATTACCACATCTGTCTGAATAGTGTCAAAGGAGAAACTTTTTTTTTTAAAGCTGACCCAGGGCAAAAAAGAAATGGAATAAACAGAACAATAAGTCATTGGCAATTAGACTGATGATGATAACTTGGGTATTTGAATATTTTTTTGGATGTTGAGTTCTGCTCATAGGTACATACTCTTTGGGAGACCTGACTGTCTATGGAGTTTGCCAGTTGGAGCATTAATACAAAATGTTTATTGTTTCTCCTTGATTTCATGCCTTTGAGAGAACTGGGACCCTACCAACAGGATATCGCACTTATCCATCACACACACAAATGTAACAAGTAGACTTCACTCCACATCTTTTCTATGAATTTGCTTGTGATGTTTTATGTCCCCCAGTATAGTACTTGCCAAGGTAAGAGCTGTGTCAGACAAAGACCTTCTCTGAACATCTCTCTTTTCCCTGAGCTGATTTTGAGGATCTGGTAAAGATGAGATATTTTGCCTTCAAACCACTTTAGATAAGAGCACAAAACTGTTGGACAGACAATACCCTGCGATTTGTGTCTATCAGATTGACAACATCAAGACTCTTCACTCCATAAATGTCGTCTTCTTACTCACTCTTCCCTTTTACTGTTGTCCATTTGCCTTCTCTTCTCTTCTCTTCTCTTCTCTTCTCTTCTCTTCTCTTCTCTTCTC
>NW_021604618.1:20081396-20111867 GCF_004785775.1 Grammomys surdaster
TCTTCTCTTCTCTTCTCTTCTCTTCTCTTCTCTTCTCTTCTCTTCTCTTCTCCTCTCCTCTCCTCTCCTCTCCTCTCCTCTCTTCTCTCCTTCCTTCCTTTCTTTCTTTCTTTCTTTCTTTCTTTCTTTCTTTCTTTTTCTTTCTTTTCTTTCTTTTTTTTTTTTTTTTAAGATTTTGGCCACTTCCTTGTTTACTGTTTACTGACTATAAAGAACCACTGTTTTCTTTTTTTTCTTCTTCTTCTTTTTTTTTCTTCTTCTTTTTTTTATAATTTATTTTTTCTCAAATCATAATTCATTCACACAAGGATCATAAACACAGAAAGGCAGGATGTGGGGAAGGGAATGACAGTGGAGTGTGGGTGTTCAGGGGGAATACAGATATCTTCAGAACCGGGTACCGGCTGGGTGAAGGTTCAGGGGACAAGTCACTATAACTCTGCTTCTGACTCGCTTGACCTTATCTAAGTTGGTATTGTCTGCCAAGGCTACCTATTTACAAGGTCTATGACTACTCAGGCTTGTAAATTTCCACAAAAGCTGCCTGTTTACAATAGCTTATAGCCATCTGTTTCAATGTTTTTCCACTGAGACCCAAGACTTGGTGTTAGTATACATGTATGACAGGCCTATTGCTGATTTTAGGCCTATGGTTGATTTTAGGCCTTCAGTGTGTAAGCAGGGCTGCCCCTGACATCTCCTCCCTTCTCTAAGTATAGAAGGGCTGTGGCAATTCTAATCTTGCGAAGGCAGGGATAGAGGCCTGACCTCCAGTAATTGAAGAGAACCTTGTAATGGCTCCGGTCCCCCTGTCGTTGTCCAGTGAGGCATGAGGGCCATACCCATCCTGATGTCTTTTTCCTGGAGAGGGGATACTTTTGACATCAACCCCTATGCAGTCAGGCTTGTCCCTCAGGGAACCCAGAGAGATATTTTTATCTTTTATTTATATTCCCTTGCAGTGCTTAGCCTCACAGCCTAAGCAAGAATTCAGATTGCCTGTCAGAGGGGGTTCTGGGTGGCCCCTCTCTGCTTGGTCTAGGGGCAGAAGTCCCCCCTTTTTGGTTGGGTGGAGATGGGTTTTGGAAACACTCTGTATAAAGTAACAACCTCATCTTGAGTCTCGTGGTCCTCCATAGCTAACTTATGATAATGTATCTGAATAGGTTTTGTTACCAAATTATTTATCTGTTGTATCACAGAGTTAGTCCGCCTATTTGAGGCCCAGGGACCAGCAGAAATAAGCAAAAAGAAACCAAATAATGGTCCCAATATGGGAGGAAGTAGGGTTGACAACCTTGGAGAGGCTGAAAACCAATTCTTGTACCAGCATTCATCTGTCTCTTTCTCGCTCTGATTTTTCTCAGGGCCTTCATTGACCTATTTCATGCTCTCTTTAACCCTCCTTGTCTTGTCTATGTAAGAACAACATTCTTCTTTAAAGGCTGTACACAATTAAGAGCTGTACACAGCCTTTTCTATTGTGATAGAGTACAGCGAGTCCCATAAGGATCTTTGCGATTTTAGGAGGTCTCTTCAGACAGTGAAACGAGGGATTTCTTCAGATTAGTGATGTCAATCTCTAGCTGTTTGATGTTCTTGTTAGTGGCCCTTCAAAGGTCTGAGTAGTATAATTTCGGAGGCCAGCTTCTGGATTAGAACTTCTAACAGCAGACATCATGGGTGATTCATTTTTACCTGGAAAGGAAAAAGAAGGGAATTCTCAGGGAGATTCTCTTCCCTGGATGTAAATTGTTATTCATTTATTTATGTTTGGGCCTGGCTTTGTGGGGGTATCTGTTGGGAGCCGACTCTGAGCCGAAAGCAGCTATTATCTTTGCAGCCATCTTGAGCCATATACCCTGACAAGAGACTTGTTTACAACAGCTGAACACACTCTGATAATTATCTTGATCCTTTCAGTCAAGGTCAGGCAGTGGTAGCACAGGCCTTTAATGTCAGCACTTGATTGACTCAGGAGAGATATAAAAGGAGAGGCCAGGGCCGACCCAGAGTCAGAGCTAGTCAGACTTGACAGAGAGCTAGACAGACTCGATGAAAAGTCAGAGGCAGAGAGCAGACAGACTAGTAAGAGCAGACAAACTTCGTCTCCAGACAGACTTTGGCTAGTCAGATTCGACAGAGAGCAGACAGACTCAGACTCCGGCTCCAGCAGGCAGACTTCGTCTTTGACCAGACTTCGTCTTGTCTCCATTCTTTGCGTCCCTGTCCCCACTCCCTCTCTTGCTCCCTGACCCGCGGACCAGAGCAGCAGAACAGCTCGATACAGGTATCTATTTCATTAATCTTTCTGGTAGCCAGTTAGCTGTGCCTTCTGTGGTATCAAACAGGCATATCAATCCTCGGCCCCATAAGGGAACTGGGTCTGGGCCATTCCCTTTAAGGGTAAGAGGGTTCTTCCCCATATCTGTGGCAAAGTTTTTGTTGGTCTCTGTGGTGCTAGAGGCAGACAGCAGCAGATTTGCCATGAGCTTTCAGCTTTAGAGAGTTAAAAGTAAACAGGGCATGATGGAGAGTATTTCAGGGGGACTCCTGGGGGTACCGTTCCCCCTCTTTTGTTTTTAAAGCCAATTTTTCATAGTTCTTGTGAAATTAGGGCAGAAGCACCAACAGTCGCTCCTTCCAGATTCAGAGTCATGAAGACCCTATTTAAAGAAATATAAATCTATATTAATAATCTTTTATCAAAGGACTGTTATATCACCGCCGACAACTAATCAGGCTATATAATATATCGATTAGTAATAGCTTCTTCTACTTTTCGTGAGATTACCTCTCTTTTGTCAATTAACTGTTGAGGAAAATTAGGCTTTACATTTCTCTTGAGAATATTGAACAGAGACTTAAATTCTTTTGTGGAGAGCTAAAATAGGATCTTAGCCAATTAGCAACTCCTAGAAACTTTTGAAAATAATTTAAAATAAGTAAACTCTCTCTCTCTCTCTCTCTCTCTCTCTCTCTCTCTCTCTCTCTCTCTCTTTCTCGATATTATACGTATTTACTTTTCAATGTTATCTCCTCTCACATTCTCCCCCCACACCCCTTTACCCATACCCCCTCCTCCTATTTTTATGAGGGTGTGCTCCAAACATCCTCCCAGTCCCATCTCCCTGCTCTCGAATTCCCAAACACTAGGGGATCCAAACTTTCTGGGACCATGGCCCTCCACTTCCACTGAAGTCTGACATGGTCACCCTCAATTACCTATACAAATGGAGACATGAGTCCCTCCCTTTGTGCTCTCTGGCTGGTGGTTTAGACTTTGGGAGCTCTGGTTGAAACTTTTGATACTCCTTCTAGAAAGAACCAAAGTACCCACACTTTGGTCTTCCTTCTTCTTCGTGAGTTTTATGTGGTCTATACGTTGTTTCTTAGATATTGTGAGCTTTTCGGCTAATATCCACTTATCAGTGAGTGTATACCATGTATGTTCTTTTGAGATTGGGTCACCTCACTCAAGATGATATTTTCCAGTTCCATCCATTTGCCTAAGAATTTCGTGAACTCATTGTTTTTAATAGCTGGGTAGTACTCCATTGTATAAATATACCACATTTTCTGCATCCATTTTTCTGTTGAAGGGCATCTGGGTTCTTTCCAACTTCTGGCTATTATAAATAAGGCTGCTATGGACATAGTGGAGCATGTGTCCCTGTTGTATGTTGAAACATCTTTTGGGTATATGCCCAGGAGTGGTATAGCTGGGTCCTCAGGTAACACTATGTTCAATTTTCTGAGATACCACCAGACTGCTTTCCATAGTGGTTGTACCAGTTTACAATCCCATCAACAGTGGAGGAGTGTTCCTCTTTCTCCACATCCTCGCCAACATCTGCTGTCACCTGTGTTTTTGATCTTAGCCATTCTGACTGGTGTGAGGTGGAATCTCAGTGTTATTTTTATTTGCATTTCCCTGATGACTAGGGATGCTGAACACTTCTTTAGGTGCTTCTCAACCATTCGAGCTTCCTCAGTTGAGAATTCTTTGTTCAGCTCTGTGCTCCATTTTTTAATAGGGTTCTTTGATTGTCTAGAGTCTAATTTCTTCAGTTCTTTGTATACCTTGGATATTAGCCCTTTATCAGATGTAGGGTTGGTGAAGATCTTTTCCCAATCTGTTGGTTGCCACTTTGTCCTATTGACTGCGTCCTTTGCTTTACAGAAGCTTTGCAGTTTCATGAGGTCCCACTTGTCAATTCTTGGTCTTAGAGCGCAAGCAATTGGTGTTCTGTTCAGGAACTTTTCTCCTGTGCCCATGTGTTCCAGACTTTTCCCCAGTTTCTCTTCTATTAGTTACAGTGTAGCTGGTTTTAGGTGGAGGTCCTTGATCCACTTCGAATTGAGCTGGGATACTGCCTGAGTTAAAGCTCCTGGGAGGCCCTCTTTCTCTCGATTTTCTGAGGTTGGGTATAGAGCTGCTGCCTGAGACCTGCTCTATGCTCGGGCCCAGACCGGAAGTTCCCCCAAGAACCACTGTTTTCATTCCCACGAACTACTGCAAATCTATGTCAGCACTCTGCCTACTCATCCTTTTGCTCTTGTCAAATATTTCTTCAATATACAAACTACAATTTCAAATAATGTATAAGGGCAAAGTGATCTATGCAAATGACTGAGTCACTACCAGAGGATAAATGGTGACAAGCAGCATTCCTTGGCTCTGTGTGTTCGCTCAGTAGCAACTAGTATCGAAGTGCTTCTATTAGTGTCTTAATCAGTTTTAATTGTCAACATGACACAGCCTAAAGTCATCTGAGAGGGCGTCTTTGATTGAGGAAATGCCTGTGTCAGATTGGCCTGTGGGCATGTCTTTGGGGGATTGCCTTTACTATTAGTTGGTATAGAAGGGCCTATCCCACTGTTGGGGGTACCATAGCTAGACAGTAGTTTACAGGTATAAGAGAAAGTGGTGGACTATGGCCAGGGAAAATAATCCAAATAAATCATTTCCTCTCCCAAGTTTCCTTTGGTCAGAGTGTCTTATCACAGCAACCAAAGGGAACATAGGACAATTGGCTACAACCATGATACTAAATACAATGCTTTGAGAACAAATGAAATCATCAACTGAACATGATCACATTACTGCTAATATTACTGCCATGATTAATGAAGTTGTAGAAACTCTGTTATCTCTCCTGTTCTAATTCTGGTAAAACCACAATCTTAGTATCATCACTGATATCCCCCACTGTGTCAAGCAGCATCTTTAGGCCCTTTTTAAATTATAGAACTTACTGTAGACCTGTACTAATAGAGCCCTCTGCAGAAAGGAAGGTTTGATCTATATCTACATTATTTCTATCTATACCCCTACCCCTCCATATAATATCTCTGTCTGTTTTTGTCTGTCTGTCTGTCTCTCTCTTTCTATGTGTATCTGTGTTTGTGTGTTTGTATATGTGTATGTATATGTTTATATTAATATTTGATTATGTCTAGGTGGTCTAGGTCTATATCTTTTGTCAAATACAGTGGCTACTACTTATTGAGAACTATATAGATGAATGAGGTAAGCCCATAATACTCAAGAGACCAGGAGAACATACATGACTCAGGAGGGCCAGAAAGTTATAAGTTACATATGGTCCTTTGTCAAGGTAATAAGGAGCATGGCTAATGGAACTGCCTCAAAACTGTGCAAGGAGTACCAGGGGACGAAGCTGTCATTCATGCTAGTGTGTACTTTTTGATAGTATAGCTGCAGTTGAGTAACTGTGATCCCGTAAGGAACCCTTCATCTACATTCCTGTAATAACTCTCAATAAACCTGTTGGCTCACTAAGATATACTTGAGTAGAATCAGCTTTTAGGTTGACAGATATTCGTTCATCATTCTCTAGGAAGAGTTATATAACACACTTGATGGCAGAGCAGACAACTGATAAAACCAACAGTGAGTATAGAAGAGTGGTTGCTTGGATCCTGTGATGGGCAATGAGACATATAACAGATGTAAATATGTCTGAGTGTAGAACATACCCAGGAACAATCTCATATGGCCATTTCCCCACTATGGTGTAGGATGGTGTGCCTTCTTGATGTAGTTATAGGTATACATTCTTCCCTGTTAGGGGATAGATAAGACATGCAACTAGGGCTAAGATTTGTGATAGTAGAGAAAGTTTATGTGGAATCCCAGAGTAGACATCTTCCTCCACAGGATAGGAATTAGGGTGATGTGCCTATTTGATAAATGCACTCCACTACCTGGGTATGAAGAAGTTCCCCAAATGGATGATGGCTAGTGAATATATTGTAACCTCCTAAAGTAGCATACACAGAAAACAATTGTAAAAAAGCTGTGCTTTCAAATGTATTAATATGAGAGGGTGTTGCCTAATACTATTGTAGCTTGATATGAATGCTTGGTTGGTATCCCTGAGATGCCTGCCTTTTTCTGACAGGAAAAAGAGGAGGAATGGGTAGGGAGAGAGGAGGTGTGGGAGGAGATGGGTGAGTTGGAGCCAGAGGAAGTGAGGGCAAACAATGGTCATGATGTAATATGTCAATGAATGAATGAATGAATAAGTAAATAAATAAATAAATAAATAAATAAATAAACATATGGCCTTACTATGAAAGATAAAACAGATGTGCAACTGAAGCTAAGTTGAATTCCTAGCAATAATTGACTGCATAAGGGATGAATTACAGTGGGGTACGGGGAGGACATGTATCATCCTCTTAATTAAACTCTAATTTTACAAGAAAAATGGAAAGGGGGAAGATGAGACGGAGGTGTTGCCTTTCTGTTTCTTAGAGCTGGCAGGATTCAATGGAAAGATAGTGGAAGTCAGAACTGTGCTAAAGAGCCCTTGCTGAGATCCAGAACATCAGAGCCCATGGGAAAATGTGAACAATGAAGAGAACAGGATAAAAATGAGAGAAGATAGCCCTGTAACACAGAGGAAGGAAAACCTTATGGCTGAGCATGCAGAGAAGGCCTTAATAGCCAACTATAAGACATTATGATGATCAAGGAGTCCACTTCATCACAAGTACTTCAGAATGGAACGAATTTTAAACAAGGAATAAAGTATCCTCTCACAGTCTTGCTCAGGAGGTTGTGTGACACAGGGGCAGATGCAAATGATCTGAGTGCCAGTTGTCCTCCAGCAGCCCTCATGGTGCCTTCTGTCACTGTGAAACCCAGCCAGCATAGAAGTAGCTTGCTTGCTGCTCAGTCTCAATCCGGTGTCTCCACTCCCTATAACCTCAATGTACAGTGTCTTCAGCAGAGAGGAATTGCCACCTGGTTCTAGCATGCCTTCAACAGAAGTCTCCCCAGCCTTTATGGCTGGTGGAATCTCCTTGGCCAAAACCTCATAGGAAGTTGCTCTCCCCTGGCACTGATTTTTTTCACTCAGTCTTTTCTCCTCATGCAGGGATCCTTTGCTCAAACTCCTAAACTATCTTTACTCTGCTTCAAATCTAAACCTGATAAAAATAAAAACAACACATAAAAAGGTTTGGAAACACTAGTATGGAAAAGAAAAAAATTAAAACACTTTATGAACTAATAATAGTGACCTGAAATGGCAAGAAAATGTCTTCTCTCAACACCTACTTCCCCAAGGAGCATTTCCTGAGCTTCTTTGTAAGGGACCATATCAAAAGTTTCAGGCAATAAATACAACGTGTTCAAGCATTCAGCATCCATGGTCAAATCTATTTTATAAGTTACTCTGAGTCTCTAGAGATGTAATGTTGAGCAAGGTGATCAAGATACTTACTTACCTTCATCAAGTCTATATAGTTCAGTGTCAGAGATCAACAGGCAATAAATGATAAAAAATTATAATCAGAGATTCTGCATCACAAGGATAGAAATACAGTTTTCAGATTTTGAGCCTTAAAGTTAACTTTATCACATCACTTAGCTATATTGGTGAGTTGCCACTTGGCACTATTGGTTTCAGCAACAAAATACAGTGGTACAAATAATTGAAGTTCTTAGATCATAAGAGAGGGAACATGAAAAGAAATGCAGGGAAATAATATTCTCAGTCAAATAAGCCACGTTTTGTGGCCTTTTCTGTGAAGATACAAAGGAGTAACTATTCACCACAGATCAGGCATCGATGCCAGGCTAGAGATACAATTCACCCAAGTCTGCCTTAGTGGCCCATTAAGTTTACTGGTGTTACTTAAGAGATTGGTTATGGAAGTATAGGCAGCAAGAAAGCCTGCTTCAGCACAGGTGATAATTCCAATTCATAAATGCTGCAGCCCTGGAACGTGCTGTACTACTTACAGTCAGCTCTGCAGAGTCTCCTTTCCCACCAATGGATTACTGCTTTTATAACCACAGGAAGGGTACCTTGCAAGTCATGTAACTTTTAGGCCTCTTATATTTTCCTTAGCCTCTACCTCTTTCTGACAAGAAAGGTTCAGGTCAGAGGAAATAGCTATAGAAGCACACCACTTCATGCCTTCCTGCAGCTCTCTCATAATCTCAGCCCTCTTTTCTCCTTTCAACTGTTAAGATATGTTTCCGGAGGAATTAGTAGGCAAGTAGTTCTTAGCAACTAGTGGGTTCGAGAAGTTCTATCTATAAATAGAAAAGCATTTTGTTGTTGTTGTTTATTGAGACAGGTTCTTACATAGCTGAAGTTGGTTTCTAACTCATGTTGTGAAGGCTGGGCTTGAACTCATGATCCTCTTGCCTCGGCCTCCATTCCTAGTGTTGTCTTATAGGCACATTCCACCTTGCCTGATCTTAAACTGTTTTTTTTATTATTATTGCCACAATAGTATTTTCTACTAAGCATTTGATTTTTGAGATTCTAGATACCTATGTAGGGAATGTTATAATAGAAAAGGAATCAATCTACAGCTATTATCAATTTGTATAGACTCTTATAATGATCTTTTCTAAAATGTTACTCATTGACTAAGACCACCAGAACTTTATATGATCTCATGTATTTGCTAATGCTTTGTGCCTAAGGATCTTGTTCAAAAATCAGCAGAGGAAAGCATGCTCATTGCCCCCACACAAGCCACAGTCAGGCCTCCTAAACTATAATAGCAAGGGAAAAATGCTAAAATAATAATTTTGCTTATTGATTTAATACTTGAAAACAGTGGCATTATTTAAACACGAATTTCCTAGAACATCTTTTCTAGTCTTTAGGGGCTCCTACCTAAAGGGAGATTTTGCTCCCTCTGGTCTCAACCATTACTGAATCATAAGAGTGACCATATCATAATCTAAAATTCATTTAAAATAAATTCTTATGTATTAAATATGAACAGTGCTAACATATACTAACATGTACTAACATGCTTAGGAACTTTCATACAAAATATCATCAGTCACTAAATCACATGCTTTCAAGAAGAGGAGCCATTCAGAAAGTCAGAGTAACCCCACCCTAACTCCCATCTCTATGTAGGTATATATTTTATGTTTTACTGTCAACTGATACAGTGTATTGTAAATAATATTTTAGCTGTACTTAGTTCTTTTTGGAATATTGATTGAAATGAAGTGTACCTCAGATGCCCAGGGACTTTATCATGTACTATCATCATGTCACCCACATGTTAGGTAATCATCCAAGTTTTTCTTAATTCTTTGATAATTTGATACGTGTATGTAATGTGTTTTAGTCAAGTCAATCCTCCATTCCCTCCTTATCAATTTTCCCCATTCTTCCCACAACTTTCGGAAGTCCACTGGGCTCTGGTATGTGTAGGGCCATTTACTGGATCATGAGTAGCCTGTCAGGGGCCACATCCTTGAAGAAAATTGATTCTCCCTTCTCCAAAGGCATAAGTTGCCAACAGCTATCAATTGCCACTAGCTCATCGGGTAGGGATGGGTAATATCTGTTTAAATAGGGATGTGCTTGTCACAGACTGAAAACACAACAGTGGATGTGACTACTTTGTTTCAGCATCAGGAGACACATTTTACTCCAAGGGGCCCACAGTCTCAGACTTTCTTCCTGTACATCAACCCTTATGGGCCCTGATCAGAGAGGACATAACTTTGCACTTTTACTTTCATTTGGAATCGTCTGGATGCAGTCACTGTCATCTTACCTAGAGGACATTTTGGTCCCTCCAGTCTCAACGATTACTGATTACTAATAGGACACAACAGATTCTTCGACAATGATGGACAGAAATATCTAGCTGTGCCTTTGTTCCTTCAGTGTTGTACCTCTGGTGCATAAATCTTCTGTGGTGACAAGTATGAGAGGAAGTTTTATATCAGGCTGTTCTCCTAGTGCCATTTCAGTTGACAGTAATCTAAAAACAACTCTCTTCCCCACATGTGAGACATTTTATCCAGGATACAGGTATGCTGTGGGCACCTGAGGCTACCACATTGACCATTCCTAGATCCTGCTGCATTTCCTAGAAGCACTTCTGATAGTGGATTTGGGTGTGAGGAATGGGAATACACTGATCAAAACCTGGGACCAAGTTCTACCAAGTATGCTATGAGTGTGTTCACACAGTAAAACCTCTGTCTTCACAAAGCCATGTAATTATATTCATTTGAGAGTGACATATGAGTCCCTTTGGAAATTTGATAGCTTAATCCTTGTGTATTTGGTCAACAACAGTTTTCTGATTGTATTTATAGTAAACACTGTCCATGCATTCTTTTCTTTTTAAGAAGAGGATAAAAGCATAAGTGACTACATTGATGATGATTCTTCATTAGATTAAATTTCCTGGATTAAAACACTGAGACACACTGTGGAAGAACAGCATCAAGTCAGTGCCACCCTTGAGATCCTGCCCAAACATGAAGGATAACATGAAGTTCCTATTTGCTTCAATGCTTGGGTCATCTGTGCTCTTAGCTCATGTACTGAAGAACAGATGTAAAGAAGAAATGACTTAGTTCCTATCACTGGGTAGGATGGATCCTATTTACTTGATTTTCTGTTGGATTTTTAGTCGGCACATACATCTCATAAGGGAAGCTTTTTTCCCCTGCCTTGATATGTAACTTAAATGACAGGAAATCTGCCCATTTTCTTCCTTTGCTAATACAATTGTTATGTTCTGCTATCCCATTTTCTTTAAAAATATATTCCAACCCAAATCCTAAGATGTGGTTGGAGAACATGAGCAACTTGAGAGTCTTCATTTTGTATTTGCCGTCGGACTTCTTTGCACATACAGTAGGATTTGTTTTTATGAGACATGACTGCGCAGAGTTCATCTTTGGAGGCATCCAGTAATGTATACATTTAACTTGCTTGTTACTAGTGAAAACCGACTTCTGAGTTGTGGCTTCATCAATGAGAGGCAGAGAGGTAGAAGATCTGGGAAGCAAGCCACAGTGATTAGGTTTTAATAGTCAATCTGTATACAAGTCTCAGAAGAACTCATTCCTCCAGAATAATGGGCCCTGATTTCACTATCACTCATCTCTTTTGATTCTATCTTGCTGAACCATAGGGGTTTTTAAGTTTCATTCATATTCTTAGCCCTATTCCATATATGTAAGGATATCCATAGCATATTGAAACTAATGCACAATATATTTGATATGTTGTACAGAGCCAGGAAAGACCTGTGTGAAAACTCCCTCTCCCCCGCCTTTCTTTCCTCTCCCCTTCCCTCCCTCAATCCATCCCCCCTCTCTGTCCCCGTGTGTGTGTCCCCATTAAATCTATATGTCTCTCTCAATAGCCTTTTTTAAGGATAAATGATCTTAAAGGCCATGAGACTAAATCTTTGACCTCACCTGAGTTCAAATCCACCTGGAAACTCAGGCTTCAGCCTTATTTGGAAACAAATTCTTTGTAGATGTCACTAATTTAAGACAGAGATGAGATCATCATAGTATCAAGGTGGATGTTACAGTCGAAGACAAAAATTCCTGCAAAAAAAGCGACTACAAATTCAGACACATGGAGAAGACTGGCAACAGAGCTTAGAATGACACATCTATAAGATACATCAAGGATTGATGGGAACCACCAAGATTCAGGGAGTGGCAAGGAAGGAAATCCTCACCCCCTCTCACCCAAGCTTGCAATGGGAAGATCCAACCTTGATATTTTGGACTTTAGAACTCCAGGATTAAAAAATAATAATTTTTAACATTTCAAACTTGTGATATTTACAGCCCTTATGGACATCATGCAGCTAGAGTCAACCTTCTCTGGATTTATGAACATTGTTCTCTCCCAACATTTTAAAAAGTACTCAATTAACATTTTAGTACATTTAGTCCATCTCACAGTACCCATTTCACCCAACTTTCCACCTCTCTCCTTTGCTACTCTTAATTCAACTTCTCGTCCCCACGCTCTTTATATCACTCCTAGGAAATACTATGTGACTTCATTTCTTCACTAAAAATTCACAGCATAGTTCCAGGCAAACTCCTTTCTTGGGGTTTACTTTTACTTTGCTTTTCCAAAAGTGCATGCTCAAGACCAACCTGTGTTTTCTGAATCCCCTTCCTCATTTTGTTGTCTTCCTTCATTGTATCTAATTCTAATCTTTCATCAACTATTTATTTTCAACCATCTTTTTTGATCAAATTACAAAGCTAAAAACCAAAAGTCATTTAAGAAGCCAGGAAGGCAACATTCACCAAGGTCTACTTCCCATTTTAATTCCCAGTTAATGATTTTGTTCCACTTTAACTAGGATGGAAATTGGGAATGTGGAAGACGTGAGATATGTGTTAAGAAACATAGGAGTTTAAATGATTAGTGTAGAACATCCAAATAAAATAAATACAATGACAAATTTGTTATTAAAATTCCCTAAGCTAGTGGGTTTAAATGGCAACTGGCAGGCCATCTCTTTACCTTGATTCTGGTGGCTTTGATGGAGGAACAGGTCAACATGGTGCTACTAAGTTAACTCACTCCAAAAATGAAAGCATTCTCTTCAAAATGGTTCTCTATATAAAAGTCAACTGATAAAAAGATAAAAGGAAAAAAATCACAGTGGCTTGGATGATGTTCAAAGGAGCTGGAATTTTAACTCACAGCTTCAAATGAAGCATGCAGGTTTATGGAACACCCAAGATACACCTCAGCAGGTTAAATTGCTTCCTCTATGAACCACAGAGAATGAAAGTCAATTAGTATCAACTGGGAAAGGTTCTTGGAGATTTCCTTTTGTGGTTTAACTCACGTCCCTAAATAGCAATACTGCAGAGTCAAACATACAATTTCATAGTTTATTTTCTACATTAATCCTCAACTGGAGAATGATTCTAATTCCTTTGAACAAAACACACAGAACAACAAGGACTTGGGGGGAGATTGTTTTTGTTTGTTTGCTTGCTTTTTGTTTTGTCTTTTGTTTGTTTTGTTTTTGTTTAGCTGTAGGTCTTATTTAAAAGAAAGATGTCCCCACCATACCACAGGGGCACGTGTTCCACTATGTTCATAGTGACCTTATTTGTGATAGCCAGAAGCTGGAAACAACCCAGATGTCCCACAACAGAAGAATGGATACAGAAAATGTGGTTCATTTACAAATGAAATACTACTTAGGTATTAACAACGAGGATATCCTGAGTTTTGCAGATAAATGGATGGAACTAGAAAATATCCTGAGTGAGGTAACTCAGACCCAAAAGGACATTCATGGTATGTACTCACTAATAAGTGGATATTAGCCAAAAAAAAAAAAAAAGTACAGAACACCCAGGAAACAATGCTCAGAACTCAAACAGATTAAGAAGCCAAAGGGCCCAAGTGGGTACACCTCAATCCCACTTGGGAGGACAAAGAAAGCAATCTTGGGGAGTAGGGGGAGAGAAGGAGAGACTTGGGTAGGAAAGGGAATGAGGGTGTGGAGGAAGGGGTGGTCAGGTGCTGGCTGGGGAGAACAGGACTGAAGAAAGAATGGAAACAGGCAACCCTCAGGAGGTAGGAGGTGGGGGGACCCTCCAGAATGTACCAGAGACCTGGGAGATGAGAGACTCTCAGGACTTTAAGGGAGGGACCTTAGATGAAATGCCCTATAGCGGGAAGAGGAAACTTGTACATCCAGCCTCCAGCAGAAAAACAGCATGAAGTGAAGGATAGGGATGCCATCCCACAGTCAAAAACTCTGACCCATAATTGTTCCTGTCTGAAAGAACAGCAGGGATGGAAATGGAGAAGAGCCTGAGGTAAAGGAGGTCCAGCAACAGGCCCAAATTGGGATTCACCTCAATGGGAGACTTCAATGCCTGACACTTTTTTCTGAGGCTATGGTGTGCTCACCAAAAAAGACCTATCATGACTGCCCTCCGAAAGACCCAACAAGCTGCTGAGTCAGTTGCAGATATTTATACCTAACCAATGGACAGAAGCTACTGACCCCTGTGGTTGAATTAGGGAAGAACTGGAAGAAACTGAGGAGATAGGTGACCCTGTAGGAGGACCAGAAGTCTCAACAAACCTGGACCCCCCCCCCAAATCTCTCAGACACTGGGCCATCAACCAGGCAGCATACATCAGCTGATATGAGGCCCCCAACACATATACAGCAGAGGACTGCAAGGTCTGGACTCAGTCAGAGAAGATACACCTAACTCTCAAGAGACTGGAGGCCCCAGGGAGGGGGAAGTCTGGTGGGGTGGGGAGTGGAGACATCCTTGTGGAGATAGGGTTGTGGTGAGGAGGAGGTATGGGATGTAGAACAGTCAGAGAGTGGACCAGGAGGGGGATAAAATCTGGACTGTAAAAAAAAATAAGATTAAATAAAATTTAAAAAAAATAAAGAAAAAAAAGATGTCCATCTGCATACAACCTCATCTAGGGATCCTGTTGGGTGGCCTAGAGCATGCACTTTAAAGGGGCCATGTGAAAAATATAAAATCATCTTGGACACCTCCTGAGGAATTCTTGAGTTAATCCTTCATAGACCTATCCAACACAGAGTTTGTCTGCCTAAGATAAGTTACAGCAAGGCTCTAAGATTTATGATATGAACAAATATGACCGTATAAATAACAGAATTTGTATTTTATACATGATAGAATCAAATGAATGCATGCTGAGATACTAAAAGATGTTGGTAGAATTAAAATAAATTATCTTTCTTAAGGCATGTATTTTTTAAAGACTATCATAAATGGACCAAGAATTTCAAGATGGGAAATAATTTTCAAAGTGCCTGAGTCATGATACAAAAATTATAGCTTTTTCTCTTTCCCCATTAATCTTTTATTCTTCTTGAAAAGTAGCCAAGTCTTCTCTCTTTTCAGGATAGTATTCAAATTATTTATATAAAGGAACCATCAGCATTTCTAATTCTTGTTATTAATATTAGGGTCTATGAGAAATTAATCTAGATCACTAGCCAGTTTAGCTGTTCGACTTGATCCTTGATTTTTCAGAAAGTACTATACTGTGGTTTGGGTTTTAGATGCCCTCAAACCTTCATGTGTTAAACACTTGATCCCATCTGATGATGTTACAGGAATGTGGTGGAAACTTTTAGAGATGAACTAAGCTGGAGGAAGTGGCAGTGTGTTGAAACTTTAGCCTCTTCCTAGGTTCCATGAAGCAAACCCTTTCCTCCACCATTCTTGCTAGGATGTTCTGCCTTAGCACAGCACAGTGATGACACTGATCAACCATGGGCTGGAACGTCGAAACCCACAAACTAAAATCAGTCTTTTCTTCTTTTAAGTTGATTCAGGAGAATTAATCCTGTTAACCAAGAAATTATCAATATAGAAAAAGATTTTAGTTTTTCTTCTTTGTAAACACAAGGGGACATTCAATGAATATTTGTCAAGCTGATTCAGAGAAGCCATTGCATAGAGTCCAATAATGATCTGCTGTAGTGACAGTCCCTCATTACTTTAGAACATCATAACAGGATGCGTACTCACTAGACAAACTCAGATATTGGTGAAGGTGGAACAAAGAAGCCATATGCATTGATGTTACTATTTTTTTCTTTTTGGGAATAAATGGACACAGAAAGCTCCCATAAATTTGAAATTTGGGGAGATTGAGGTAAGTACAAAGTCATATTTTTGCTTTGGGGATATTGTTGGGGAAATATTTTTTGTTGATTAAAGATAATTTAGGAAGATGGAGAGATAGCTCAGCTATTAAAAGCCCATATTGCTCTTGCATAGGACTTGAGTTCAATTCCTAGGACCCATGTACGGTGCTTCATAATTGCATGTAACTAAACCTCCAGGGTAATCCAATGCCTTGGGCCTCTTCAGGATACCTCCATTCACATGAAAATACCTATACATGTGCACACACACACACACACACACACACACACACTTACTTTAACCATAATAAATAAAAATAAATACTAAGAATGATAATAACTCTTACTTGTTTTGCTCATAAGATGATCCTACAACACATGTGAAGAACAGAAAGAGATTTGGAAATTTTATCCTCAGAGAGAATTTTGACTCAACTTGAAGATTCCAGTGAAAGACAGTTTTGTGCTTTGGGAGAAAATGAAGCAAGTATGTGGAACTCTGCCTGAGTCCAGGAGAACAGACTTTTTCCTATAAAATACTGATATAATATTTTTTGGAGTATAACTCCCTTTCCTTTAACATGGAAAGACCAAGTTTTAGTTAATACAGAAAGATATTCTCTGTTCTGTGAGACAGATATCCATATATATGTATACATATATATATATATACTTGAAAACTGACTATAAGATCCCGCTAAAGATATGCTGTGCTAAGGTGCTGTACATGTTTGTTATTTGGTCTCAGAAGAACCAGGCAAAATCTTTGGTTACTTTCCTCCCCAAACTCTTAGGGAGTTGGTTCATACCTGTTTTGCGAGTAGACTCCAAAAACAATACGTAACAGCAAATACCCACAACAGATGTGCCTGCTAGGTCAGTAGGAGAGTGCAGAGAATATTCTAAAATCACAGAAGGAACTAATAGCATGCTCACTAGTTTAATCCTATGTCCTGAGAGTTTGGCTAGTCTTCATCTTTCTCATTTTGTAAGTAGAAAGGCATAACTCTTTCAATAACTTTAGTTTCACCACATTTCTCCCTTCTGAAGAAGGAGCCAAGAACTTAATGAGTCGGGCCAATGACCTATTAGAATGCAATACTATTTAAGAGTTCTTTTAAAAGGTGGCAGAGAATTCAAGGATATCAAAGCTTAGAGTGTAAGTGGCACAAATGGAAAGCAGAGGTCATGGAGTAGGGACACTATGAAGCCAGGTATGAACCAATTCCCCAAGAGTTTGGGGAGGAAAGTAACTAAGGATTTTGCCTGGTTCTTCTGAGACCAAATTACAAACATGTACAGACCCTTGAGAACCCTTCAGGATTTTCATGCTAGAGAATGTCTTCACATGGGGAAAAAAATAACCCTTCTAATAGTGCTAATAAAATGAGCCCAAAGGACGCCTCTCAGACATCAAATAGGCAGAGTAAAAACACGCTTTGATGAGGTAAGTGTATGTGGATCAGAAACACCCCCCACCTTCCAAAAAAGCTCCCTTTAAAGTCTTGAAGGCCAAAAGTTAAGTGCAAACCACACTTTGCCAAAGCTAAGCTATCTGAAGCAAGACTTTGAAGCCAGAAAATGGTTATGGAAAACCTCACTTGGCATTCAGCCTGTGTACCGTCTCTGACTACTTTCCAAACAGAACCCAGCATCCCAAACTACGTAGCCCACTTCTTTACCAACTCAAGTGTGGAAAAGGGTAAAATCCTTCCTAGTAAGAGAGTGATGAAGTTTTAATTCTTAAAATACGGGAGAGTACTACTTTTCATAGTAGTGAATACTACGCACAGATAATTATACCTTTGAAACTCTCGATTACAAACAAGGAGATGTGGGTTTAACAAGGGTGAAGAAGACAGATGTCATTCTAGTTTCAAAAGCAAACTCTAGAAATCAAATTTGTTGCTGACCAGGCATGGAAGACAGGTTGAGAAGTTATGGAATGCTGCATCTCAGAAACTCAAGCTAAGCAAGAACCTGGCAGGAGTAGCTGGAACCCTCTTCTGTGTTTTCATGTAGAAAAAATGAATTAGCACTTATAGTCAACAGCCTTGTCAGTTCATTGCCCAAACTCAGATTCCATCACTAATAGTTGAAGACAAATTAGATACCTTTGTGGCTAACCTCAAGAATTCTTCCGGCAAGGCATTTAATTATTATTAGAATCTTTGAATGACAGCCTTATGGGACCTGTAATCAGTTTCTACCTACTATGGAGTCCATCCCATCAAATAATCTGCCTTGAGAATATCTGAAATCTCACTATGGTTTTAATGTGCTTATAGCTTGAAAGCTTTGAAATATTTTTCAAGTTCCCTTAGCCCATTCTAGGATGAAGATGGACTTGTAAAGTTCTCTTAGCTTCTGCTCTATGGCATTTGCCATGGAGCTTCTGCATGCTTTGCAGAATCTCCTGTCTTCTGTGCCATGATGGTCACTGTAAAGCTGTCCCATGCACTGTACTACCTAGCTTCAACTATAGACCCTGCACGCTAGATGTTAGGCTTCTCACTCAGTTTTGATAACCTAACACTAACTGCTGGAAATCACAAATGACCAGTAGAGAATCAGTGCTATTGTCAAGGATTGGAGGATAAGGTGTGGGAGGAAGGCAGAGGATGAGCAGTCAGGTAAGGTAGCAAAGAGTACCATGACCAACCACAACTCAACTCACTGGTGGAGTAAACTCTCTTCCCTCGGAACATATTTTCATTCCTCACACAGCCAGTTTTCTACATTCTCTGTGCCAGTAATAACAGAAGTCCACTGAGATAGAGAAGTTGTTTTGTGTTTCTATCAGCCAAAGGTTTTCCAGAGAAATAAAACAGGTTAGGATGTATCGCGTAGATACAGGATAAAGAACTGGCTTCTACATCTATGTAAGTGGTTAGCAAGGCAAGTCTGAAATCCATGAGGCTGGCTAAGAAAAGGCAGGTTGGGACTCTGTGGCCAGAGTGGAAGCTGCAACCCAGACCCATGTTTCTCTTCAAAGAAACCTGGGCACCACTCTTAAGGCTTGCAGCTAGATTGGGTTGCCACACTTTCTAGGATTCTTTCACATCCTTTTAAATGTTTATAGATACTAATCACTCCCAGAAACACCTACACAGTCACAAGTGGTTTGGTAGGAGAGTTTTTTAGCCTGTTGCTATACAGAACACTATAGACTCTGTGGGTTGCAGGTTACAGACATTGTAAATGTATTTATCTCCGGTCTTATTGCTGGGAAGTTCAAAATGAAGGCACCAATAAATTAGGTGTCTGGTAAGCATCAACTTCTTAGATTGTTTGCAACATAATATCATCATATGGTAGAAGTCCTTGGGGGTCTCCCTAAGATCCTTTTTATAAAGATACAACTCCTATTAATGAGCTGAGCCTTGATGACCCCTAAGACCATCACATTTAAAATTTTAACATACGTTAATGAAGACAGTCTTTTGTATGGAGACTGTAGATTAGTCACGTAGAACATGTTAAACTCAGTGGATCACAAGCCAAAACCTAGGCCAAAACAAAAAGACATTATTGTTAGTGGGGGATGGAACTTGTTGGAAGCAAGGGAATATTGACTGAGGTGGGGTAGTGAGTATGGCTATAAAGTGTTATACAGAGATATGAAATTGTCAAAGAAGAAATATAACATGACTTTCTCTGAGGTGCCAGCTCCCAAATAATGACACAGTGATCTTTTATTATTATAAATGCTTTAGGCTTTAGCTTAGGCTTGTTTCCAACTAGCTTTTAAATTAACCTGTTTATACTAATATCTGTTCAGCCACATGGCTCCTTACCTTTCCTCAGTTTCATATGTGCTACTTCATCTGCGTCTGGCCAGTAAATGTTCCAGGGCCTGACTCTTTTCCGGAGTTCCTATCTCTGTAACAAGTCCTGCCTATTCTCCCCTTCTTTGTTATAGACTAGTTATCGTTTCATTAAATCAATCAGAAGGTGATGGAAAAGATATTTACAAAACACTGAGACAGGTGACGTTTAATGTTACCAAAGTTCAGTCTGCATTCAACTCTCTGCTGGCATAGGACTCAGCATTTGAATAACACAAAGATGATCTTTTCTCAATACACAAGAATACTATCCCAATCAACAAATTAATAAAGAAACACTAGCTAGTGCACTATACCTGGAAGTATGATTACAAAGGAAAAGACAGTAAATAATAAGCAATAATGGTGATGTTCAAAATGTAAAATGATGCCACTGCTTTGGAGTATAGTCTATTAAGATCTCTGAAAGATTAATCACTAAGAGACATTACCATCTAGTAATTGCACTCCTAGGTGTATAGCAAAGAAAGGTGAGAACACAGATCCATGTAGTCATGTACAGATGTACTGTGTCCAATATCCAAAAGATAGGAACAGCCCAAGCATGTATCCATTCCTGAACATT
This sequence comes from Grammomys surdaster, assembly GCF_004785775.1. Classification (NCBI taxonomy): domain Eukaryota; kingdom Metazoa; phylum Chordata; class Mammalia; order Rodentia; family Muridae; genus Grammomys; species Grammomys surdaster. The sequence goes on from NW_021604618.1 coordinate 20,101,779, forward strand.
TCAGCCAAGCATAATAAGCCCATACAATGGAATTGTTCAGCCATAAAACTAATGAAGTGTTGTTCCATTATACAGCATAAATACACCTCAAAAGCCTCACACATGTTAGTCAAAAGAACAACTCATGAAAGTGAAGTTGCTGGGAGATCCCACTTCATCAGTAAGAGCACAAAGTAAATTATGGTTTATAGTAGTTGAAAGAGTTCTAAAAAATCAGATGTGCCAGTTAGAAGGGATTGCATTTCTAAGGTGATAAAAATGTCCGAAAATTGATTGTGGTGATGGCTGATCAGCTCCACAAATGTGAGCCAAATGCACAGTGGGTGAATTATACCTCAAAGAAGCTGTTGTCCATTTTAGAAGACTATTTTGGGAAACTTGGAAGTGGAGGCTTTGAAAGGCCTGTTGTCGCAGGGCTGTCAGACCTATGATTAACCAGAGACATCAGTTAGCTTAGTCCTCACATTGGTAAGCGGGCATCAGAGTGAGGAATGAGGTAAGAGGCTCTCTGTGGCCAGTTGTACACCACTCCCACCAGGGAAGTCGGGAGGAAGGAACCCTAACCAGAACAGACAGAGCCATTCCAGGACCTCCTTTCATGCACCACTCTCTGGCTTCAGTCATATAGTCTGCCACCTAAAGCAAGCGGATGTGAGTGGGTTCATCCAAGAAAACACTCAAAAGCTTGCCTAGACAGAGTATGAGCTCAGAAACTTCTCTTTTACCTCAGAGGTTTAAAATTTTTGATTCATTTGGTAACAGTTTATCTTTGATGACGGACCAATGCATGACTCAGTTTTGTGGCGTTTAGCACCTCCATGCTGGGAATTAACTCAAATGCATTTTACTTATTCCAGAGACAGCCCTGGGCTTCAGCCCAAGCTTCCTCCTTCCTCCTGGCTCCCACAATAGGGATTTTTTTTTTTTGTATGTCCATCTCTCAGGAGACTTTATGGGGAGGTTGTTGTGTTACTGATATGTAAAGCTCCAATCCTTTGATGTTTCCTCTGTCTTTTCTGAGCTGAACTACAGATATTAGTTGTCAGCTTTAACTAGAGCTTTCAAGAGCAGAAAACAAGCCGATAAAGATGAATGATCTCATTTATAGTCAAACTTGACTTTACTAACAGCAAAGTGAGAGCTCTGGGTATTTTTAAACAAGGGCTCCCTGGGTATGCGGCAGGCACTGCTTAGCATCTGATCCTCAGGGTAGGTCCAGAGCCTCAGCCAGTGTTTGTCCTGCTTTAGGGACATTATCACCACATTCATTTGGCATCAATTAAATTATTCAGACTGGTCGTCACCATTTGTTTAATATTAGGCCATTGGTCTTCACAAGGAATCTCTGCACTTCCCCCTGTGTGGATTGTACACATTTTATCAGGTCCTTCACCTGGTGGCTCTTGCTGAGTTTGGCCCATGGTCTCCCACCATGGTCAAGACCTGAATGAAGCACCAACAGAGGCCTGCACTCCCCTCAGCCGTGGACCCTGTAGGTGTTCAAAACCACACAGCAGCACTTGGTGAAGACCAGAATGCTGCAGAAGGGTCACTGTTCCCTCTCACAACCTATCTGGTATCTGCATGCAAGCTACCTTCTAGATGCTGCAGCCTAAATTATCAAAAAAGCAACAAATCAATCCTTGATCAAAAGACATCAGGACCCTTTTATGTTCATTCTGTAGGCTAAGCCAGAGTCAGTTCACCCCCTACTCAGATGTACTCAGTGTTGATCACAACAAGAGAGGCTTGAGCATAAAAAGATACACGTTCTAGTGATCCATTCATAAAAATGTCATAGGTTCTAGTAATCTATTCATTTAAAAGACACATGTTCTAGTGATCTACTCATAAAGGGAAATTACTACCAAGTACTCCCTACACTCCCCCTCTTTTTCTTCAAGGAAAGGCTAGCCATGAGGATCAAGAGAAGTGACAGTATTACCTTGATTCCCCCTTGAGCCCAGGTAGCCATTCTTCCTCTGCCTTCCCATTCTGTACTGACTGCACCCTCTGTTTACTCATAACTTTGCCTGCATGTCTTTGGCTTGTCCTTATCAGTCCTAACTATAGCAACATATGTCTTATATTTCTTATACTTTAGTACCCACTAAACAAACAATTTCTTGATGTTTTTCTGTTTTAATATGGCCTAATAAATAGAGAATAAACACAACTATACACATCTATACTATATAAATGTTTGGTTTGTGCGATACACAGTATTTCAAGTGCCTAAAACTTATGAGGTAAATAAAGTGTTTTTCCTTTGAAAAACATTTGCAATAAAGAAGCAAAGAGAATCTTGAATTTTGACAGGAACTGGTTAAGAGTGCTTGTCTTGTGTATCAACCAGATTCTGGTACCTGGGCTGCCAGCTTTGATGCTTACAGGGATTGATCACTTTTTTTTTTTTTTTTTTTGTATCTAGAAGCTGAATAGCATATACTATAGCATCTATCCTAAGAGATTCCAGAATTGTAAGGACAAACTTATCAAATGTCATGAAGAAATACTAAGGATAGCCATCTTTATTTTATTTAATTTCTAACCTAAATTGCTTATGTATTAGTTGTGTTACAATATGATGACTTTGTTCAATATGATGATGATTCAAAACTGTGGAATTATGACCCGACTACTCCATGGGAAACGTTGCCCATAGTGAGTCTTATCCCTTAGGTCATTTGTTTAGCCTACTCTCCTTGAAGCCTGAGCTAGTGTGGAAAAAAAAAGTGTCTGAATGATCTGTGCCAGAATTGATCTCAGTTTCTGGAGAACATTGAACCCTCTTTGAATTGTGAAGTCAAGTAACACCGATGGCATTTTCCAAATATGGACTTGGCTTCAGAAGCCCTGAGAGTGTCAAAGTGGGAAAACTTCAATAAAATCATCTCTCTGCTGCTATTTCATGAACAACTCCCATTTTCCTTTAGAAAAATCATTCCTCAGACCGGCAAGCTGCTGGCAGTTGTAGGTTGTATTAAACAAATGGTTGGCCTACAGCTAAAGCTGAACCATGGCTGAGCTTGCTGTACCATGGCTTCTTGTGGAGATGAGCAGGTAGCTAACAAGTGTGGAAAACTTCTATGGCTGAGTTGAGAATGAGAAAACATTGTATGCACTTTCACATAAGATGGTCAAAAATGGGAAGAGACTCAAAACTCTAAGCTAAGGATTATTAACAAACTCTACTGAAAGAAAAGAAATGATGAAGGACTTGAACACCTGTTGGTTGTGAGATAGGAGAATCCTTTTCACATGTATCCCAGAGAGGTGAACTCTGCTCCTGTGAAAGTTAAGTTCACACAGTGTGGATTGATACCATGTCTGCACATACAGGCTAAGAGACTCAGCTAATATTTTAAGGTATATTAGAAGAACAAGAATAAAAATTTTTATCATTTATGTACATACATGGAGAAGTTAGTTGTAAATATATATTTACCTGTTTCCTTATTTGACCAAATGTTCAAAATAGGATCACACATTGCAAATAGATAGTCTTTGGCAATCAACAAAAGGATTGTATAATCTATTTGGATCACTTCAGGATCACAAGTTTCATCTTTCCATGCTTTTTTTCCTCTTGATCATGATATTTTTCTGTGGGAAGACATGTTCTTAAAGCCAATATAAAAACTCTTCTTCAGCTATATATTATAAATGTTCAGATGTATAACATAAGTGATAATAATTTTACATAAGCAGAGACCATCTTAACAGAAAGCCATTTGGTACTTGTCCTACCAACTGGTGATTGGTATTTACACATTATTTTACACAACTCTTAATTGGTTTATCTCCTAATGTCCACTTTGGGCAAAGTAGATATCTTTTAGCATTAAAAAGACTCTTGTAGACAATTATTCTATAACTGGTTTCAAAACAAGCCACTTAAAAATTTGTCACAGCCCATTCATAGACATGTTTGGAAGCAATGTCTCTACTAACATAAGCTATGTAGAAGAAAATAGCACCAGATTTTGTAATGGAATTCTACAGATGGTGAAAAAAAATGGACTTTAAAATTGTAAAACCTGAATGAACAAAAAAATCGATTCATCATGAGGCAAATACTGAGCCCACAGTAGTCTCTTAGTATTATGTAGTAGGACAGAGGGAAGTTTCAGAGTGAATTGTGAACTTCCTTTTTCACCAAATAATTCCTAACCAAGTCATTTACCTGTCATCGGTCAATCAATTCATAACAGTGTTCTTTTCAGCCATTACATTTCCACTTTCCCATCTATCCTCTAAGTGGCCTTTTTTTGTTGGTGATATATGAGAGAGATGAAGTGTTGAGGAAAGAAACCATCTAGAATTTCTTCTGGGACAATTTAGAACTGAGTTTAGAAACCCAGAGAGAATGTATATGTATGTATGTGTGTGTGTATATATATATATATATATATATATATATATATATATATATATATATTCATACATATATATGCATGCATATGTGTGTGTGTGTATGTGTGTGTGTGTATGCAAAATAGCATTCTTTGCTGTATTACAGTTTAATATGTAATTTTATGTTATTTCTTGTGTCTAAATATAATGCTGATTATTTTGTAAATTCTAACATTGAAATACTGAGGTTTTTAGGCAAGAGAGATGCTTCAACAGTTAAAAGCATATATTGTTCTTGCAGAAGACCCAAATTCAGTTCTTACCACCCATGTCATGGCTCACAATCATCTGTAACTACAGTTCAAGAGAATTCAATGTTCTTTTTTTGAACTCTATGGCACCAGGCTTACATGTGGTGGACAGATACACACTGCAGGCAAAACATTCATAAATATAAAATAAATAAATGACTTTTAAAATAGATTATTTTTAAATGATACTAGTAGTTGACTATTGGTTGTGCCTTAGGTCAGTAACAATTGATAAGTTCAATATTATAAGCGAATAAGGTGATAGCTTTGGTTATATTAACACCAGGGGGAGGGGGAGGAATAATGTCTGCACTGATAACAGCTGTTGTTGGCTACAGAAACTCAAACATTGCTGTTCATCACCAAAGGAACTCAGAATTGGTACTCAAGCAGGTCAGGAATCAGGAGCTGATGCAGAGGCCATCGAGGGATGTTACTTACTGGCTTAGTTCTTCTGGCTTGCTCAGCTTGCTTTCTTATAGAACCCAAGACTACCAGCCCAGGGATGGTACCACTCACAATGGGCCCTCCCCCATTGATCACTAATTGAGAAAATGCCTTACAGATGGATCTCACGGAGGCATTTCTCAAGAGGGGCTACTTTCTCTGTGGTAACTCCAGCTTGTGTCAAGTTGACACACAACAGTAGCCAGTACAGCTCGTTAGAAGGATATGGGACATAAAGGAGAAATTACAGCCCAGATGAACTTTAGTGTTCACTCTGAGGCTTAGCATCATCTCTGCAGTGATTCAGGGAAAGGTAAATCTTCTCACTCTGCTAACGGTGGGCTACTGTGGTCTTTTTTCCAGTTTCACATCTTTAGAGTTAGCAATCCTTCCTCAAGAGAGAAAACACTTTCCTTGCTGTTAATTTTTCTGGAAAGTCCTCCATGACCAAACTCATCCACCTCAATATGATCACTTTAAAAACTTAAAGTCTGGAGCTGTCATCTCAGCATGAAACTGGGAAAGATTTTTGTCAAGCTAAAAATAAAAAAAAAAAAATGGTTTCAGTTGCCCTGGAGAAGCTAATCATACACTTAGAAGAGGTATTCTGCTAATAACTCCAGAGGAAACTGTGTTTACCTACATACCCTGAGGAGCCGGAAAGGGAGGTTAGTTTTACAACTCAGAGGATAAAGTGTTGTGGGAATAAATGGGAGTGGGAGGGCTGCGAGAAACAGAGAGCACAGAATGTAGCCTTTCACAGTCTGGATATTCAGACTAAAAGCATCAAATTGTGGGTCATTGGTTCAGCTTTTGTTCATGACCTTAGAAGCAGGCCAACTTGAATTCATGAAACAAGACACTCGTGGCTCTCTTCATAACAGATTTCCTTTCATTCTTCCCACTCAGCTGCCCTAGAGGTGCTAGACAGCTGCCATTTCTAAACACACCCTCGATCCACTGCCTAATTTGATAGTGGGAAGTGGAAAGTGAGAAATCTCTCTGGGCTCTCTCTTTTCACTTAAACTAGTGGGACCTCTAAAGGCAAGAGCAACTCCACCCCCACTCCATTCCTGAGGCCTATGTTTGGGGAGTAAAACAGAAAGGAAGTCACACTGATTCACAAACATCCAAAGTTTGAGGTAGACCAGAAGTCTCACCACTTTCATAGGAGCCTATTAAAGTAGTAACAAAAATGATTATTTGCTGAACATGAAATCCAAGAGCCCATTCAGTTCACACCAAGTGAGTAGTACCAAGGTAGATTCACACTGGTCTCCTTTTCCTTTACAACTCAGACTCTGGAAATTCTGAAAGCATCTCTGTGAAAGTTCATTCAGGGAATGCTTTAGAAGAACTGTAGTCTCAAAAAGAAAGGAAACACATTATCTTTCATTAAAATATTGTCAAAAAACTAGCAGAACATTAACTATGAAGAGATGCCAACAAACTTGAAAATTGCAGTGTCTGGGGTAAGCTTCAGAAGCATGCAGGTATTTGTGCCCAGGGAGGCAGCATGGGGAAATAAGGAAGAGTAAGGCTTGAAATTCACATCTTGTCTCAGCTGATTTTTATCTCCAAAAAGAAAAAAAAATGTAGTATATGTCTCTCAGTGAATGTCTTAGCCCTGAATTGCATCACAGTTGAAAATAGGCCTAAAATAGATGATGCTGGGTTGGAAGAAACTTGTAACACTGTACCCTACATTTCTGGACTCCAGCTCCTTCTGAAAAGGAACAGGAAAGGATTTCACACTGAGCTCACTTCCACTTAACAGCATAGCATATTGAACTTGACTAGATTGGCTATAAAATACATGGCCCTCTGTGTTACAGCATGCTTTAGCTTTACATGCCAAGCATCTCATGCCTCAACATATCCAGCAGTTCTAGTCAACAGGGCACCATAGTATATCATGATGACGTCCTAGCATCATGATTAGGTAAAACACAATAGTGGTGCACAGATTCAGAGTCAAACGCAGCTGAGTCTAATGATGCAAATTGCTCGGCTTCTCTAAAACTTCCACCTGTGAGCTGAAAATAACAATGGTACCCATTGGATAGGATCATGTCAAGGATTGAGAGGATAATAAATTGCAGGTGTTGTATTTTTACCTGGCAGATGGTAATTAGTGAAAGAATTTTGAAGGTTATTAACACTATACATATCAAAGACTGTGTGATTGGAATTACTGTGAAGGGAGAATACATACTGTTGGAGATTGGGGCTAATTCTTTGAATCTGTGTGTCCAGATGCTGAAGGTCCTTGCCTTCAATTATTTTTGATCTATCAATAAAGATGTCAGCATCCAATGGCTAGTCACAGGGTGGGACAGAGTTGCACAGGTAGGACGCAGAGAGAATCGTTAGGATGAGGAAAGAGATGCAGTAGCCACAGGAGATAAAGCCAGTCAGCCATGTGAGTTTTTGCATAAGTGACCACTGGCCACTTCCCTGATTGAGTCTGGAGTAGCAGTCAAAGGTTTAAGAGTACCCACTCTTTGAAGTAGCCAAGGCTTTTTAAAATTAACTGGCCTGTGTGTGTGTGTGTGTGTGTGTGTGTGTGTGTGTGTGTGTGTGTGTTCCATTCACAGATCCGAGATATAGCAAAATTGGGTCAGCATTGATGTTTTCTAAAATCGACCTCAATGATATCAGAAAAAAAATCAAAGTTTGATTATGCATGACCTAAAGATGCAGCTGCATCATATTGTAAGAACAGTAATATTCTTCACCTGTCAAATAATTAAGACTTCAAATCTCAGATATTTCTACATTCTTAAATTATGCTTTGGTTAAATTGGAACTTAATGGTATAAGAGAGTGAATATGTCTTTTCTCCTAAAGAGAAAATGAAGAATTTAGTAAAAGTAAAGAATTCAAGGGCTGGAGAGATGGCTCAGTGGGTCTTCTAGATGACCCAGGTTCACATTCCCTGCACCCACATGACAGCTTACAACAGTCTGTAACTCCAGTTCCAGAGAATCTGACACCCTCTTCTGGCCTTCAAAAGCACAACTATACATAGTCTTACAAGCAGGCCAATGATCCATTCACATAAAAAAATAAACAAATAGGCAGCAGACTGGAAGAAAGACACCCATGCAGCACCACAACGATGATGACTATGTGATGAAGGGATGGCAAAATGGAGTACACAGTGGGAAGATGGGAGAGAAAGTGAAGCTGAGAGGTCCATACATTGTGAAGAAAGGGAGAGCTAGACACTGAGTGTCAGTAAGGAACAGTCATGGCCTTGGCTATGACCAAAGGCCATACCTGGGTCCATGGTGGAGCAGGGATCTGTGTCTATGTCTGTGGCTTGAGTCACCACCAAAGACCAAGTGGATATCCATGATCTGCGCTGCTACCAGAAACCATGTGGATATATGTAGGCAGTGCTGATTTGAGTGGCCTTTGGTACCACTTGAGACCTTGGGGACATCCAAGCCTATGCTGCTGCTGTGGGCCATGTCTGAGTCAATGATACTATGGTAGCTGGGTTGTGTGTTGATCTCTCAGGGCCCATGTTACCAGCAAAAGCCATGCAGATGTCCTCAGTCTGGACTAACAGCTGAGGCACTGTTGAGCTAGGCCTGCTCTTTGTTGGCCACCACACTTGGGATAGCCGGTCCTGTGCCTCACTGGGGCACAGTAGAGCTGACCCTGACATTGAAGAAGCCAGTGAGCTGACCCATAGGGCATGATTAAGGGAGAGCTGGCCCTGTGTCTAGTCTGCTGTGGGGTGGAATGGGCCAGGGAAAGATGCCTTCCCTGTCTTGCCCTTTGATGCCTGCTGCAGGTAGGGGAGCTGGCCCCGAGGTCACAAGAGTGGGAAAACTATCCCTTCCCCTCACATGCTGAAGCACACAGCAGAGTAGGCTCTGCACTTTTCCTGGGTAGCACAGTAGAGCTAACCCTGGTGGTAGATGTGGGAGTGAGCTGGCCCAAGGACATGAGAGCAGAAGAGCTGACCCTTCCCCTTGTGAGCTGCAGTATTGGGTGAGCTAGCCAGAATAGTCCTGGCTCTGCAGGCACAAGAGAGCTGGCAGGCTGACCAACTCAACTACATCCCAGGCCTGGATCAAAGGCTTTGAGTTGGCCCACCCCGTCATCTTCCCCATCTATGATCTGCTGCAGCATGTGAAAGAACAAAGCCTACAGATCGAAAGTTGTAGGATCTTCATGACACAGGGCAACAATATGACATTACAGAGGAGTTCCAGAGGGATACAGTATTGATAGTGTAGAGAAGCCAGAGGCCTCAAACCAGAGATGCACTGTAATGCAAACAATGATGCACTGTAACGAACATTTGCAAGTTAAGATGTAGGGACAAAAGGGTGTACTGTGAGATGCACTGTGTCACACTGGTTTCATGACAATATTTTTTTTTTTTTATAAATAATTTATTTATTTTTGAACATGAAATGCTTTTTTATAGCATGTTTCACAAGGGGAGGGGGTAAGAGGGGCCAGATGGTGGAAAAGTACAAAATCTTCTTGGCCTGTGCCTTGAAACATGTCATGGTCTATACGGTACACTGCCTTGAATTATGATCTACCTGCTGTTCTTCAGAAGATATGGTACACTGCTTGAGTTATGGTCTCCCTGCTATTCTTAAGATGATATGGTACACTGCTTTGAGTCTATCTGCAGTTGCTAAGCAGGATCTTGCAGTTGCCAAGCTTCAGAGGACATTGTGCAGGTGGGGAAAGGTGGGGGGTGAGGGTAAGGGCAAGGGTCCTGGCTTCTGGCATCTCCCCCTTCTCTGTTTAGTTAGAGAAGGCATCTTATGATCAATCCCAACTATGTGAATTTTGAATTTGGATGTCTAATTATGGGGGGTCTTAGACAAGTTCACAACCCCAAAACACTGATGTGAGATGAGTCACATCGATGGTCGAAGGTTTTAGGCTGTCGACGATGGGCAACGTCAAGGGACTCCGATGTGGGTGAAAGGAGGGTGAG
>NW_021604618.1:20116867-20148007 GCF_004785775.1 Grammomys surdaster
GAGAGAGAGAGAGAGAGAGAGAGAGAGAGAGAGAGAGAGAGAGGAGACTAGGGAGCTATTTTCTTAGAAGCCAGAGCTAAGGTGGTTTTCAGAAGGCCTCTATTATCTAGAGGGCCACTGTTATATCTCAACAGTTTATCTTGACAAAAAAAGAAAATGTGTGCCACAAAGGTCATTGATAGCACACTAAGTCAGACTGGGCTGAAATGAATGGGACTTAATCTTTTTTTTAAGTCTTTTTTTTTTGGATATTTTATTTATTTACATTTCAGATGTTATCTCTTTTCCTCATTCCCTACCCATAACTCCCCTATCCTATCCCTCCTCCTCCTTTTTGCTTTCATACCATTTTAATTCCATGCAAGTATTAAGGTCAGTTCTAGGTTGAGGAACTAGCAATACAATAGATGCAAGTAGTCAGGGAACAAGCAAGACAATAGACATAAGTAGTCAAAGAACAAGCAAGGCAGTGAACAGAGTCCAGTGATCACTCCCATGATCACTATTTCTAAGGGCTTATCAGGGTGACCAAAATATCTGAGCCTACTTCTCTGTCCTAGTCCAAAGTAATTTTCAAGTCTGAAGCCTACTTCTTTGTTCTAGCCTAAGATCTATATTCTTGCCTGTAATTTCTTCTTTGTTTTAGCCTAAGGTTTAGATTCCTGCCTGAAATTAATTCTTTGTTCTAACCTAGGATTTAGATTCCTGTCTGAAATTACTTCTTTGTTCTAGCCTAATGTCAAACTCCTGCCTGCAGCCAATTTTCTTATCCTTGGGCAATGTCAGATTCCTTCCAAGAGCCCATTTCCTTGTCTTTGGCAAATGTCAGATTCCTGCCAGGCAGCCCCCCAAAGATCTCCACATCTCCCCCTTTTTTATTGTATAAACAAGACTGAGCCTGTCTTAGGTTGTTCTGACAATAATGCCTTCCTTACCCATCATGGAATATGCATTATCAAAAGCAATGCACTTCTGTCTTAGGTTGGTAAGGCTCTGTTCAGAATATTACCCATCCTTGGCTTGCCAGCCTGTTAAATTAATAACTTTGTCTTGGGGGGTCCATTTTCAGTTTCAAGTCATGTACTTTGACTGCCAACATGTTGATGTTGTTAAAGACAAGCTTTAACACGATGGGCAGGAATAAAAGTTTTCCCAGGACAAAAAGGACTAGCATGATCAAGCTATATATGCCATTCTTGAAGTTTGACCAAAATGGAGCTACTGACCTCAAACCATAGGTAATTTTATCAGCATTATCTGCAGAATCAAAGCTCAGCAGAGCAGCATTTTTTAAATGTATAATCTCACTATGCAAAGTTAAAACATCCAGAGAGGTGTTAGAATTATGCCAAATACCCTACAAGTGCCTTTAAACTTTTTTTCTAATTATAATGGCTATGATTGTAAATTTTTGAAGTAACAGAACTCCATTGGTATTTGGCATGACACTCAAGATGGCTCCTTACTCCTAAACTCTGGCTTTCCATCCAATAATTTGAATAGAATAAAGAGCATCAATCCTTTGTTCAAATGCCTATCTAAATTCTCTTATATACTCAACACATTAATAACATTTTTTGCTAAATGATTAACAAAAGTAGCTGTCTTAACTTCTTGTATCAAAGCAATTGCAGAAGCAGTGGTGCTAGCAATTAATGTAATTAAAGCTGTTATACCAGCAATGATCAAGCCCACTACTCTCTTGCTTTAGCTTAAAGCCTAACTCACTTCTTCCAGTACTTGCAAGCTTTCTTCAGAAAACCAATTTTCTGTAATACTCAGGACAGTAAGGCAAAGTAAGTTGATAGACCCCTGTAACAGACATGCCAGGTTTCAACACACTAACACAATTAGAAAATATACAATCAATGCACCTTATAATAAATACTGTAGAAGAGACAAAAGTAATTTTAACAAGACAATTAAAAGAGACTTATCACATACACTAACACTGGTTGAACTCAAAACCTGTCCCAACTTTTTCTCTTGCTAACATAACATCATAGAGAACTGCAGCTAACTTCCAAATATGACTCTGAAAGTGTCCATATTCAGCCTCCCAAATGAAGATTGTTATTTCCAATATTAGATTGCTTTCCAGACCAGTACATGATTGAGTCCGAATAACTGGTCACCTTTATGAAAAGTACAAGAGTCATTATTACTTCCATTTTTGATTCTCTGTTCCACAAGGTCTAAAAACTTGAGGCAAGGTAGCTTGTCCCATCTTGGATATAGGCAAGCAAAGGCGGGCCAGAGCATATGTCCAATACAGCTTCCCAGTCACCATTGTCAGGACACTCAGCAAGCTCATAGGTCAGCATCATTCTTTGTCTCAGCATCATCATGTCTCACCTGATTGGTTCACTCCAGCAGCCACCATGCTCCTTCATCATCCTGCAGAAAAGACACAAACATACCCTTTTCCCCATATTAGATACCTGGTCGGGATCATGCCATATGCCAGTAAGTGGATCCTTCTTTTTCACCTGGGCATAAGGATGCCTAGTTGAAGCCATAGACACTCAGCAGAAAGTTCCTTGGCAGCCTTTTAAAAATTTAAAATAAAAAGAACATAATTTAAATAAATTTGCGGTATACAGGGCTATACCTCCCCCTTTTTATTTTATGAAGATATTGTTTTAAAGTTCTATGGGCCCCTTCCCCAATACCTTGTCCTTGAGGATTATAAAAAAAATCCCCGTAATAAATTGTTGACAAAGAGTCTCAAATGCTCGGCTGCAGTTGGCAGTTCCATTATCTGTTTTTGTTAAATAGATATTTTATTTATTTACCTTTCAGATGTTATCTCCTTTCCCCATTCCCATACCTCCCAAACTCCTATCCCATCCTCCTCCTACTACTTCTATGAGGGTGTGCCCCCACCCATCCATCCATTCCTACCTCCCTGCTCTCAAATTCCCAGACACTGAGGCATTCAGCCTTCTAGGGACCAAGGCCCTACTCTCCCACTGATGCCTGACAAGGGCATCCTCAACTATCTATACAGCTAAAGCCATGGGTTCCTCCATGTGTATTCCCAGGCTGGCGGTTTAGATCCTGTGAGCAAGTATGGAGACAAAGTGTGGAACAGAGACTGGAGGAGGGACTGTCTGGAAACTGCTCCATCTGGGTATCCATCCCATGTGCAGTCAACAAATGCAGACACTGTTGTGGATGCCAGGAAGTGCATGCTGACAAGAGCCTGATATACCTATCTCCTGAGAGGCTCTGCCAGAGCCTGGCATAAACAGAGGCAGATACAGCTAACCATTGAGCTGATCACAAGGTCCCCAATGGAGGAGTTAGAAAGAAAACTGAAGGAGCTGAAGGGGCTGGCAGCCCAATGGGGAGAGTGACAATACCAACCAACCAGAGCTCCCAGGGTCTAAACTGCCAGCCTGGGACTTAATCTTATTTCGGTATGTGAACTATTCTAATGCCTAGAGGCTTATGTTTAATCAAATTCCTAGCCACAGAATTTAAAGGCAAAATGCAGTGAGTTTTGCTCCTTCCTTATGGATCATGAAGGAAGTGAGGGAGTGAGACACTAAGAAAGAACAAAGCTAAGGGTGTTTCTAGGTGTGTTGGCCACTGCATGCTGCTGAACACTGCTTGAGCTTAAAGAATTCTAACAGAGAATTCTTTATCCCATCTAAGAGCAGAATGCTTATGAATCAAAGGAGAGAAAAGAAAATTTCCCTTTCTCCACCATCAATGTCAAAGTGAGCATTAAAGTCTTTGGCTCTCTCTCACAGCATCTCTGGAATCTAGTAAGTGACAAAGCCCTTGCTTGGGAGCTATTAGTCAATCTGCACAAGTGCAGTGTCTCTCTGCCATGCACTGTTGTATGTAGGGCCTCTCAATGTGAGGTAAAGAGGGCAACCTTGGAGGACCTCCCTGGCTTTGCATCTCTGGAAATAGCATGGTGATTGTTCTTACTAGTGGCAGGAGTTTACACAATGACAAGGAGGCAGGTTCCAAATAAACTATTATATTCAGTAAGCTCTGAATCCAGAGCAGGATCTGGGGACCTGAATTGGTCTCTTGAGTGTCAGTTCTGCCTTCTATGAACATTTACTGTGAGCTTTTGCTAAGACACATATGTCCAGGCAATTGTAACCAGACAAGGGCTATGGATCACTCATGCCTGTAATGTGCTACTGGGGCAGAGAGACTGTCTTGGGAATTATTCTCCTGTCTCCAGAACCTCAGGGAACATAGAAACCCCTCTCCTAATCTCTGCCTCAGAAATTATTCTCCCTGATACTCCTTTGGAAGAAGTACCTTATAACAGCCCTAAACATAGGATTTCCAGCACTCAGGGGTGGGGTAGGAGAAGGGCAGTTATTATACAGAGAAACTGTTCCCTGGACAGGGCTCTTTAAAAGCTGACCATCCATGGCTTGTCATAATCTGCTTTTCAATTTACGTAAGAATCAACAGGGAATCTAACTTAGCATACCCGGACCTCAGTGAGGCACAATCCCACCTCTTACTGAATGAACCAGTTCAACAATTTCTTCATGTAATACATCACACTGAAATTTTGTTTTGTTGTTTACTTATTTGGGGGACATGTTCTTATACAGGCTACAAGACCCGCTATGTAGCTGAAGATAGACTTGAACATCTGATCCTACAGTCTCTACCTCCAAAATATTGGAACATAAGCCCAAACACTCTCAAAGTTCTCTTTATAGTATCTAATACATATGCATAAAATGTATATAACACTTGCCTGGAAGTGTAAAACTATTAGAGACAAATAGCAAATGGGCTTTAGCATTTTAATAATTCCCCCAGAATCAGAGTGAATAAGAGGCACTTTCAATCCCCTCTATTGCTATGTTTAACCCGGCCTTCCTTCTGTGTTGCTTGATTTCATGCCCCTTTTCTTATCTAGGATCCACATCATAGAAGAAACATATTATATGTGGCTTGTTTCATGCAACACAATGATCTACAGTTCCATTCATTTTTCTGAAAACAACATAAATCTTGTTCTTTATTACAGCTGAGTAATTACAAATTTTAAGCTGCGCTTTTATGATACCACACAGGACTTACAAGAAAGAAACCATGCATGTAGGGACTGGAAATATAAGACTGGAAATAAGGAAAATATCTAATAGAAGATAGGCCCTTCTTAGAAGGCAGCAAACTAAATACAATAATAAAGATGTGTAATACTTATTGCTTACTATAAATATGATCTACTCTACACTCTCATATGTATTAGCTGCTATAAACCTCATCTTGGTCATTAGATAAAGGGTGTGAGGCACCAATGGCTTAAGTAACCTCAACATCACACAGTTATTGGATAATAGGTACTTTGTGACTCTATAGAACTCTGAAGACAATATTCATGTGGTAAAGAGTGAAGTGGAGATTTATTAGGCTTCAGATCATCCTTGTATCCTAGGGCCAGGCACATGCAAAGTCAGTCAGCAAGCAATAACTTGTCCTAAGGAAGTGAACTGAGCTGAATGAACTGCAAAGAAGTGGGGAAGAGAGATGCTGAGGTTGTCATAGAAACTTAAATGTCAGAACCAGGAGCCAGAATAAGCAATACTCTGCCTTTGCTCCTGGACAAGCTTCAGGTGAAGTCCAGGAAGAAATCCAGAGGCACTGAATAGGTTTGTGGTCCTATCACCAGACAAATAGAAGCTAAAGAATAGAGCAAGGCTCCACAATTCCAACTTGAAGAGTACGTTTATGCACCGTGACTCTGAGCACCAGGCGTCCTCCATCTAGCAGCTTGTTTAAGCTCCGAAAATACATGCCATCCTTAATAGATGAACATTTATTTCAGTCTTGTCATTCAAGTGGCTGACTACTGTGACCACAACTTTCTCAAGAACGCTTGTCATGTTGAGACAAACCACAGGAATGACTGGGCAACACCCTGAGAACTCAAACTCTGAGGTACACTAACAGCTGTGTGACCCTAAGCATGTCAGTCTGGCTACTTCTCCAAACTCTCTACTTCTAACTTAACAGCAGAGTGGCCTAGAACAGTGCCTTCATCCATGTATCCATCCATCCACACAACCAAGGCCATTCTGTGTCTCCACTGGCCCTCTTCTATTAAAGCTGCTCTCCTTGGCTTTGGTCATTTCCTCTCCTTTTTTCTTCTCTCTCCACCTTACTTCACACAGGCCATTTCATTTTCTATCTTTCTCTGGTCAGGAGAGTGGAACGGGCTAGTGCAATAAACATTTTGTGAGCCTAGCAAGTGCCCGCTTGCCATTTTAATGTCTTAGTTACTTCACATGGTCTCAGTCACCAGTCTCCTAGGGCAACAGCTCTTCATTTTGTTTCCAAAAGCAAAGCATGTAACCTAACTCCTAAATCCCACTAAAGGACAGAAAAGTTGGTACCCACTCACTCGTATTTCTCAGCAAAGGTTTCACAGACATGGTTTTGAAACAATTACTCTGGGACTGGACTTTTGAATCAATTATACACTTGATGGGTGCCAACAACATTTATTCCTTCAATATCATGTTTTTAATAATTAGAAAGTATTTCACTGGATCACAGAATGCTTCAGGCTTGCCAAAAGTGAGCTCCAGTAATGACTTTTGAGTGCTGTGAATGATTCTACTGGGGCTGCCATCACAAAAATAACCACTTTACTAAGTGGAGATGATTTTCTCTTAACTTGGCCTGCTATTTGCCGAGTATTCACTTAAATAAGCTTGCCTTTGAAGACTGGAACTTTTCATACTGCTTATTGTTGAATACAACTTAACTATCTAGAAAAAAGATTTTATAGCCCTTATAATATCAAACATTGGACACAGTGGTATAGGATGAGCTCACTGCTACTCAGCATTTGCTGTGATGGCCCACTAAGGAGAAGCAAGTACGTCTCCCACTTGACAGATAGCTGTTCTTCCAGCCCAAGAAAATGAGCCTCTGTCTATTCCAGATACTAAAGCTGAGGCTGTGATGCCTATCAATGCACTTACATTTCGAGGATTGGAGTCCCACAGGATTTCTACATAAGTAACACAGGCCATCAAGTGTCTCCTTCTTGTACATGTCCCCAGCTTTGACCTTAATCATAAGACTCTCTGTTAAGTATCCTCTATCCCTTTGTATAAGTGTTTTCAAAACATACTGAAGAGTGCTCAGGATTGACATACTATACTGTTATTAAGAAAAATAATTTAATCATAGAATTTTCAAAGGTCTGTGAATAGAATTCTAGAGAAACTCCAACAGGGATAGTTATCAGGATTTTGTAATGTGAAATTTCCTGTGTAGTCAGTCTCAGATTTTTAAACTTAGAGTCAGTCTCACTGGACCAAAAGGATGAGCATGTCCAGGAGTTATTTGAACAAAAAATAGGAGGGGTTGGTTTTATAAAAAGTTTTTGTTGTTTTGGATTTTTGATAGGACTAGGGAATGAATGTAAGGCCTAATACATGCTAGGTAAACATTCCACAATGGAACTACAACCATAGCTCTAGATATTGGTCATGAAAACACACACATGTATGCACGTGCACATGCATGCACACACACACACACACACACACACACACACACACACACACACACAAAAACAAACAATCACTAGTTCCTTGGAATTTTGTACAATATGTTTAGATCCTGTTCATGCCCCCACAGCTCTTTAGCTCTTTCCAGATCTCTCTCTCTCCCTCTCTCTCTCTCTCTCTCTCTCTCTCTCTCTCTCTCTCTCTCTTTCTCTCTCTCTCTCTCTCTTCAAATCCCACCCAACATTATATCCTTTTTTAACCATCAAGACCAGTTTATGCTGCCCAAATATTCTTGGATGTGTGGTCTTTCATTGGAGTGTGGTCAACTTAACAGGAGCTAAACTTTGAGTAAAACCCAACTCTGCCTCTCCTAGAAGCTAACAGTGACTGAAAGCTCCAACTCTGCCTCTCCTAGAAGCTAACAGTGACTGGAAGCTCCAACTCTGCCTCTCCTAGAAGCTAACAGTGACTGGAAGATCCAACTCTGCCTCTCCTAGAAGCTAACAGTGACTGAAAGCTCCATGACCCAGCTCCCATCTGCCTATTGGCATTTGGTCTGGTTCAAGCCTGCATGGCTTGTGTGTATACTGTTACAATCCCTCTAGTTGTTCTTTAATGGCAAATAAGGGCTGTCTTGTCATTCGTGACCACTAAGAAATGCTCTTCCTTGAAGTGATTTCTGTTAGACTCCAGCATAATACTTTCCAGACTAAAAATCTAAAGTACTTGTGACTAGATATTTGTCCTCTTAGGCAAATCATAAAATAAGGTATGGAAGTTAAATTATTCCAGAAATGCATGCAAGTAATATTTAAGAATTTCTGAACTTATGAATTAAATTGCCTTATAATATAATACTTTAATCAAGTATTTATCTAATTTGCAGTGAACTCAGAAACATATACCAGATGTTATTAAATCAGCTAGTTAAGTTTCATAGTATCCTGAAAAGCAACTTTATATGTATTAACTCATAGTGTTCATGCCAATTCATAGAAGTAAATGCCTCTAATCAGTAAACAAAGGAACCAAAATACAGAGAAGTTAAGTAATTGATTAAAAATCATAGAAATACATTTTTGCATTTCTTTCTTTGTAATGTGTGGACATGGCTGTGCTGTAGCACATGTGTGAGGTAGAGGACAACTTGCAGGAGCTGGTTCTCTCCTTCCATATGAGGGTCCCAGGAATCAAAGTCAGGTTGTCCAGCTTAGCAGTAGACACCTCTACCTGTTAAGCCATCTTGCCATACCATAGAGAAGAACCTGAACCATCAAAGTCTGACTCTAGACCTGAGGTTTTTATAGCTACAAAAGTAATACCATTTGTTTAAAGAAAAATAAAAGAGTTTATTGACCAAAGTAGGAGGCAAATTTAGAGTTTCAATCTAGACTTATCTTCTTTCCCAAACTAGAATGTATTTTACCACCTAAGTTCACTGGATTTAGACAAAGACTTTTCTCCAATAGAATTTTCTAAACTGTGGTGAGAATACAGATTAACAGTGGAACTAAAATTACTTCCCGAAAGTAGGCAATGACCATAAAAGAGATTAGACCTGTCGAAGCACTGTAAAGGAATCATACAACCTCCAGCCCCTCCTTACCCAGCCATGCAGGTTAGATGAAGCCCTGAGTCCCAAGTCTCTTCTTTTTTTAGGTTTTCTGCTCCATCAGTCCCTACACCTCAGCCTGTAAACTTGAAATTTAAAAACTACTTGGCTCGCTTCTCCAGATTGTGACCTTACCATGACAATCTGAGCTTGCATGTCCTTCATTAATTATCCTACTCATCTATCCTTAACAGCCCTAGATATCAGAGTATGATGTTTACGTCACATCATTTTGAATGTAGTGCTTTAGGGAAGAGTGTTCTTGAGTATGGATCAAACCTCATTGCTTTTGACTTAGAACTATAACATTTCAGGTATTGACATTATTTCATAGATCTCAAACATTCAAAATTGGAGTTTTAAGTTGTTTCTTTTTTAGCCTGGGTAATCTAAGCAGTATCTTCAGCAATGGGGTATTATCTTCTAGTTCTGATGGGCAACTAAGAGGACTCACAAGAGTCTAGATTGTCTGAGGAACTTCTGGAGCCTTCCTGACCAATGCCTGTGGAGATATCCCACATCTGGATGACAGTATAGCCAGGCACACGGGGTAACTCATTTGAATGGACCTTTCATATCTTTGTTTCTGTTAGAAGATAACTGGTTTCTATATAACTTACTCACAGGGCCTTCATTTTTCTTAATCCTCCCTAATCCCACCCACCTGCCCAATCCTCTTCCACCCTGCTCATTTAATCCTTCCACTCCCCACCTTCCTGCCTGTTTAACCCTTCCACTCCACACCTTCCTGCCTGTTTAGCCCTTTCCATTCCTGGTAGTCCCACTTTTCTACTTACATTTCTTTCTATGTTCTTCTATCATCTCCTTTTAGGGAAGTTTTTCCCAATATCACCTTTCTAGCTTCCTGGTTTCCAAATGTATTCCAAGATAAACGAAATTAAAGCTTGATTCTAGGATCTGCATAGGAGACAGAATTACAGCATTTGTCTTTCTGGGCCTTCATTACATCATTTAGTAAAATTATTTTCAGTTTCATTCTTTTGCTTGCAAATTTCATTTTTCTTTACAGTTGAATAAGACTCTGTCATACATAAGCACCATGTTCATCAGTTGGTGGACATTCGGGCGGCTTCTGGTTCCTAGTTTCTTTGAATAGTGCAGCAATTAACACGGATGTGCCAGTCACCCTCTCATAGGGTATAGAGCCCTCTGCTTATATGCCCAGAAGGACAGCAGGATCACATGATAGTTTTAGTTCCAGGTTGTTTGTTTGTTTTACAAAAAAAATCTGGACTATTTTCCAAGAGACTATGCTAGCTTACACTCCAATAGTGTATAAAAGTCCCTTTGTCCCCATACATGACTACATTTGTTATCATTTGTGTTCTTTGTACAGCCATTCTGACTGTGGTGACATGGAATCTTCAAGTAGATTTTTAATCTGCATTTCCCTGGTGGCTAAAAATGTTAAACTCTTTTAAGTGTTTTCTGGTCAAGTGTGTTTCTGTTTTTGAACACTGTTTATAGTTTTATTGCCCATTTTATAATTAGGTTGTTTACTTGATGTTTAGTTTTTTAGTTCTTTGTATATTCTAAACATGAATCCTTTGTTGATCATATGCTGGAATAGTTTTTTACTGATCTATGGGGTGGCTATGTGCTTGATTGACAGTTTCCTTTGCTGTACAGAAAACAAAGGGTCAGGAGATCCCATTTGCATATTCTATTGTAAGGGTTTTTGAATTTAATATCTTCTTTGATTGAAGGATCCAATTCCTCTATCTTGTCATCAAACCCTGGTATTCTGTCCTCTTCATGATTTATCTTGCTAATCTTTCACTGAGATTTTATTAAACTTCATAAGTTTTTCATTTCCTACTTTATTTAAGTTTGAGGCATTTTTTCAGCATTTCTGCCTCTTTATTGAATCCAATTTTCATATATCATGCATGTATGTATGTGTGTGTATATATGCCTGTATGTATGTATGTATGTATGTATGTATGTATGTATGTGTATCCCTCTGCAATGCAGATAACCCACTTCTTGGTTCTGAGAGGATGGTCAGTGCTAAGTGGGCATGTTTAGGTTTCTAGTGAAGAGAAACTCACTGTTTTTGGATCAAGTTTACTGATGTAGCTTTTGTAAAGGCCAAACAACTTTGTGATGTCCTCTGCTTTGCATTTCTGAGTGGTTATACTGACAAAAATTATACAAAGACTTAAAATAAAAGTAACCAGTATTACTTCCTCTAGCTGGGATGGGAGAAGAGAAATGTCTATGAATCTACCTGTCAGTCTGATATCTCTCCAGGGAAGAATGAGAAAAATCAAAAGTAATCATAAAAATTGATTTAGTGTTAGACTTAATCCCTAAAATTGAGTTTGGCCATCAATGTTTCTAGTTCCTAGACATATGATCTACTAAGGCTTATCTTCTACAATAAATTAAGATTAGTAACCTACTTTACAGGATTGTATCAAAATTATGAGAAATTTGTATACACTACTTAGCATATACCAGACCACATATTAAATGCTTAATGAAAAGAAATAGTTATTGGTAATGGTATTGTTCCAAAGCATTTAATGTTCAATCATAGTCCTAATTTTGAAATCAATTAACTTTGCCTAGGAATAATACATAGTGATTTAGCAAAGCTTCTTTTCAAGTATCTAATCTAGGTTTTTTTTTTCAGTGACACTACTCTTAAAATTAATTTGGATTTATGTCTTACAATTGTCTTAGCACTGTGAGGTTGGGACTTTTTGGCATTTTCTCAAAAAACTGGCAGTAGTTCTACCTCAAGACCCATCTATACCACTCCTGGACATATACCCAAAAGATTATTAATAAATATTAACTATCAAATGCATGTAACATGTTACATTCTACAGACCCAATGAAGCCAAACAAGAAGGAAGGCACAATCAAGGAATCTTGACTCTCACTTAGAAGGGAAAATAAAAGTCATAAGAGGAAAATGGAGGGAGGAAAGTGGGAGGAAGGAGGTGAGGAAGGTAATGAAGAAGTACAGGCGAGATGGCTAGATGGCAGTGAAAATGAATGGAAATCTGCATCTGAAGAGAGTGAGGAGGTGGGGGAGGGCATCTCCAGGAGGAGACAGAGACCTGGGATAAGGGAGATGCCTAGAGGTCAATGGATATGACCTTAGCTATGAATCACTACAATGGGAATATGGAACCTGGAGAAGCCACTTCCTGTAGCCAGACAGGAACTCCAGTGGAGCAATAGAGACACCAACCTACCTACAAAACTTTCAACCCCAAATTTATCCTAGGCAGGTAATACAGCCACAGAGGAAGAAGCAAAGTCTGAGGGAGTGGCTAAGCAATAACCAGCCCAGCTTTATACCTATCCCACAGGCAAGCACAAATCCCTAACACTATTAATGATGCTCTGTTATGCTTGCAGACAGAAACATGTCCTCTTGAGAGGCTCCACCCAGCAGCTGACTGAGGCAGATACAGACACCCACAACCAAAGAGTGGAGGAGTTTGGAGACACTTATGGAAGAATGGGAATGAAGAATTACAAGCCCCTATGGGGATAGGAGCTCCATAGGAAGACCAACAGAGCCAACTAACCTGGACTCTAGAGATCTCAAAGTCTGAACCACCAATCAAAGAGCATACAGGGACTGGACCTAAGCCTTCCTGCACATATGTAGCACATGTGCAGCTTGGTCTTCATATGTCTCCTGAACAACTGGAATGGGGGCTATCCCAAAAGCTGTTACCTGTAATTGCGATATGTTCTACTAGCTGGACTGTGTTGTCTGTTCTCAGTGGGACAAGATGTGCCTATCCTTACAGAGATTTGACGTGCCAGTATGGGAAAATATTCAGAGGAGCCTCCACCTGCTCAGAGGAGAAGGGGAGAGAAGATGGGGGAAGGATTTTGGGAGAGAGTGATCTGGAGGGGGGGAGTGAACGGTATATAAAGTGAATAAGTAAAAAAAAAATTAAAAAGAAAGGAAAAAAGAATGGGCCATTTAAAAGATAATTTCCTAGGGTACCATCAGAACTGTCTAGGTTTAGACTTTATATTTACATTATCTATATCTAGTTCTAGTACCTTGCCTGAAATGCAAACCAGATCGTCCAGCTGCTGGCTCAATACCTTCCTCCTTAACTAACAGGCATCAGTCACATATACTAAAGTGAGTCCTTGATATTCTTGTACTCACTTCCAAACCTGCACTTCCCTCAGTCATCCCACAAACGATCTCATAACTCACTGTGATCATAGGTGGGAAATCTCACATTCATCTTTGATATCTCCTCTTACTGATGCTCAAGAGTAAAAACCCATTAGGATGATTGTCTGTCTTAGCTTTGGCTTTTCTGCATACCCAGACAACTTCCTTTAGGACTGAATGAATAGTTTACAGTATTTCAGGGTAGGTAATATATCAAGGACTTTAGCTATCCTGGCATTGATCACCTTGACTATGTGTGTTTTAATGGTCTAGCCATAGTCATAAGAATGGTAGCTATTCTCAGGCTCAATAGGATATATTTTCTTTTTAGCAAGTCTGATGCATACAATATGCTTACTAAATTTCTAATATTCCACCAATAAAATTCAATCTTCGGTCCTAAATCTGGTAGGATTCTTCAATGAGACAAAACAGCCTCATGTTGACGAGTTAATTAAATCGTGTCCCTTCCTTCGTCATTGAGGTATAAAGGGCAAGAAATTTATATCCTAACTATAGATTACTTTTTACCTTACCTGAAAGGCCTTAGCCAGCACAATTACCCAAAGGCTCAGAGGGAATTTGGTCCAATTCAGGGTTCAGCATGACACAGCATCAGACTAGAGACTCTATTGCGCAAAATCAGAGGCCCCACAGTAACCACAGAACCCATCAGAGCCATCACAGGTTGCCATAGCAGATACTCCTGATGGAGCTATGGATCTGTAAAGATGCCCATCTAGTGCCTGTTTGGAGATGAAGCATACACATTATATCAGTCAGCATTAAGTGATATGGTATTGCCAAAATTAATTAATTCAAAATCCATAAGCCCAAAACATGTATGGTAGAAGGATACCTGCTTATATTCAGTCCCACTTATAGAATTTGTGCTTTCAGCCATCACAGCTCTAGTTTTTGTGGTTTCCCAGAGATTTCTAGGGCTTTCCATATATCAGTCTCATATATGATAGACAGATTGTTGCAATAAATTCTTAAAGTCTTCCTTTCTTTATTCTTTCTCCATAAACAATTTATTCCACTCAGTGGCAATAACAGTCACAGATACACATAAGAGTTTTATTAAATCTTAAGATATCACTGCCTCCCATTCACATTATACCTCTTGACTAAGAGGCTAGAAAACAAGAACAATGACCACCTCCCTCTAGGGTAAATGAATATGAATTTTAGGGGGAGGTAAGGGTACTCTATCATGAAAGATTAGGGAAGAATAAATTTGGTCTGTTGGTTCTCATCTACCCCATGTTGACAGTAAACTGGCAAACCCAGTGGAAGACACAGTGACTGGGGTGATGAAAGTCTAAATTGCCCTAACACAGAAGCTACCAGGACAAGTAGTAAAGCTAGCCAAGTGTGAAGAAATAAAAATATGCAAGTATGAGTTGTAGCCAAGAAGCTAGCCTTTACCCTAGAGAAAAATATTCTGCCACTTGTCCTGGAAGACAGTTCTAGATGAGCTGAAGAAGGGAAGAAATGGGAGCAGAGCATGAGGAGTCACTTAGAGATATCCAGGGGATTCTGTGTGTCTGGAACCCTTACTTCTACAGGTTCTAGCAATGCTCCTTGTTGATGGCTCCTACTGAGCCCCTTCTCAGGAACTGACTTACAACAAAGGGAACTACTTCAATCAGGGTCACACTCTTTCCCAGGGGCTGTAATTGTTCAATGATTGCAGAAGGAATACACAGGCCCTGTTTTTTGTTGATTTCAGATATTCCTCGAGATCTCATTGTGTAGTATGGCTTCCAGAGGCAGTGGCTAAGTCTTAGCAGCAACTGACTTTCACTGGATTCAATGCTTCTCTCTGCCTAATCCTGCCTCCTTCAATCCTTTATACATGTTGCTCCAAAGCACCTACACTAAACTCTCTCTCTCTCTCTCTCTCTCTCTCTCTCTCTCTCTCTCTCTCTCCCTCCCTCCCTCCCTCCCTCCCTCCCTCCCTCCCTCCCTCCCTCTCTCTCTCTCTCTCTCCTCTCTAGCTTTCTCTCTCTCCTGTCTGATAGACAAATTATTACAATAAACTCTTACACCCATCCTTGGCTCATTCCTTCTCTATAAAATACTTTGTTCTACTCAGTAACAAGTTTTGGCCTCAAATGTAGGGCAGATAATATCATCCCCATCTCTCTTTAAATACTAGGTCCTTACAAGGCCTACAGGCTTCACCCCGTGGTCTCTTTGGTGTTCCTCTTAGTCTCTCCACTAACCTCCCCACTGACCTGCCCTTGTGAAGCGGCTCCCTAGATCAGGCCCTTGAACTTGCTATTTCCTCTTCCCAGAGAGTTCTTCCCCTAGTATGCATATGGTCTTCCATCTCTCTTCATCCTGATAGTTGAGCTACTAACACTTTATCAGAGGGTCAGCTGTGTCCCCTTTTCAAAAATGTTCTCTATTCCTACTTGCTTAATTTCTCTTCATAAATTTTACCACTCTTTAGTGGTCTGTTATTGGTTGATTGTTAGAACAAGAACTATATGTAGGCTATGCAGGTAATTCAGAGACATACTATATGCTTTATATGAATGGTGCCCAAGGTTAGGTCTCCTGTACACACACACACACACACACACACACACACACACACACACACACAGTTATATTAGCAGACATTTAACAAACAATGGCTGAATAAATATCTGAAATAATATATAAATAAAGAATATGACTACAGATATCTAAGTATTTAGTTTTTCCAAACAGAAGAATAAGACAATTTGAAAATATTTTGGTAATGATCTCCTTCTAGACTGGAATAAATTATATCCTTGAGTAATTTGTTATAGTCTTGAATTTCTTGACATCTATAGGCTAACAAACATCCCAAATAGTCAGGCAAAGCACAGAAACGTTGTTAAGGAAGGGATTCAATGTGGGT
This sequence comes from Grammomys surdaster, assembly GCF_004785775.1. Classification (NCBI taxonomy): domain Eukaryota; kingdom Metazoa; phylum Chordata; class Mammalia; order Rodentia; family Muridae; genus Grammomys; species Grammomys surdaster. Next base: position 20,133,076 of record NW_021604618.1, read on the forward strand.
GTTTCTTGATTTTCTTTTGTTTCAGATACTTGCTTTATTTTTATTTTTAATAGTAATACTCATCATTTATCTACACCTGGAGGTCAATCATTCAGATACAAGCCATCTTGGCCACTACAGCCAGGAGGCAAATCACAATGTAAGAAATGTGGTATGAGCCATCAAAAGAGCTCATACTAATTACTTTAAATGCATTAATTTCTAGATATTAAGTAGAAGAGACTTGATATAGAAAAACAGAAACCGCAGGAATCTTTGGAAGAGTTGTGGGAGCAGGGGCTACTTTGCTTTGAGCTAGCCTCACCTTGACTACAGTGCTGAGACCACCTCCATTGTACTGTTGTCATAATCCCTAAAGTTGTGTGCTAGGTTTTCATAGGTGAAGTCTGGCTCTAAAGATGTTCTTGACTTCTTTACTTGACATTGAACTCCCAAGGTAGTAGTAGAAGACCTCCATGGGTATGTCTTTGCTTCACTGGTAGAATGCCAGTATTATTTAAGTACTCAGAGGATAAGAGCCCATATATGTGTGTAGTACAAATCTGACCGTCCTTACTCTGGGGATGCTGAAATTATGGAGACTATTTAGTTGATGGGGCTGGACGTCTCAGTAATCTCAACCTAGTACTAAAGGCCTGGGTGATTCCTAGAGAGCCACTAGCCTTTAGTACTTATTAGATCTGAAAGAAGCTAAAGTCCTGTGTTAACAACAACAACAAAATAGCAGCAGCAGCATTTCAACGAGGTAAATGAACTCATAAGTAGAGAGATGAATTTGCCAAGAAGATGCAAACAGAAGACTTTCTACCAGTCCTCCTTATAGCTCATCTAGCATTCAGAAACTACACATCTATTATAGACTTTTTCACTTCAATCAACTTAATCAAAAACATTCCCCAGAAGTGTGCCCAGATGCTTGCCTTTTAGTTCATTCTCGATCCAGTTATGTTGACAACCAAAGTTAACCATGACAATGTTCATTTCACTGGTACAAGTATATCATACCTAGAACCTACTTGGGCAGTCATCATTTTTTAAATGCTCATGGGCAAGCACATAAAATAAAAAGGAAAAATGTATGTCAAATGTATTAGATATTCTCCAGCCAATGTTTGAATGGTGAAGACATTAAAACGGAGCTATTTCTTTGCTCTGAAAGAATCTAGGTCAGTGTGGACATGGATTGGGGTAGAAGGGAGACAAAAGAAGTTTATTGAAAATTAGTAGTGTTCATTATTCCCAAAGCACTTACCATTTGTCATCTCTTTCACTTATCTCCATGAAGCCAGGTCCAAAGTCATTTCCATTTCATGAATGAGGCAAAAAAATGCCTAGAAGATGAAAGATATATGTGGAGCCCATGGAGATACTGAAAAGGAGGGTTCTGTAGATTCAAGGCCAAGTTACAGTGCACTGTCACCTTTCTCCACTTATAATACCCACTCTATCAATCCTAAGCACCCTCCTCCGTCTGTATAGTCCCCGTCCCCTATCCCATTTTCTCGTTCTCGCTTTCAATTTTACCTCCAGCATATGTCCTCGTCTTACACACTTGGCATATCTATGTATCACTCTATATGGGACCCAGTGTTAAAATCCGTGGATATCACATCTCTCTGTGCTAAAGAAGTTAGTTAATTTCCCAGAATAGCTACATAGGAAGGTCTGGAAAGTCCTCTGAGAAATGACACAGCTCTTCAGATGGTGGGAGTAGGATGGTGGGGAAATACCAATATCCCTAGTAGGAAAACTTAAGAAGACATTTCAAAAGTCTCTTAGTCATGCATCAAGGAGTCTTGAGAAAGACCAGTCAACTCTGCCTATTTTTGCTACTGAGAAAATGTAAACACTTCTGTATTTGTTTTGTGGTTTCCTAGGCTATCTTTCCCAGAGGGCACTCAGGATTATGTGTGAGGGAGGAAGAAAGGGGAGTCCAGATGAGGCAGAAGGACAAGGGCAGTCTCTTTTTACTGAGAATTTTCATGTCACATTAGAAATCAACATGGAGATGACATTACTGTAGTGAATGTTGTTTCATGCAACTCTAAGGTCAGACTTTATAAAAATCTCACAACTTTACAAAAATCCCACAGAATAGAGAACTCTGACTCTAAGATGAAAACAATGGCTAGAGTTGATAATTCATTTCCTCTCATACCAACAGTGGGCAACAAAATTAGAATCCTACCCCTAAAGCCCAATCCTACTCCTTGATGGTGTATTCCTGTGTAGAGTTTCAGACTTCCTTTGTTGAAAATTATATTCCTTGTTATTAAATTAGCCTTCAATGTAAACATAGCCTTGAATAAATCCCTATAGTTTCAAAACTAACTGGGACTAGAACTGATGTCAGCACTGAAATTACATCAGATTAGAGACTTGATTTCCTGGAGGAAGAACACCTTCTAGGAAACAAATGCAGCAGGAAGTTTGAATGTTTAGAAATGATTGTTAGTCAACTGGCCAGCAGGTACTTAAAGGAGTGGGCAATGTACTAGGTCAAATGGATTGCTAGAAGAAAGGTATCTTCTACTGATCATCTCTGGTCTTTCCTCTGTCCATGTTAAAAGTATTTGAGCAAGGACAGCATGTAGGCATGTTACCAGGGTTTTAGCAATCCACTGATGAAGGTAAAATGCATAGCATTGTGGATTATTAGCAACAGTCAGGAAAAGTGATGACACACAAGAAAGGACAAGTGACATAGGGCTGTCATAAGTCTCAAAGAAGATGCCCAAATATAGAATTTACTGTACTGAGTGATGCCTTTGAGAAATTAGCCATCAGCATTGATCTTTTCTTTCCCCCTGAATTTTGGTCACAAATATGAAGAGGTCCTGTTGAATAAGAATTTGTAGAGATGGATTTTCATGTCCTTTAATACCTGCTTCAAATTCTGAACACAGTAAGATCTCTGCACTTTTGGGTCACCTCAAGTCCTCATCCAAATATGGTCCTCACTTTGTCCACAGTTTAGATTCAGAGACCCTTTTTGAGAACTTGAATAGAAATTTCTTCTAGATCATTATTTTGTAACCAAGTGATAAGGTGAAGCCAGACTTTTCCATGCATACTTTTTCCATGATAAATCAAGTAAGTGAATGAGTGAATGAATAAAGGGTGGCCTGTTCTCTTATACCTAGCTAAGCATTCCATGTCTTGAGCCTGAATTTGAAAACAAGGGATGAGCAAAAGATTTAAAACTGAAGATGACGAACAGTTGATGGGAGATGCTGGGGAAAGAAGCAACAAATCTAGTACAGTTAGAACAGAGAGCCAGGAATACAGAAGAAGGGCTGAAGAAGAACGGGAGAAACTAGGAGAGAGGTCACTAAGTACAGTTAGGCTTCATTTTGGCAGGTGATTCAATTCAATGTTTTGAGTAGAACATGGTGTGTTCTTGCCTTCTCTGTGCTTCTCTTTCATGGCTACTTCCCATCATGTTCTTTTCTCCTCTCTGGCTCATCCTCAAGACCCTAATTGTGGACCTTCCCCAACATTTGTTCACTCTTCCTTCTTTCTCTCTCTTTCCTTATGAATAATTCATAATCAAATGAATAATTCATTAACAATTTAATAATCACTCTCATTTCCCTATTAATAACTCAAATACTTATCACCTGTTTTTATCTTTCACTTGGTTTCCTCAGAACACACTGGTAATCCCTTCGGAATGTGTGATGACTTGGTGATGTGTGGACTTGGGGCTTGGCTAAGCATTCCTCAGACTTTCCTTTTTAAGCAGCTTTCTGATTAGCACAAACTTGTCACTCTCTTTTGCAAATGGAGGAAAGGCAGAGCCACACATGCACATGCCTTCTCCCAGTTGCTCAATCAACAATAGGCTACAGTATTCAGCAAAGTGATTTTACAGACATAGTTGAAGTCCCACGTAGTTGCTTTTGAATTCATCCAGAAATTACCTTAATGTGTTTGCTTTATTGAATGGAAGCCATTTATAGAGAATCAGAGATGTCAATCAAGCATGTAAGCTTTCTCTAGCCAATGTGGGACTCATACCTCACATGGAGTCCCTGAGCTTCTGCCTGCCCACGATCTATGTTCCTTACCTGCTCCCTGGACTTCTGCCTGCACGTGATCTTCCTTTCTAGCTGCCCTTTTGTGGATTTGTGCTTACATGGCCAGCCTCTATAACTGTGGGGCTAGATCCAGGTAAAACTGTATATATGTGCTATTTATACCCATATCGAACGTTTATATGATTATTATTATTATTATTATATTATGTGGATGCACATGAATGTTCACATGCATAGAATTCAGAGGTGGATAGGTAGATAATGAAGATGATAGACAGACAGACAACCATTCTAACAGTGCTTGCTATTTTGATTCAACACTGATACAGGATGTTCTACAAACATATTCAATTTAATTATCCATAATAAAATTCACTTGCTCTTTTTTCCTCATTCTATACCCAAACCAACTCCTTTATTTTCATCGAATTCATGATAACTCATGTTTGGAATTTGGGAAACAGAAAGACATTTCTTCCTTTTCATCTCTAGTATCAGGCAGTCTCTTCCTTCATACTGGTTTTCCTTTGAAGTTTCTCTTCTTTCATCCTGAGACAGGCAATTTCTCACTTCATGCGGAGAAATTGTCTTCTTCTTAAGATTTGTTTCCCCCTGTGTTAATTTACACACTCCTTCAACAATTAACTTGTGTTGTATTACTTTGTCTGAAGATTAAAAATAAGTTAAGGTGCTCTGAAGCACTGACTTTAAGCCAGCAAAATGATACTCAATGTAACATAAGTGCATGTGTAATGTACGTGACTTTAAAAAAAAAATCATCTCAGTTCACCCACTATTCTCCCATAAGATGAATATGAGTAACATTCCCATTCTTTGGATGGCATAATTGAGGTATAGAAAGTTTAATTATCTTCATCATTCATACATCTAAGGAGTCAAAATCTAGGATTTGAATCTGGACCCTATGACCCACCACTGCCATCGCCCCTGACTGAATTGAATTCTCACAGCTCTTGAATGTATAGTCTGCATGTTTTCACTTGGTAACATCATTTCTTGAAAGAAACACTTCCAACTCTCTGACCCTTGGGTCCGATTCAACTTTCAGCTCTCAAAAAAAGCATTTAGCAAGTCACACATGTTTTTCTGTTTTCCCAAGTCTTAGTGCATTTCCTATAATTTAACTGATGGATTTACATGCATAGTTCTCTCATTTCAGATTGTAGAGGACCAAGTTTGCATTTTTTAAATTAAGAAATACTCTAGAAATGTGTGCAAGTATTAGTGTACACTTAAAGACAGAAACAAACACCCAGTTATCTCTGGCAGGTCTGTGCCAGAGTGGTCAAGTACATGCTGAATCACTTGGTTTTCAGACACTGAAATATAGTCTAAATAATAAAACATATTCATAAGAAAAAAATCAGCAAAACCCTTTCATTTAAGGAAAATAAGAGCAATTCTCTGGCCTCTTCCAGACAAATTCAGGATCGAGTTATTCTAACACATCTGTGTGGTTCTAGAGCTTGGCATATTGACAATAGCTGCAAACACTAGTGATTAAATACGGTTCATCTACTACTTTGTGTATATTTTCCATCATAGTATTCATTAAAATGCCATTGGTTACTTATACATCTTTATTAAAATACCATTTGCTTTAACAACTATTTATTAACATCTAGTACAATCTTCCCCAAATGTTTGTCAAGTAAATTAAAGAGGAAAAAATCAACTATTTAATTATACATCTATGAATGCTAAACCATGACCAGTTTATAAGGTCAAGACATTGGCTTTTTTTTTCTCATTATGTTTCTAATGTCTTAAGTATAGATATCTCTCCTCAATTGGAAGCATCCCTGTGATGACATGGTTTTGTGTCTTTGTTATGGTGGAAGACAAACAAATGTGTATGGGTGACAGAACTGCACAGGGTATATACAAACACAAATGAGTACAAGCAAGCAATGGAAATCAGGACAGCTGGATATTAGTCACTAAGTTATATCCACGCCTCTTTCCTCAGAGCTTTGTGCAGGTAACTAGCTGGTTAGCACTACTGTAGGAAACTGTATAAAAGCCACTAAGGAGTTCTTTGTATTCCTTCTTACTACTGTTTGTGTGTCCGTGGCTTCTCTAAAAAGTTAAAAATAGAATAACCAATTTCTTTAGCAAAGACTTTATAATGTCTTGAAGTGAGTACAAGTGCCACTGCGGTGATCAGTCAACCCAGTACTAATGCTTCAGAATCTCCTTTAGATATACAACTGGAAAATTGCCCCAAACTCAAAGCAACTGAGAAGGAACAATAGAAGAAATGATCTCTAGCTTGAGCTTGTGTTAAAACTCCTATCTACTTTTCATCTGCCTTGAGTGCATGAGACACCATGAGGAAAGTTGAATAAGATGCCCAGATCTTCTCCACATTCGTTTTTGGTAGTACTTTATATAGACATTGCCGGAGTACCTTTGCCTTTTATCAACTAACATAAAATATTTCCGAATCAGATACTGAAATTCCAGGAGAGTGCTTGGTCTTGGGTGGTGTTGGCTGCTTTCTCTGGGTGGTAACAATAATTATAAATGATAATAACTGTAATCATGTAATAACTCTGATCATATGACAACTAGTCACTGTGGTAGTGGCTTTCTATATTCTCCTGAACTAGGAGGTTTGTGGAGACCAAACCAAACCAAATCAAAATAATCGCTATTCAAATTCAAGTGATACTTTTTCTGTCAGTTGTCTCCACAGGCACAGAAATGTTAAGAGGCAGCCTGCCTTGGGAATGGCCAGCACTGGAGACACTCCAGGAGGACTGAGTCAGACTGACATGACCGCAGCTCTGGTCTCTCAACGTTGATAAAACAAATGCTTTGACAATGCCAGTTCTACTGTGAGTCACCAAGTGCAAACAGGGTGATAGTGGAGTCCACATCAGAAAAAAGTCTCTTCTGAGGCACAGGAATGGGTCACCCTGGAACACTGGTTCTTGTCCACAGAAGAGGAAACCAAGCAAGACATCTGTTTCCTCTGGTCTACTGAGTCCTCATCTATATCCACAGACTCTTTCCTCTGACTCTTGAGTTGGCTAGAAAAGAGAATGGACTCATGTATAACATTTGTTGGAACTCCAGAAAGATTCTCTTTTTTTTTCTGTGAAGGTCCATATATGGTTATGGCATTCGTCCTTAAAGAACTGTGGTTAAGGGCTTCCTGGAATGGGCAGAGGTCTGGTTACTCATGAATGAAACCTTCATCATCTCCTGGGGTCACTAGTCTCTTCTATATATAGGTAGTTTAACTTGGGCTACACTTATGCCCTGGGGAAAGAGGGCTACATACTGAAATCAAGTTCTCCTGAATTGACTTCTAACATATGACGCTTTGGAAGGAGCAACTTATTTTCATGATTCAGTTTCACAGATATATGTACATAAGTTTTAGATTTATTTTGTTCTCTTGCAAGCTTCACTCTTAACTTTTTTCACTCATCTTTTCCATATTGATTTAGCAGCCCATTCTACTAGCCTCTATTTGTCTCTCCCCTTCTGTATCACTCACACATGTAATATGATCCATGTAAATGATATTGTCTTGCATGTATTAAATCAACTAAAATGTTATTTAAATGGATTTAAATTTTTTTCTTTTTCTTTGTTACCGCTATATATCTTCATTTCCCATTCTTCTTGGTGTATGCTTTTCTTTTCCCTGGGCTTCTTGTTAAAAATGTTACCAATACTTTTAATCATATTTCCTTTCATATAGCTTCTCATTCTATGTCTGTACTCCTCTCATGTGTGTGAGTATGTGTGTGTGAGTGTGTGTGTATGTGTGTGTGTGTGTGTTTATACTTTTAAGTCCTTTAGGGGGTGAGTTTCTAATCCTACAATTCAATCATGAAAAATGACAGAACCATGTATCACTGAGCATCTTGGATCCTGACATGAATATAAGACCTAGAGAGAGAGAGCTATGTGTCTCCCTAGGGAACCAGCATGTTTAATATGTGGGAAGAGTTGACAATTGTGTAAGAGATTTTTGTATCTGCTAAAATAGAGCTCTTCCTTGAAGTCTCACAGGAAGAAAAATACAATTAAACTTTAACTAATGGAATTGACAAAAATTGAGAACCATGACAGTGGAGAATCAAAGGGAGATGTCTAAGGTAGAAAGAGTCAAGGCCCAAGATCTCAAATCATCATCTAGACAGGAACCTCCTACCAATGAAAAGTTTTCTCATAGTAAAGTCAAGTGCTTTCCTCAGGAGCCAATCATGATAGTTTTGTTTTTGAGGCAATCTCTCACTAACCTGGAACTTGATGACTATGTGTGGTTGTCTACCCAGTGAGCCCCAAGGACCTGACAGTCTCTACTTTCCCAGAGCTAGGATTACAAGTTCATTCCATGGTGGGGATTAAATTCAGGCACTTGGGTTTGCAAAGCAAGATCTTTACTGATAGAGCTATCTCTCCAGCCATCCCTAGCAGTATCTTTTAATACATGTATACATTTCGTAACCATATAATGTAGGTTGGGTTAATTTCTCTTTCTCTAAGAATTCAATCCCAGCCAGTGTGTGTGTGTGTGTGTGTGTGTGTGTGTGTGTGCGTGTTTTACATGTGTGTGCAGGTATATGCTCACGTACCTGCGCAGAGGCCAGAGGTCTAAGCTGAGGTGAATGCTGGCATTACAGATACATTGCTTTTTCTATGGTTGCTGGGAATTGGAATGTGGACCCTCATGCTTACAGTATAAATATTTCACCTAGTGATCCATATCTCCAGGCCTTCATCATTGTTTACAATAAAAAATTTCAATATCCCCACCTTATTCATTGCCTATATCTGCAAAATAGTCTAAGAATGAAATTAATGAAAACACATAAACTTCCAAAATTCTGTCTTCTGACATTTTGAAACATATAACAAATTATTTTTATCTATAATTATACAATAGAACTCCCACTATTTAATAGGAATTATTAAGGAGATATTTTACCTTTCTTTTATTCTTTGTAACTCCCTGTGGATTTAACCTTATAAGACATTTTAATCAAGAATAGTTATATTTCAAGTGCTTGACGGACATATAGGAGAGAGGCTGTAGAATTCAATTGCCTGGTTATAGACTTCTGTTCTTGGGGCTAGTGGGACCTCCTTTAAGGTTCTGGTTGCCTAAGATTTGGACATTTTTTCCCAGTAAAGTATATTACTCTGTAGAGGCTGATCACTAGTTATATACTATTGATGAACTGAAAAGAAATAAAGGTTGTTCTAAGAACTTTAAGTTTCCTCTTTAAAAAAAAAAATCATGTTTTGGGCCCAAGAATGCAAAAGCAAAGGTCAGTGAGTTATCCCATCTTCTCTGCTTTCTCCATTACAACTCAGGCAGCCTATTGCTTCTTGTTGGAGAATGAACTCTTCATCCATATACCTACCAAGGAAATGCTTTAAACACAACTTCTACAAAGCAGTTATAATGTTAGTAAATTGAAATTGTACAGTATCTGGTGACAGATGTTCAAGGAGCACTCATGCAACTACCATCTTTAGACAATTCTCTACGTCTCAGTGTCCTTCACTTTCATGGGAAACATGGAGGTGATATTGAGTGCCTGGTGAGACACAGCATCAGACAGACTTTATAATGGGCCAGATGCAGTATCTGCTATAAATCATAAACACACCCCACATGGGGCGCCAAATGTGGGAAAAATAGCCCCAGCAGTGGTGGAGTCTCAGAGGTGTTCCATGCCGTGGGTCCCACATACAGGAGGAAGTCTAAGGTTCCAATGGCTGGAGGCTTTGGTGACAGCAGGCCCCAATGACACAAGGAAGTCTTTGGTTCCAAAAGGGTTTATTGTCATGGCGGATGGTGGATGGATCTGGAAGTACCCCCACCCCACCCCCAGTAAAACTCAGGGCAGTCTTGAGTTAAATAGGGAGGGAGGAAGGGGAAGTTCTGGGGAAGCATGCTTAATTTGCTCCACCCTCTGGCCTTCATTAGTATGTAAATCCTTAGGGCCTGAGGCCTGTGGTCACGCTTTCTATCTGTGCACTTTGGGAGGGGCTGTAATGGCCTACGTGACTGAACAATATAGGTCTATGGAGACGAGACTGTGTGTCAGGACACTGGGTTCTGGGGATGTGGCCGAATTCCTGCCGGTTCTCACTTAGAATCTCAGGGTTCTAGGCCCATACCCAGCCATGAACCAGGATACCCTTACACAGTCCCACATATACACGCTGTAGCAACTTGAATGACAATGGTTCCTGTAGTCTCATATATTTTATGCTCGGTCCACAATTGGTAAAACAGTTTGGGAAAAATTAGGAGGTATGTGGCCTTGTTGGAGGAGGTGTGTCACTGGGATGAGTTTTGAGTTTTCAAATTCCCATGCCATTTCCAGTTAGCTTTTGCTGCCTCATGATGTGGATCAAATACAAGCTCTCAGCTACTGTTCCAGCACCATGACTGTCTGTCTGCTCCCATACTTGCTGCTGTGATGGTCATGAACTCTAATCCTCTGGAACCATAGCTCTCAAATTAAATGCTTTTATAAGTTGTCTTGGCCACGGTGTTCTGCCATAGCAATAGAAGAGTAGTTAACACACTAATGAAAATGGGGAAAAAAAAAGATGAAAAGTGTGATTGGTTCATAATTTCCATTTATTTAACAGTATTTGTTGGAGAAAATTAAAAAGTATTATTTCTTATAACAAAACCTTGTTTTAAAACTTTTTTTCTTTCAAATGTCTTTAAATATTTTCTTTGTATGACTAGGTAAAGAATCTTGGCAAACTCTCAGGCTGGATTTTTTTGTATACCCAGATGTGTCTTTAATTTCATTAGGAATGTGAACTTTTCTTAAGATGCTCCATGCAGTAATATCATAGACATGATTTAAGAAACAGCTTTTTATTAACCCTGGTGTTCTTTTTGTTTTTAGTGATTTTCAGTATATCCTCCTGGTACTCTTTTTTTCTTTTTTTAAACTAAAAAATAATTACATAATTTCCCCTTTCTTTTCTTCTCTTCAACCCTCATAGACCTACCCTCTCAACTTCATGGTTTCTTTTTTCTTTAATTTCTACTGTGACACACATTCATACGCATATGCATATGCTCATACAAATACAACTATACAAGTACAATCTGATCAGTCCATTTACTGTTACTTGTATGTATATGATTTCAAGACTGACCCCCTTGGAACTGAATGACCAACTAAGGGAATCATCCAAGGAAAGACTATTTCTCTCATGCTCAGCTTTTCTTAGCTTTCTGTAGTTCTCTTTTTAGAGGTGGACCTCAGGAGACTTTTCCCTCATTAGTACGTTTATTGGTGCTGTAGCCGTTCAGGTCTTGTTTGGGCAGCCATGTTGGTGAAACTTCATGGATATAGCTCCTCTGACATTTTAACAGACATGGTCTCATATCTATTTCCTATTCCTTTGCCTCTCATGATCTTTCAGCGCACTTTTCTACAATGTTTCCAAGCTTCAGATAAAGGAGTTGTGTTGTAGATGTATCATTTGGGGATGAGGACCTCACAATCAGTTTTTCTCTACATTTCAACCAGTCGTGGTTTTCTGTAATGTTTGATGTCTTTTGCAAATAGAAATTTCTTAGATGCAGAATGAGAGCTACATTGATCTGTATGTGTAAGGATAAGTATTTAGAGTATAGTTAGAAATCACACTGGCTTAGAAAAATAGTTGCAGTAGGTTCTCTTCTCAATTTGACTATAGATTTACTGGAGAAAAATAATACACCTTCAAGGACTAGGCAAGTATTGGATGGATGATGATAAATGTAAGCATACAACATACAGCATTATTACTTTTATGCAGGTCGAGGCATGGTCATCATTAAAGGAAGTATTTAATAGTAAGCCCTAAGAGTTAAATGCTACCTTATATTTTCAAAGTTTATTTCCAAATTTAACCTCAATTCACAGGGCTAAAATTGTTTTTGCTGTTTTGGATTTCATATACCTTTGTTTATGGTCCATTTTTTTTTTTTAGACAGATACTTCAAAATTAAACAGCACCCTTTCAGATCTCACGAAGCCCATTTCATTGGCTTGAGCATGCTTCCTCATGGGAGGAAGAATGACTTTTGCACAGCAAACTCTAGTAGAATCTGAGTTAGCTAAGGCTCTAACCCTAAGAGCTTTGTGGCAACTTGGTATTACTTTAGACTCCTGACAATTCTATATATGAATCCTTAGAGGATAACTAGCATGCTCTGTGTTCACCGGGTGATAGAACAGTCGTGCAACAACTATTCTTCTTTATTTCCAGAGCAGTCATGGCCCTTTCTGTGTCCCAAAACTTGTCAGTAACTGTGGGGAAAGAAGCTCAGATTCTGCCACTCACATTACCAAAAGCTGAGATTTTCAATATCCTTAATAGATGGCAGCATAGTAACAATCTTTGATTGGAACCTGATCTGGTAAATCCCCCAAGATTTGATTAATTGCTAATTCAATGGTTTGCAATGAACTTTCAGCCTTGAGTGTTTCATCTAAAGAACTCAATAATCATTTATAGTTTTCCAAATTTAGAGAATTATGTGGTCTTGATGAGACAATTGTGTAGTGAGATATCTCCCCCCCTCACACACACACAACATTTACCATAAACTTGGTAATTTGGGAGGAGCTAATGTGGGAGGAGTAAGAAGAGATGTAGGAGCTATGGAGGACCACACATGTATCAAGAGCAGTCCTGGGTAACAACTTATATCATAAGGTTAGATATTGGGACACACCTCTACTTGTGTGGATATCTTGTTAATTGAGCATTACCAAACATATAAAGCCTTTGGATAATTTAAAGCATTAAAGTCTCATTTCTACCGTGTACCGCATGGATGGTAGAGTAGTCTCGGCTCAGCCAAGCATAGTGGAGACAATGTGCGAAATTGGCAGAGCCATCTCCCACGCTGGTGTCTTGTGGGTGGCAGGGCCAATGTCTTTGGCTGCCTGAGCTGGAGGAGGCTTGAGCCGAGCACCAGTGAGAACACGCTGATGCTCATGGAAATTGGTAGGCCCTGTAACAACAAGACAGATTGGGTGCCACCGATTTTAAATATTAACCATAACACAATTGCTACTATTTTTTGGAGCATCTCTAATTCAAAAGTTATTTTGAATTTGAGCAACTAAAAAATAACCTGACTCCTCAGAAGCAAAAGCATGAAGCACTCAGATCTTGACATGAAGAATCTCTGCCCTTGTATGTATGTCCCAAGCTTGACTTCATTCAGTTCTCAATAGATTCCCAGCTATTTTTTGCCATCTTAAAAATAATACAGATGATACATACCTGCTTGTGGATACTCATATTTACATTCATCCCTAGGGCTGTTAGAATGAGCAGAGCCTTGTCTCTAAAAGGTGTTGTGTTAAAAGCAATTCTGTATGTGCTTTGGAAACTGTATAAAGGTTCCTCAAATAATAGAATCCAGCCACAATTGCTTTGGGATATGGCCAAAGTAACTGAAATAATAATCTTAGAGATGCTTGCATGTTCCTGTTCTTTGCACAATAGTCAAAAATATGCAAACAATTGACATGCCTGCAATGACTTGACATAAAATGTCACTCCACAGTTTCAGGAGTTTGAATGCTTGGTCTCCAGGCAGTAGTACTATTTGGAGAAATTCTAGAAACTTTAGGAGGTAGACGATAGCTGGTGGAAACAGATAGCTCTTGGGGTTGGTTATCTTGTCTCTGGCCCCTTTAAGTTACTTTCCCTTTTCCATGTTTGCAACGAGGTAAACAAGTTCCTCTATCACATAATTTTGCTGCATGATGGCCCAGAATTGGAATGGAAGTTGAATAAAGCATAGTTTAGAAATATATACAGTGTCAGAAACCCTTCATAATTTTGCTTCTCGTGAATTAAGTGATTTTAGAGACCATGTCACGAGTGCTTTACATATTGAGCCTTCCTCAAATAGTGCAATGTCCACCAGGAACAATGCTCTAATAGGAATTTGTTTATATATAAACATTAGATTATTATTCAGCCTTTAAAAAGAAATGAAATTCTGTCATTGGTGGCAACATGAAGGACATTGTGTTTTGTGTGATAAACTAGCTGCAGAAACACAGAAGTACTATGCTATCTCACTTGTTGGAGAAATAAAATTTTGGATCAACAAAGAGAGCTGATAACAGCATTTGACACAAGCTCCATGTTGGAAGAGGAGGAAGACAATTGGTCCAAAGTTACAATTTTTTAGTTCTGAGATGAGTGATTCAGAGGATCTGTTGTTCATCATGATAGCTTGAGATGATAATTGCATGCTGCAGCCTGCATGTTTGCTGAGCAAACAGACCTTAACTTTTCTCACAGCAGAAAGAGTTAAATGTGCAAATTAGTGAATGTATCAGTTTGATTAAGGTAATTGTGTATGATGGTTACATATATGAAGCTATTACTTACATACTTTAAATGTATATGGCATATTTTTGTCAGATACATATCAATAAAGTAGAGCAAGAATAAGTAGGAGGGAGAGATAAGAGGAGAAACAGGTAGAGGAGAACAGCTCTAGGAAGCAGCTTATAGAAGAGTTACTGTTTAAGCAAGCTTGGCCTACAGTCATGCTTCCCCTGCCTGGTTGGAGGTGCCAGAATGGAGAGGGACCTCACAAGATGAAATGCTCTATTTTATTTTTGCAAGACTATTACTTTGAGTATAGCGATGTCTCAAAAATACGGTCTGAAGTTAACAGTCCATCTGTTACTTACATACTGTTAGCTGTCACCCAGCTTGGAAAGGACATTAGGAATGGGGTCTAAACTGGCCAAGTAGGAAATGTGTAAATATGTGGAAAACATTCAAATTCAATACAGGTTTCTGCCCGGCCTGCGGGACTCGGTTATTCGTGGGGGCGAGGGGAACCA
>NW_021604618.1:20148017-20159989 GCF_004785775.1 Grammomys surdaster
GGGGGAAGGCTGGCAGGGGTCCCTGTTAGGGGTCCTGGTCTCTGACAGGTTTCTAGGAGGAAACCTCATAGGAGTCTGTGTGAGGCAGACTGGGAACATTTATTGAAAGCACAGAAAAGTGAAGAAGGGTTCTCTTGCTACAGTGTTGTTTTCTTTACTCTAAAAAGCAAAGGAGTTGACAAAATCCTCGTGCTTTCTTGAGAATCCACTCCAAATCTGATAGAAGATACTGAGACTATGCAGACACAAAAGAGAGACATGGTATGATTTGGGAAACTTTTGATTGTTTTTTTTTTTTGAAACAGGGACTCACTGTATAACTATGGTGGGCCTGGAACTCATTTTGTAGACCAAGATGGCCTTGAATTAACAAAGATCCACCTGACTCTATCTCCAGAAAGGAATTAAAGGCATGTGTCACCATGGCAGGCCATTATCTACTTCTTTTTTTTTTTTTACACTTTATTTATTATTGTATATTTTTATTTATTCACATTTCAGATGTAATCCCCTTTCCCCATTTCCCCTCCCTAGAACCCGTCTATCTTATCCCCCCTTCTCCTTTTATATCATTTAATTGCATGCAAGTATTAAGGTCAGTTCTAGGTTGAGGAACTAGCAATACAATAGATGCAAACAGTCAAGGAACAAGCAAGACAATAAACAAAATTCCATGAACATTCCCGTGATCACTGTTTCTAAGGGCTTATCAGGATGACCAAAATATCTGAGCCAACTTCCTTGTCCTAGCCCAAAGTCATTTTCATGTCTGAAGCCTACTTCCTTGTTCTAGCCTAAAATTTAGATTCCTATCTGACATTACTTCTTTGTTCTAGTCTAATATTTAGATTCTTGCCTGAAATTACTTCTTTGTTCTAGCCTAATGTCACATTCCTGACTGAAGCCTACTTCACTTCCGTTTCCTTGGCCAACGTCATATTCCTGCCAAGCAGCCCATTTCCTTGCCCTTGGCCCATGTCAGATTCTTGCCAAGCAGACCTAAAATCTCTCTGCCTCACCCCACCCCCTTTTTCATTTCATAAACAAGACTGAGATTGTCTTAGGTCATTCTGACAAGAATGCCTTCCTTACCCATCATGGAACATGCATTATCAAAAGCTATGCACTTCTTTCTTAGGTTGGTAAGGCTCTGTGTGGAATCTTACCCGTCCTTGGTTTGCCAGGTTGTTAAATTAATAACTCTGCCTGGGCGTCCATTTTCAGTTTCAAGTCATGTACTTTGGCTGCCAACATGATGATATTGTTAAAGACAAGCTGTAACACAATGGGCAGGAATAAAAGTATTCCCAAGACAAAAAGGACTAGCATGATCAAGCTATTTATGCCATTCTTAAAGCTTGAACAAAATAGAAATACTAACATCAGGCCATGGGTAGGTTTTCAGCAGTATCTATTGTATCATCGCTCAGCAAAGTAGCATTCTTTAAATTCATAATCTCACTATGCAAAGTTAAAACATACAGAGAGGTGCTAGAATTATGCCAAATACACTGCATGTATCTTTAAACTTTTTTGTAATTATAATGACTACCACTGTAAATTTTAGAACTAACATGAATCCAATGGTATTTTGCATGACACTTGAGATGGCTCTTTACTCATAAACTCTGAACCTTCTTCCAATAATTTGAATAGAATAAAGAGCATCAATCCATTCTTCCAAATGCCTATCTAAATCCTCTTATATATTAAACACATTAGTAGCATTTTTTCTAAACGATTAACAAACGTAGCTGTCTTAACTTCTTGTGTCAAAGCAATTACATAAGCATTAGTGCTAGCAATTAATGTAATTAAAGCAATACCAGCAATAATCAAGCCTACTACCCTCTTGCTTCTGCTTAAAGACTGACTCACTTCTTTCAGTACTTGCGAAGTTTTTTTTCAGAATACAAAGGTTCTGTGATATTCAGGGCAGTAAAACAAAAACTGGCTGATATACCTCCATAACTGACATGCTAGATTTCAGCACACTAACACAATTTGAAAGTGTACAATCAGTGCAACTTACACTAAATACTGTAGAAGAAACAAAAGTAATTTTTACTTGACAATTAAAAGAGCTTTAACACATGTGCTAATACCTGTTTGAAATCCAGATCCTGCTCCAATTTTATCTCTTGCTAACAAAACATCATAGAGAACTGAAGCTAACTTCCAAATATATTTCTGAAAATGTCCAGAACCAGACTTCCAAATGAAGACTGTTATTTCCAGTATTGGAATAATTTCCAGACCAGTATATGATTGAGTGCAAATAACTGATCATATTTAAGAAAAATGACAAGAGTCATTATAACTTCTCTTTTTGATTCTCTGTTTCACAAGGTCTAAAAACTTGAGGCAAGGCAGCTTGTCCCATCATGGGTATAGGTAAGCAATGGTGGGTAGGGAGCATATGTCCAATACAGCTTCCCAGTCACCATTGTTAAGGCACTCAGCAAGCTCACAGGTTAGTATCATTCTTTGTCCCAGAATCAGCATGTCTCACCCGTTGCTCTGGGAGCCACCATGCTCCTTCAGCATCCTGCTGAAAAAACACAAACATGCCTTCTTCCCCATATTAAATACCTGATTGGGATCATGCCTTATGCCAGTAAATGGATCCTCCCCTTTCATCTATGCCTAAGTATGCCTAGTAGTGCCATAGACACTCAGCAGGAAGTTCCTTGGCATCCAATTAAAAAAAATTTAAATAAAAAGAACATGATTTAAATAAATTTGTGGTGCATGGGGATATATCTCCCTCTTTTTATTTTACGAAAATATTGTTTTAAAGTTCCATGGGCCCCTTTCACAGTCCCTTGTCCTTGACAATTATAAGGAATCCAAGTAATATGAGAATGTTAAATTGCTGCCAAAAAGTCTCAAATGTTCGACTGAGATAGCCAGTTTCATTATCTCTTTTTTTTGTTTTTGTTTTTTATTATTGGATACTTTATTTATCTACATTTCAGATGTTATCCCCTTTCCCCATTTCCCCCAGAAACCCCTTATCCCATCTTCCCTCCTCCTATTTCTATGAGGGTGTGCCCCTGTAGGAACCCGAAGGGCTGCTATGCCCTGGCTGAGCCTTTCCGTATGCTGCTGTCTACTAAGTAACAGTCTGCGGTTCCTCTAGGATCAAAACATCCTGACTAAGGCATGGTGCCCCAAGAAGGGAATTTACTCTTGACATCCTATTGCTTTGATTGTCCCACCTGTCTTTGACAGCCCTGACTCCCTCATACAGACACAGTTGTGATTTGTCAGGTAGTCTAACTACCTCATGATCCTCATCTTCTCACATCTGTCTGTGACACAGTCCCTTATGGCATGTAGACTGTCATACTTACAGCCACTGGATTCCAGTTTGTGGATCTGGTTGGAGTTTATTGCCCCATGTTCAAGTTTTATCTTTGCTGTTCTGATAAAATCCTGGTGGAATGATGTTTTCGTGTACTATGTAAAGATTGCCCTTGTATTATTCAAATGCTGATTTATGTGCCAGCAGAACTCTGATTACAGGCAGGATTTTGGTATTGTCATTATTATAAAATAAATACTGCCTTAGTATTTTGTAAACATTGCTCTCCATCATCTTCTGATTGTTCAAATAGAGAGCTGAATGGCCCATAGCTGGGCTGGAGAGTTAAAGCAGGACTTTTGGGCTGAGAGAGGGGGCCTCAGGTGAGAACTAGAGGCCAGAGTTGACAGCCAGAAGTAGATGAAGAATCAGGGACCAGAACAAGACTAAGATGGACACCTGGTGGGACATAGGCGGGACCAGGATTGATGGGTTATAATAGCTGATAATCTACTATAGTGACCAGGGCTTATAATAAATATAATAAGTCTCCATG
Source organism: Grammomys surdaster (assembly GCF_004785775.1). Taxonomy (NCBI): domain Eukaryota; kingdom Metazoa; phylum Chordata; class Mammalia; order Rodentia; family Muridae; genus Grammomys; species Grammomys surdaster. The sequence goes on from NW_021604618.1 coordinate 20,151,881, forward strand.
TCATTATTCAGAGATGGGGTGGGAATGGAAAACATGAATGGTTACAAAGTCCTGTGACTAAAAGCAACGTAGGGGAAGAAAAAGTTTATATGGTTTGATTTCTGATAAGGAATCAGTGAGAGAAATCAAGGCAGGAATTCAGGCAGAACATGAAGGTCAATCTTCTTACTATTCCACAAAGCATTACAAAAGAACACATTTCACAAACAGATGAGGTAGGAGCTGGAAGGAAATGCTGTTAGCTGGCTCACAGTTAGGTGTCATTATTCTTCAGCCCAGGTGGGCTGGGCCTTTCTACCATCAAGACAATCCCCCAGAAACATTCCATCAGGCCAATCAGATATATGCAATTTTTCAATTGATTCTGATGGTTCTAAGGTATGATTATAAACTAAGACTTTGTTGTCCATGACCACTGGGATTGGGGGCTTTGTTGCTTTATAGTGAACATGGACTCTTTCAGACAGTTAGTAACATCTTTAGGGTTTGTTTTTCTTTTTCTTTTTCTTTTTTCTTTTTCTTCTTTTTTTGATATGGTTACAAATGGAGGAAAACAATCTTAAACAGAACGGCTGAATCTCATCAATAGCAATAGACATTTTTCTCAAGATTTCCTTAGAAACATGGCCTTAAATAAAAACAAATGCCATTTGTGAAGCTAACATTATAATGTACACAAAGATATAAAAGTGCTTTTAAAATTATCAGTCACTGTGCAAATATTAGCTAAAATAATATTTATTTGCTTTCTACAGTTGCACCCAGAATGACATCTTTTCTTATTTTTTTAACTATAATATTTACTTGGCTTCCATAAAAGAAAAACACTTAATCACATATGGATGACTTAAAATTTCAGAGACAGCTTCCCTAAGTTGTGTATTAAAATATACAAAGAGGGTCAAACTGTTATAAGGAGCACATTGGAAGCGCACATATGTCGAACAGCTCACTCTCTTCTTGGGATGTGATGTTGTTAAAGTTTTCTAATGTCTATGCCTACACAACTAAGACATAAACTTAAGTGTGTCCCAATTATTTTTCTTGTTATTTACAATCCCTAGATGTTATAGGAGGGATAACATGCCCACCATGTCATTAATATAAAAAGAGGAGAAAGGAACAGGATCATTGCTCCATTTGGAGCAAGATGAAGACACCATGAGCAGTGCTCACTGCCTCATCCCTCTAATCCTTTGGGCAGTGGGATGGGCTAAGGCACACAATTGCTGTGTTCACGCCAAACCTGTTAAGATGGATAGACTTTAGATGTGAATAAGTTTAATAGTTCTTTTATCATCGTGGAATGTACTGTGATTAAAACTTCCAAGTCTGCATGCCTGCAAAACTGAGAAGTCAAGAGCCTATATTTCAAGTGGAAAAGCTCAATCATAAAGATTCTATTTTTATGTCCTTAAAGAAAAATAGCCTGACAATATAAAGCTGTCTGCTAACCACTCAGGGAATGTGAAGCTTGTTCTCTGTTAGAGAGAACATCTGTATCACATAGAATTCATAACTGTCATCCAAAGTTCTAGCAGAAAAACAAACAAAAACAAAAAACAAACAAAACCAACCAACCAACCCAACCCAACCAGTTACCAAACAAACAAGCAAACATAAAAGCCAAAACAAAACAAAACAAAACAAAAAAGCCAGCTGAGATCATCATGAAGGCTCAGCCTCGGTGTTCCTTCCCTTTTCTATGTTTCTTTCTGGGTATTTTTATTTTACTCTGTTCCATGGCATCCCATGCAGTGACATTCACACACCAGGTAATGGTCCACACTGACACAGTGAATGCATTTCTACAAATAACTCCAGCTCAGGAGTCTTGTCTGCAATAAAGATACAGAAGAAGAAAGTTTCCATATATGCTTCATCCTTTACTTGAGTTGGGTTCATAATTTCTTGGTAATATTTAGTTAACCTATACTGTCCTTCATTCCTCCGAGAATTTGAAACACTCTAAACCTCATTGGAGTTTAGGAAAGCATTTGTCATTATTTATGAAAAAGAAGCAATCAGGAATTCTTGTTTCAGTAAATGGTCCTTATATTCAGAGTAAAATATAGCAAATGGTCTAGTATGTAAATTCATAACCCTTTTAAAACCTTATAACAGTGACCTTCTTCTAGGGAAATGACCTATATCTCAGCATTCATTTCATAAGGTATTTTCACAATAAAAATTTCAGAGATAAGGGCTCCTGAGAGAACTGGGGGGTAGGCAACTGCTGCAGAAGTGCATTTTGTTTAAGTTTGTCTGTACTTCTGGATCACCCAAGCTGTGCACATTCATTTTGCTTTCCTGTCCATGTAACTGTGAATGGCTTGTGGAGATGCTCCTGCCCACACAGTAAAACAATGTCCCATGGCCAGACTGTTCAGGTCAGGATGTCAAAAACTTAGCTGTGTGGCCTTTAACTGTGTCCTAAACAGAATGAAGTAGACACTGTCTGACATTATAGATCTCTTGGCATGAGATTTAGTTGCCTTTCTGAAATATATAAACCAAAGTGCTCATTAAAAACTGAAGTCATGCCTGTTAAGATGGACATGAATCCCTCATTTTGATAGTGTACACTCATCCTATCAGGTTTAGCTTTCCAACAAGGTTTTTACAATGAGTTCCCCCTAAATTCTTACAGGGAGACAGTATCTGCAGGGAGAATACTCAGCCCATTCTTTCAAGGAATCAGTTTTGTCAGGGCTGAACTTTGGACCTTTGTCAGCACTCAGAAGGATTTACGAGTTGTTGTTATTGCCTCTGCTCTCGCTCTCTCAGATGTGAGCACATGAGAAGTGAAGTAAGTTCTTCTCGGGGTCAGACAAGAGGCTCTTGACTTGTTTCCTTATGATTCTGTCTTCTGTTTACTTTCTCCAGTTCCATGGTCAGCTCAGAGGACTCTGGGGACTTTGAGATTGAAGCATAAGGTTTTGATGTCCTAGGAATCAAGTCAAATGCGAGTAATCTCGGCTCTGTACAGCTCGGAGGGCATGGGTGAGGCCTGGAAGCTATTACATGGAAAAATGAGACCCAAAATTGAGAAGAAAATATTGAAAACGTGCTTTTTAAAATAAAAACCCATACCAATACATTCCTTTTATCACATTGCCTTTGCACTATACTCTCTCTTTTACATTTTAGTTCCAAGAGCCTTTCTCTACTCAGGAATTGCATGTGGTCTGACTTGTTTGCTACAGCAACCAGAGTGACATTTGAGTTGTCACCTGATGGTTATAAGCCCTTCTGATACTTTGGTCTGTACTCAGTGAATTCTGATTCAATGAACTAGACCCAGTGATTCTCCATATCCAATAAAGTGATGAGCACTTACAACTGACAAAGATCAACTGATAAGCTCTGTAGAGCAGTGGTTCTCAACCTGCTTAACACTGTGACCCTGAAAAATAGTACCTCGTGTTGTGGTGACCCCAACCTTAAAATTGATTTGTTGCTATGTCATAATGAATTTTGGAGGACATCTGATGTGTGATCCCCAAAAGGGTCCATGGCCACTGGTTGAGAACTGCTGCTTTGTGTACATGTAACCACCCAGAAAGAGGTTATTGCAGTGGTAAAAGATAAGAGACATTGGTTAAGTTGTGTGAAGAAGGTCAGAGAAAGTTGAGTAAGAATAAAGATATATTTCCTTATTAGGACATGCAGAGAAAAAGCAAAGTTCCCCAAATAAGAAAAAAAAATTGGGACAAATCCAATCAAATTCAGAGACAGCTCAAGAAACACTGGGTGATCAGAGCTGAGACTAAACAAGAATGCCAAACCCTCCTTCTCAAAGGTCAGCCGGTGACTGAGACCATCCATGGGGTTATTAGGCCATAGCTGTGGCCTTCCTAAGTGAACTTTATTCTCCAAGGCTCACTGATGTCCAGTGGAGCAATAACAGCTGAATCCAACTAGCCAAAGTAAGTCATGCAATCAGAATTCTGGGTACATTATGATTGGGGAAGATTAGGTGTTAGATTAAAAGTCATTCTCTCATAATTTTATAGTAATCCCCATGTGGAATTCACATGATTATAAAAACATTTGTAGGTATTTATAGAGCACAAAACAATCTCTATGATGTGTAATTTTCAAATAGGGTTAGTTTACATTTCTAGCTCCTCAAACATGAATAGTTTATATATGCTGGGAACTTGCAGACTCTTCTTTATCTATATATCAGAACACAGAATGTTGTGGAACACAGTTACACTGCAATACTGTAGAATAAATATCACAACTAATTCCTATGGTCTGTTTATTTGTTTCCCTTGTCTAACTTCCTCCCCATTACTCTTCCTAGTCTCTAGTGACACTATTTCTTGACCTTCTTCTAGAAGACTGGTTTTTTTTTCCAATTTTCTCACATGTGCCTCATACTTGGGGTTACTCTTGCAATGATGAAACACCATATCAAAAGCTAATTGGAAAGGAAAGGGTTTATTTGGATTATATTTCCATACCACTGTTCTTCATTGGAAAAAAAAGTCAGGACAGGAACTCGAACAGGGCAGGAACAGAATCAGAGGCTGTTGATGAGTGTTGCTTTTTAGCTTGCTGCTCACAGCTTGTCTAGCCTTCTTTCTTATAGAACCCAGGACCACCATCCCTGATACAGCACAACTCAACATGGACTGGTTGTTCTAATATAAATCACTGATTAATAAAATGACCTACAGGTTTACCTACATCACAGTCTTATGGAGCCATTTTCTTAACTGAGGTTCCTTCTTCTCTGATGACTTTAGCTTATAGAAAGTTGACATTGCTGGGTACAGTTTGGTATTTCTCTTTCTATGCCTGACTTATTCCACCTAACAAAATCTTCTCCAATGCTGTCCATTTGGTAGACAGGAACAGGTTGTATTGTTTAAATGACCACACTAGATAAGGCACTCTGCCGAATTGATGAGTGAAATTATCATATTCTTTTCTCAATGTTTACAAAAGTAATGTTTTAAAGGCACCAAATAGAATTATAGCTAAGTGCCAAATGTAAGTAATCATAATTCAAATTAAAGTAAATTTCCCTGAGTCACACCATTGTAATAGATGTATATCTTATTCATTAGGTTTTTATTGCTGTAATAAACACTGTGACCAAAAGCAACTAAGGGAGAAAAGGGTTCACTTCATCCTACAGTTTAAAGCCCATCATCCAGGGAAGACAGGGTAGGAACCTGGAGAAAAAAGCTGATGCAGAGGCCATAGAGGAGTGCTGCTTACTGGCTTGCTCCCCATGGCTTACTCAGCCTGCTTTCTTATAGAACCTAGGGCCACCAGCTCAGTGATGATACCTCCTAGAGTGAGTTCAGCCCTCTCACATCAATCATCAACCAAGAAAATGTACCACAGCCTTCCCCATATCATGGGAGGCCTTGTATCAACTGAGGATCTATCTTCCCACATAAATCTAGCTTATGTCAAATTGACATAAAACTTACCAGCACAGGCCACTTGCTGATAATACATCATATTGACAAAAGACTTTGCCCATACACACACTGAGAAAAGGCCCAGTGTATGCACAGAATCAGTGAAGTACTGGCTACTACCAGCTGACAGGAACTGAAGTCAGTGTGTGTGTGTGTGTGTGTGTGTGTGTGTACTGATCTTTAATATACCTAACCCAATAACTATTGTAGGTTAGCCTAACCTACCTTAAAGGAACTTGAACACTTATATTTACCTACATTTGTATAAAATCATCACACGCAAAGCTCATTTTACAACAAACTACTGTCTATACCATGCATTTTATTGAATGCTATACTGAAAATAAAAAATGATTGGTTATATGGACACAGTTTCACACCATTATACTTCAGGATGTTGCCTATTTATTCCAAAAAGAAATACAAGTACTTCACAAATCAGACGGTTCCAACTCTACTCTTTCTGACTCCAACCAGTTCTTAAACAGTATCATGTTGGGGCATGGAATTCTTCTTTAGGAATATTAAATAGAAATCAATCACATTTATCCATCATGAGCCACTTTATCTGTGTATAAGTTCACCAAGAAACTGAACGCTGGCAGCAATATTCCATTTCGGAAATGAAAATAAAGTTAGCCTACATTCTCTGATGAGTGACCTCAGGGTATATTTGTTTACTGACAGAAAATGGCCCCTTTAGATCTCTCATCCAAGAGGAAGAGACTATTCTTAAACGCAGCTTCTCATGTATCTGAGAACTCTAAGGTCTCTCAGGCTGGTATAAATATAGCATTTATCAGAACTACCTTTTAGATATCTGGGACCTCAGGCAGGTTTCCACAGCTTAAACCCTTATTCCATCCACAGAAAAGTGCCCCCAGGGTAGAAGAGCAACAGAGAGAGCTATAGAACAAGATCTCCCTGCTGCAACCCAGTTCTTGAGTGTGTGGAGCCCCACTACTTCCAAAACAGTTAGTGGAAGTTTTTCTCTAGTGAGAGGGTAAGTGGACATCAGTATATGATAGCTCTCAATAAGCAAAAGGAAGCAGTGTAGAGCCTTTTGGCAAAATGTCAGAAGAAATGCATTCTGGTAGTTGTCTATGTTGTATTATAAGTTGGCAGGAGAGAGACAATATGTTTCTTTCCCCTCAACATAATGATAACAAAGAATCTACTTTTACATAAAGACCAGGGTAATCTAGGCATTTGAAGTCATTAAGATAGCCTTCATTTTCCATAAACATTAAACCTTCTCCATAAACATACATACCACAAATACACATGCAAAATTAAAGCATAAAAATGATTTGAATGTGAATGGTAACATCTGCTCTTACGTATGTGAAAGCTCAGTTTCCAAAGGGGACATAAAAACAAAAGCATGCAAACCAAATGTCTAAGTTTCTGGAGTATAGCCATGAAATATTACTGAGATTAGATGATGGGTGAAGCTGTGGTCATGCTGCTGCTGAGAAACTGCGCCTGTCTTACCATATGTGAATCATAATAGCTCCATAGCAACAATGAGGTAGATAGCCAGTGCTCTTTTCCTGTCCACAGTTACAGAATGAGAATCTCAATTCTGTATTGATTTTAACTTTGTATGTATATGTGCTTATATGTGTATACGTGTATGTGCCTATGCACATGCAGAGACAAGAATTCAACATTGATGTCTTCCTCTGTCACTCCCCAGCTTATATTTTGAAACCGAGTCTCTCATTATACATGGAGGCGGACTGATTGGCTGGAATGGCTGGGCAGTGAACTCAGGCATCTTACTGTCTCAGCCTCCCAGGCACTGGGGTCTCAGTGATCTCCGGTATCTAGCTCTCTCAGGTGTCCACACACAGGTCAGCTGTTTGCATGGGGTCTGGGAATCTGAATTCAAGTCCTTGTGTTTGTGCAGAAAACATTTTACCAAAATCTCTCTACCCCTAGATTCCAACTATTTAAAATTTTTTGAGAATATAATATAACTACACTTCTCCCTTCATTTCCTCTATCCAACCCTCCCATAACCCCTCTCTGCTCCCCTTCCCATCCATGGTCTCTTTTTACATTAAATATATATATATATTATATATATTTATATATATTTATTTATATATATCTCACATATATATATATGTGTGTGTGTGTGTGTGTGTGTGTGTGAGAGATAAAAACTCACAAGTCTGAGATTACATGTCCATCATACTTATGACAGATGCACATAGACAGAATACCCTCAGGAAGTATGCTGGAGTGCTCACAGAGTTCTTTGAGCATAGTAGAGAGGAAGAAGATAAAATCATTCAAGAATGAAAGATCTCCACTCCACTCAAGTTTTTCTGTGGTTATGAAAATCTTCTAAGAGTTTAACTTTTCTCAATTAATAGTGTGTAGAATTCCCAAAGTTCATACCACATCTTTTCATCATGTGATGAATGCAGATTTCAGTGTTTTTGTTTTAATGTTTGTTTTGAGGCCAAGTCTTTCTAGTTAACTGAGGCTGGCCTTGAACTATCTACATAGCCTGGGCTAGCCTTTCTTGTGCAATTCTCCTCAGTCCCAGAGTGCTGAGATCATGAGCATGTGTCAACACATATACTCAGATTTCTTCTTCTTCTTCTTCTTCTTCTTCTTCTTCTTCTTCTTCTTCTTCTTCTTCTTCTTCTTC
>NW_021604618.1:20159999-20210812 GCF_004785775.1 Grammomys surdaster
TCTTCTTCTTCTTCTTCTTCTTCTTCTTCTTCTTCTTCTTCTTCTTCATTTCAAATGTTATCCTCCTTCCCAGTTTCCCCTCCACAAGACCTCTATCCCCTCCCTCTACCCTTCCCCCTGTCTCTGTGAGGGTGCTCCCCTCCTGGCCTACTCACTCCTGCCTCAGTGCCCTTGCATACCCCTACCATGGGTCATAAAGCCTCCACAGGACCAAGGAGCTATCCTTTAGTGTTGCCAGATAAGGCAATCCTCTGCTACATATGCAGCTGGAACCACAGGTTCCCCAAGGTGTACTCTTTGGTGTTTTAGTTCCTGGGAGCTCTGGTGAGTCTGGTTGGTTGATAATGTTGTTCTTCCTATGGAGTTGCAAACCCCTTCAGCTCCTTCAGTCTTTCCTGTAACATCTCCATTGGGGTCCCTGCACTCAGTCCAATGTTTGACTGTGTATATCAACATCTGTATTGGCCAGGCTCTGGCAGAGCCTCTCAGGGTACAGCTATACCAGGCTTCTGTCAGGAAGCACTTCTTGGTATCAGCAATAGTATCTGGGTTTGGTGTCTGCAGATGGGATAGATCCCGAGGTGGGGCAGTCTCTGGATGGCCTTTCCTTCATTCTTATCCACCTTTTGTACTTGCATTTCCTTTTGACAGGAAGAATTCTAGATTAAAATTTTTGAAGTGGGTGGGTGACCCCATTTCTCAACCTGGGGCTGCGGCTATGGTCTCTACAGGTTCTATCTCCCCTTTGCTGGATATTTTGGCTAAAGTCCTTTCTGTTCAGTCCTGGAAACTTCTTGGGTCCCTGGCATCTGGGACTTTCTAGTGGCTACCCCTAATTCTCCCCTACTGCTACATACTTTCAAATTCCTGACCTTCTGTACTTCTGTCTTCTTTCATATCTGAACTGTCCCCCCTTTTTCTTCCCCTTCCTCTCTCCCTCTGAGATCCCTCTCTCCTTCTACTTCCTGGAGATTATTCTCTTCCCCCTTCTGAGTAAGAGGGTAGCACCCACACTTTTGTGTGATCTTCTTTCTTTTTGGATTTCATATGGTCTTAGAGTTGTATCATGGGTATTTCAAACTTTCTTTTTGGCTAATATCCAATTATCAGTTAGTACATACCATATGTGTTCTTTTGTGACTGGGTTACCTCACTCAGGATGATATTTTAAAGTTCTGTTCATTTGCCTTCAAATTTCATGAAGTCATTTTTAATAGCTGAATAGTACTCCATTGTGTAAACGTACCACATTTTCTGTATCCATTCCTCTGTTGAGGGACATCTGGGTTCTTTCCAGCTCTGGCTATTATCAATAAGACTGCTATGAACATAGTGAAGCATTTGTCCTTGTTATATGTTGGAGCATCTTTTGGGTATATACCTAGTATTGGTATAGTTGGGTCCTCAGATAGAACTATTTCTAATTTTCTGAAGAACCACCAGACTGATTTCCAAAGTGTTCCTCTTTTTGTCCCTTAAGAATTGCTTCCTTCAAGTTCAGGGTCAAATAGATTTTTCCTTTCATCTAGGGGTCTTTGATTTACTTGGAATGAGTTTATGAGAAAGATTACAAATTTCTATATACATAACCAGTTATCTGTCCCAGCAATCTGTCTTAGAAAGTCTCCACTGCTCTGCAGGATGAGCTGAGGTGTCTTCTTATGTAGACTTGCTATTCTATAGCACTGGCCAAATTATCTCCCCCTGGGCCCATGCTGAGTTTCATGTCTCTTACAGTGTTTTGATGGCTTTACTGTTAAGGACATCTCTGTCATGTTCCTTTCAATGGTATTTTGTTTATTTGCTGATTGGGAAATTTTCTTTTACTTTTCTTTCTTCTTTCTTTTTTGTTGCATATATATTGTGATATGTGTATATGCATGTGCATGTTTGCATGTGCATGTTTGCATGTATATGTGAGCAGGTATGTGCAAGTACATGTCTGAATGTGGAGGCCAGAGGTTAATGTCAGAAATCATCCTTCATATATCTCCCATACTATTTGTTGAGGCAGGGTCTCTCAATCAAATGTAGAACTCATCTAAATTAGGATTGCTAGACTCTCTAGACAGTTTGCTCTGGGGATTCCTTATCTCCATCTTGCAAGGATTGGATTACAGGCAGGCCATCAGTATTGCCTGGCATTTGAATGGGTTCTGAGGGTTTAAGGTCCAGGCTTCATGCTTGAATAGAAAGCATTTTAACCAGAGATCATTATTCTAGACCCTGCAATGCACAAGCATGAGGACATGAGTTTGGATCCCCAACGTCCACTTAAAACCAAGCATGACAGCACAAGTCCATAATCACAGCAAATCCAGATGAAATGGTTGATTCCTAGCAGTTTTCTGACCAACCAGTTTAGCCAAATGACAAGTTTAGGGCTTTAAAAAAAAACTCTCTCAAACACTGTAGAGAGAAAACCCACGCAAAACATTCCATGTCAACCTCTTGCTCCCGCATATACCCACATGGGATAGGACACTCTTACCTGAACACATACGTACACACACACACACACACACACACACACACTAAATACATACACATAATTTAAAAGACTTTATAAACCCTAAAAAAGAAACAAAAATGAGCCTAAGGTGAGAGCTTACTTGGAAAGATGTTTCCTTTATAAGTGGGCTACCCTGAGTTTGAACCACAAAACCCACATTTAAAAGAATTTTGTAAGCCAGGCATAGAAAGCCACATACAAGCCACACATTTGTAATCCATGTGCTGAGAAGACAGAGATAGTTAGATACCTAGGGAATCACCAACTGGCCAGCTTAGCCTGCTTGGTAAGTTCCAGACCAATGAAAGAACCTCTCTCAATTAAAAAAAAAAAAAAAAAAAGGATAGAGGTTGCTGAGAAATAACAACTGAAGTCATTTTCTAACTTCTACATTTACCAGTTGCCAACACACACACACACACACACACCACTCATGCACACACACAAAGAAAATGAATTCATTGGTTAAATTTGAGACTTAAAATTGATGGCACAGAAATGTAAACTATTGTACAAGACTAGTCTCTATAAACAGCTTCATAGCCTCAAAGTTCAATAACACAGAAGAAATGTACTAACTCATGAAAGCATTTAACCTACAAAGAATGGGTTATGAAGATACAGAAAGCATAAGGAAAATAGCAAGCAAGGATATTAAAATAGTAATAAGATATTTGCATCAAATATGAGCCCAAGAACAGTTGGCTTAATGGCTGAGTCCTACTAGACACTTAAAGAATGAATCTTCTCGCCGGGCGGTAGACGCCTTTAATCCCAGCACTTGGGAGGCAGAGGCAGGCGGATTTCTGAGTTAGAGAGTTCGAGGCTAGCCTGGTCTACAGAGTGAGTTCCAGGACAGCCAGGGCTACACAGAGAAACCCTATCTCGAAAAACCAAATCAAAAAAAAAAAAAGAATGAATCTTCTCAAACTCTGGCAAAGAGAAAGGCTACTTTTTATATACATGCTCTTCTCATAGGTCAGAACTACTCTGTTACCAAAGATACTATAAGAAAAGACAATAATGGACCTTGATGAATACATTGCAGTACTCCGCAACAAAATACTTACATACTCAATTTAATTCCACATGAAAAAGATCAGCCACAAGATTAAGTACTGTTTATCCATGCTGTACAAGGTTTATTCATCAAAGGCCAAGTAAGTAAAAATATGCAAATAAACTGAATGAAGATGAAAACCCATAGGAACAACTTAATAAATACAAAAACCGTGTTTAGTTTGGCATTCTTTCATGATAAAATCTTTCCTTATGAATTGTGGGGAAGAACAGCTGACTTGGTGACAACCAGGAAGCAAAGATAGTGAGGGAGGAGCCAGGGACCTGTTAACCTCCTTAGCACTTATCTTCTTCACCTAGACCTGTGTCTTCCATCATCTCCCAACAATACTCCTGTAATATGAATCCATGTGTGTTAATCTATTTATTGATTTAGACCCCAGGTGCAAATTCATTTATTGAATTAGAGCTCTCAAAAAATAGCTACCTATCAGTGAGTTGATTCCTGTGTTGGATTTACCAACTAGAGATCAAGAGTTCAACACATGAGCCTGGAGTGGGAGACAGTTCATATCTAAACCATGATAAATGGCTACTCTTAACATTTCTATTCAATTTAGTATTGAAAGTTCTAAGCTGAGCAATTAAGGAAGAAAAGAAAGAAAGCCATCCAAATTTAAAAATAAAAGAGTAAAATTGCCCTTCTTGCAGATGACCTTACTGGGTAGAAATTTCAAACCTTCAACAAAAACCTGGTATAACTATAAACATACTCAATAAAGATTTCAAATACGAAATGTAAAATCACCATCATTTCTACATGCTAACAATAAACTATCCATAAAAGAAATCAATGAGGCAATTCTATTTATAGTAACACCAAAAAAAAAACCCCTGAAAGTAAATTCAATCAAGTTTATATTCACAGTACAGTGAAACTTACAAAGTACTAGTGAAAGAAATTAAAGATGAAACAAATAAATGGAAAGTGAATCATATCCATAGACTTGAAAATCAAGGGTCTTAAAATGTCCACATCACCCAGAATGATCTACAGATGGTCTGCAACTCTTATGATATTTTGAGAACACTTATTTAAGGGTTTTAATCACCAGAAACTTACCACTCCATCTTTAAACCCACCCAGAAGACTTTTCTAGTCATGAAATTGTAAGGAAATACTTATTTCTTCAATCTATTTTCTTTCTCAATACTATAAAAAGTCAGCTTTGCCTACCATTTCCAGTGAGTTACTAGCACATTTTTAGTAGCTCTCCTTTATATTAATATCATCTGAGGTACTTCGGTATGTGTGTCGGGGTCCAGCTGTGAGTCTACCTTCTCTGAGGATCTTAGTAAAACAGCTCTCTGAGACAATCTTAGCTTGCACACATACCTTTATTTGGGGGTGGTCTTGTATGTGTACACTTTATTTGGGGTGAATCAAGAGCTATGTATATGAACACTAGAGAGTGGGAAGAGGTTCTTCTTAGAGAGAAGTTTCATTGGCTCAGGCTTAAAGCTCTGGAGAGATATCATTTGCATGAAGAGGCATTCTAGGAAATTGTAACTATAATTTTGCCCTTTATGTGACATTCCTCAGGTAGAAGATTAGAGTCAGACTCCCCAGGTCAGGTGGAGAAGAGAAAGCCCCATTAAGAAAAGAGAGTCCTTCATTTTGCTCCAAATTCAGGAAAGCTACAGAGACATGATAGACTACCTTCATTGCGAAGTGCAACAAAGTACCATATCTATGGAAGGAAATCTTCAATGATGTCTTTTAAGCAGGTCAATACATACCAAAAATTTTCTTTCTCATGCAAGTTAACAGACTATAAAAAATGAGACTGTTCTACAAATTTATTCATGATATTCAATGACTTACTTGCTTCTCTATATTTCCATTCATTTAGTTTCTACTGTTTTAGAATTTCATTACAGTGTTGCTACTCTGTTGACAAACTTAAATACATAAATATGTATATGTGTGTAATATATTGTGTGTATTATATATGTTAGTATTCTCAGCATACTTATTTCCAAAGACAGGACTAGACAAAGTATTTTGTCAGCTTTCTATAAATAAACATCATTAATTAAGTTCTAAAATTTTATGGTAATGACTTTCATCTATTTAACATAAATTTTGTTTTCAGTGAGGTCTACTTCACTAAAAAAATGTCTTTTCTTATTCCTTTTCAGTCCACCTCCTATATTTTCAAATATTTATGAATTCTATGTTGACTTCCCCTTGGCCTTTATGTATGAATGAAGTTAATTCTCAGTAGAGCATTTGTTCCAGGTTTCTGTGTAGACATGTGGCAATGGTTCTATTCCATATACAAATAATTTCTCTTAAAAATTGTGATATATGCTAAAGAAGGATTTTTAACCTCTATCATGCATAGAAAACCGAGAGCCACTCCACAGAATTATTCAGAGTTCCCCAAGAATTTTCTTCTCTCACTGTTATACTGACAAACAGATATCTGCAAATATGTCTTGTGTATATAAATATTTTTAGTTTCAACATTATATATGTCTATACTTCCTACCACAGAAAATCTAGGAGAAACCCTGCTTCAGCTTTTGCACCCCATTCTCACTCTGGGGACTGAGCTTGGCTGAGCATGGCACTGGTGTAGAATTATCCTTTGCCAATATTTTTAACATTTACAACCAGACACCTTCTCCACATCCTCCATCTCTCTGCCTCTTGTTACAACTTTAGGCCCTTTTCTTCTTGCTTTGTGGTTCTGAGACTTGTTCTTCTGAAAGCTAGAGTAATCACACCTAGGTTTTGTTTTCCTATTACATTTGTGTGATTTCTAGGAGCAGAAGGTACGACTCACTACTATCCTCATATTTTAAGGCCATCAGAGTTACCCTACTGTGCTACGAAAAGGCAGAAGTAGTTCTTCCTATCCAATTTCCCTTCTGGTCAGTTTAAATGAAAGAGAAGGCATCATTTAAAAACTGTAAATTATTCAAAGCTCTCTGGCTGCATTACTTCAGATATAGCACGTCAGAATGGGCATATTTATAGAGCCAATTTTCTTTTCACTACTATCATGACATCAATAATGGAAGTATGTAGACCCAAATAGAAAAGAAAAACATTGAAATTTTATCTTTTAAAGATCTTGAAAACAGATCGTAAACAATGTTATCAATAATCTTCAGACAGCAGGAGGACAACAAAGAAAGAACTGTAATTCAATGAGAATCCTCGGAAGACTACAGCAAGCTGACGTGTAGATTAGTAACATTAATTTACTCCATGGATGTTTGTTCTGTTTGCGTGGCCATTGTTTACATATGACTAATACATTATAGGACATTCTGCCATCTAAACTGCTGCAGATCTTGCCTGCTTAATTATTTGCAGTAGCTTTATTTTCCTCTAATAATTTCACAATCTCTTTGGCAAAAATTGGAAGCAAGTAATGAAAAACAGAGACAGACATTCCCCAAACTACATGACAGTGCATTTAAAAGTTAGTTTGGGTTATGGAAGATAAAAGCCTCAGGGAAAAAAATAGCCCTTCTATTATGGAAAACACTTGGAAAATATCTTTGAAATGTTGGTGACACCTAGTTCTTCATGAAGAAAATTAATCATGGTCCTGATGGAGCAAAAACACAAGGGAATTTTCAATGAAATGTTTTTTTTCTTCTTCACTGATGCAATGTTTGAAATGAGAGCACAGGGCATGTTTTTGAGCAAAGTGCTTGTCAGCACGAGTGGTGCCCTTCAGTAAATCACCTGGAATCATATAAACAACAACAACAACAAAAAGCAGCAACAACAACAACAAAACCCTGTAGACATAAAATAAAAAGACATGACTTTAATGCCTGTTTTCAATTGAACAGTAATTCTTGTGATTGAAGGATAAAATAATGTCTTTGAAATGTTTTTAAGCCTTCATTCAAAAGACTCCAATGAGGATGAAATACTGCTTAGAAACCATTAAAACATGATCATACTCTATGATCTAATTACTTCCTCATCAGCCACTTAAAATGCCCAAACTCACTGAGGAATCAAAGTGAGGAATTAGAGTTCTATTGATCCATACACGGGGCTCGGTGTGTCCTTTCTACTTTCAAACAACCATTCATTCTTGTTTCCATAAAAAATAAAGATAAGAAATTTGGTTGCAGTTTCAGGGACTCCAGGTTGGAGCTCAGAGCAAAGCTCACAGTCACCCGTTCCACTACACAATGTCTATTTCTTTTTCACATTACTTGATCTATCCTTCAAGAGCTATCTTCTTTTTAACTTGAAAGTGTGGAGAAGTTATTCTGGTTATCATTAATGGAACATGCAACCTCTGGCTATTTGAAAGGAACCAGCCAAGCAGAGGCTGAAGGGTGAGCTCAGCAATGGTTTTTATTCATGAAAAAACAGCCCGGTGGCTTGCCTTATGAATTTGCACTAAATTCAAGTGTATAAACATTTTACATTCTATACCCTCCTTGGTCTTTGGGCCTGGTAGTTCTGTTAATCTCTAAGGGATTGAGTTCCAGAATTAGATATTCTGGTTCAGGGATTGGTTCTAAGGGTAAAAGTCATGAAGCAAGATTGAAATCAGCCTTGGATACAGAGAAAACACAACAAAGACAGCTTCGATACATGTTTTCAAGAAGCTGAACAAAATCCCCACTAGTCATTTGACTGTTGCCTAATATATCAAAATTTGTGAGGGTGCTTCAGAATGTCACATAAAAATAGCATAAAGAGCTTTCCTATCCCTCCCAGGAATGCTTTTATGACCCTTTCTCTGATGTGCACCAATGCATGGCAGAAAGTTTCATCATAGGAAATGAGCATATTCAAATGGCAATTTAGAATATGAATATGCTTAATAGACAAGTTGCATAATTCTAAATTAAAAAGAAAATGCCCCTTAGTCTTTCAGGTGACTTTCACCTCTACGTAGAGGAAAAAGCAGGTTCCATGGATATTCAACATAACTCATGCCTTTATGCCAGGAATATGTCTCTCTTAGGAAACAGGAGAAAAATCTGGGGTTGATCACCCCAAGGCTGGTGTTCTACTTCTTGCCCACAACTGCTTCTCCCTTATTTTTCACATTCCTGTCATTTCCTCCCTGTTTCTCTCTTTCTCCTTCACTGAACTAATTTATTCACAAATGTTTATTAGGTTGTGAAGGACATCTAGGTGCTTGGCATTCATCAGTGGTGAAAACAGACACATTTGGCTTTCAGAAGGCTGTGTGCTATCCTGCTTGGTTACTTGGTAGTGCTGATACACTTCAGGGACTCCTGCAAAACTGATTTTGTTGACCTGGCCATGAGTTATGTTGAATCTCCATGGAACCTGTTATTTTCTTCTCTACATGGAGGTGAGTGGCATCCATGACAAAAGAGGATAGCTAGTTTACTGCACTCCTGAACAAAGAAAACTCAGCCCCAAGGAAAAATAGCACAAACAAACCCAGTGCACCCCACCAGACAACATGGGCATTCTGTTTCCAGATGCAAGGTAAAGTCAAAGGATATGACAATGATCTTGATTGGCATTAAGCCAAAAAAATACAGGATGTAAAGCCATATAAGACCCAAGGATAAGCTCTTGTTCTGTGAACCAGTCTTCCTAAGTCAGCTCATTGAGCCTCAGTTGCTTCAATATTTAAGTAGTTGTTTAGTGAATTAGTATTTATTTAGTAAATTCTACCATTTTATTCATTGCTTTATTGAGTACTTACTCTGTTCTGAACACTCTTACAGAGCTTTCTTGAAAGAAATAGTACCTGCTCCTGTCAAGCTCATCCTGAGCCCTTGTAGCAAAAACTGAAACAAACATGACTTGAAGTTCTGTCCAATGGCATCAAGATTAGTATGTGCCTGCTGTATGCTTTCAGAGTGCTTTATTCTGATTTCTGTGAGGACCAATTTCAACTAGTGATGTTTTATATAATCCACAGTGACAACCCTCTAGTGTTTCTCAAGGAAGATGTCATATGGGTGCTGATAGGGCAGAGAAAGTACCAATGAGTTGCAGTGTTCCTGTGACTCAGTGATGTTCAGTGACGCAAACAACCTAAGAGAAGAACAAAGCTGGGGGGTGTTTTGTTTGGGGGTACTGGGGTGGGATGAAAACTATCCTAGAAGGGGAAGCAAGAGGCAAACTTGTGCCTGGATTATCCAATCATCATGTCCACAAGGCCCTTCCCTTGCTGTCTGATTTCCCCAGTGTCTTGAGATTTCCACTTACTTTCCAAGCAGCAGAAGCTGGAACACTGACTGTGAAAGAACACAATATGTGTCTCTACTAGATCAGCCAAGCCACTGAAAAGCACTTGGTACTCCCTGAGTGTGATGTCTCAATGGCACTTTCTTCGCCATTGGATCTTATCAAAATGGAATTCGTCTGAACATTTCATTGTTCATAAGGTCATTTAAGTTGCCACCCAAGTATGTATGCACATTATTGCATATGCCACAGAATTCATATGAATGTCAGAGAACAAAATTAGATTCTATATATCACTTTCTACCCAGAATGAGAGAAGATCACTTCATTGCTTTCTCTTCTGTGTCAGGCCAGGCGGCCCACAAGCTTCCAGAGATTCCTCCGTATCCACTTCCAATCTCACCAGATGAACACTGTGATCACAGACACTCATGCTAAGCAGTTGGCTTTTATGTGGGTTCTCAGCATTTAAACTTATGCTTGTCTTCATGCTCACACAATAAGAACTTTTATCCTTTGAATCATCAGTCCAGATTATTCTAGAACCTGCTCTAGCTTCAAGAACTGTCTTTTTCATTTTTTACAATTAAATTTCTTTCTGTGCTTTGTGTTAATTGCTTTTTGCAAGCAGACAAGGTGTATAAAAATTTGTTGCAACATTTTTCTAAATATAAAGGATTTGTGTGGAGATTTATATAAATATTCCAAATGATCTATAATTATTTGTCACTAATTGTGAATGCTCTTTATTGTCTAGGATCAAATGGCACTAGAGACTCTGAGGACTTCACTGACATACTTTATACTTTTCCAGTAACTCATCCCCCTCTGCCCTCCATTTTCTTCACTTTTACCCCACGTCACATTATTGCTTCATCCCTGGGCACGTAACTGCTCCATGAAGAAGTTTCTTTCCTTTGTCGCATTCTTAGGATCTAGGATAATGTTTAGAATGTAGCAAATATTCTGTATTTCTTAATGGTTGAATAAATTTAGTTGTTAAGGTCTTCTTTGGAATAGTGATGACAAATATGCACCTGGCAGATATTAGGAACAAAATAATCTTATAAGAACACATACTAACTTATATCCAGTCAAAATAATACTCAGAGTCTCCGGAAATACAAATTTCTCCAAGCTTAATGAGCAGAAGCAAGATTTGAATTCAGACATCCCGTGTCTGATTTATAAATACCCCGTTCTTTTTAACCCTCTAGGAGTGAGCAGACAATAGAAATATATGCTCCCTTTAACTTTTAACTTTAGAATTCTGAGTATCTTTTTATTAGAGGAATATTGATATAAATTTATTTATATACCGAATATGTGGCCATAAATATATGGTTAGAAGCCCAAAACGTACCAATTGTTTATAACAGGAGAATCCTTTGCTGATTCCTGTGCTCTGACTAGTTCTTAGGACAGCAGTTAGACTGCTTCACCTCTAACTCTAAATTGGTACATGCCTACAGAACTTTGAGTAGAATATTTTATCTTTCTGTCCCTCAATCCTCTTGCCTGGATAGGGATAGTCAATGTCTCCTTCATGAAGTCCTTAGGAAGTCTGGAGTAAATCAAGGCATACAAAATGTATAGACGTGTATCTCTTATAAAACAAGTATCAAAAAGTAAATGGTTGTTATTGTTGGCTTTGTACACCCTCCAAGTATTGTATGCATTCTCAAGAAATGTGGGGCACTGGGCTATGAGGAAAAGCCAGAAAGCTTGGTAGAAAGATCTGAAGCCCTGGAAACCTTGGTCTGAAGAAGACCAGTAGGACGGGAGGCCGCTTAGAACTTTCCCAAAAGCCATCTGGCTCTCTTAGCTTCTACCCCCCCACACAGCCCCTCCCACGGAGAGGTCCATGGCCTTTGATCACGTAGGAATAACACCTCCATGCAAATAAGGCATTCCCAAGCTCTCAAACCAAACCAATAGGAGTTACCTGCTCTCCCCCCAAAAACTGTATATATCCCCCAAAGCTCAAAAGTAAGAGAGGTGTGTGGTGTGAGATCTTTCCCGCTGTCGGAGTGCTTTGTCCTGGTTCCTCGCCAGACACTGGCTATCCTGCGCACTTCAAAGGACAACAACACTTCTCTCCTCCCCACTCTTCCGTTCGAAGCTGTTCGGGCAGAGCTGTAACACTTTTCCCTCTGCAGGCACTCCCGGGCTGCCCTCAGAGAGAGGGAACCAAAAGAGCTGTAACACTCGCCTGCCTTTGGAGGCTGAGGCAGAGGCAGACCCTCCAGTCTGCTCCCCACCCTCTAGGGCCCAGCCTTCTGAGGCTGCTGTAGCACGACTGGAGAGGCTACATAGGCCCTGTCCCACTCGACCGACCGAACAGCGCACTCTGGGACAGCCGCTTCGCTCCAGTTCGCCCCCCCCCCATGCTGCTGCTCTCTTGTTCGCACCGTGCAGCCGCCCAGCACTACTGTGCCCCCCTGGGACCGCTGCCCCGCGACCTGCGCCCCCCGCCCTCGACCCGCGCACGCGCGGTGCCCGGCAAAGAAACATGCTTACATCCACCATTCCTTTTTCTTTTCCACATTTTCAATTAAAATAAATAGCCCTCTATCAGCATGGTGGCCGTGGGCACACAGACTCTGGTGCTCTCTGCTGCCTCTCCATCTTTAGTGCTCATTTGTCCAGTACAACAATTTTAAAACTTGGATTAAAACTAACTCTGACTATATTTTCATTTGGCCTTTCTAATGAAATCCTTTTTTTTCTTAAGAAAAATATTAATGATGATTTTCTGTCACTTTTCTATCATTTCTCATTGTTAAGAGAGAGATTTCAAGGTAACAGCCAGTCTGGGGTCAACAGACATTAGCGAGAGCTTTAGTGAAGCTTGAGGGATGATCCAGGTTCGGATCTTCTGGAACTGGTTTGAATTCTGACCCAGGCTCGATGGTAGAGATCTGGCTGAAAGGTGGATTTGCAATGGTAAGCCCACTGGATTCAGTTACTTTTAATGCATATCGAGAATGGGGCGTTCCCTCATGGGAATTGTGAGGGAGCGCTTCATCAAGTCTTAGTCTTAGTCTTTCCTAGTCTTAACCCTGTCCCGTGACACTGTCGCCCTTGGTACCAACCACCATTTGGAAAAAAACAAAACAAATCAAAAAACGAACAAACAAACAAAAAACAAAAACGAGACTGAAGCATGCAGAAGACTGAGCTGCTGCCCAGGTGAGGGGGGAAGGGTTCCTTTTAATTATGACTGAGACTTTATAGGGAGGGTAATTGATCCTAAAAGGAGCCAAGGGAGTTCTTCTGGAACTGGAAGGTTCTAGACACTACCTGGGGATCAAAACTCCCCTGCGTTGCTTCCTATGACCTGTGACTCCTAGTAAGATCTCTGAGCAGGGTGGCAGAGGGGACATGGGTTGCAGCTGCCAGCAGAGAGCACCACATGCATGAGAGTGATACAGGTCAGGAGCAGGAATGTTGATGGTGCTGGGATGGTGCCTTGGGGCTCTCTCACACCCACCCTTCCTCTTGGGAAGGAAAGTAGAGCAAATGTTCAAACCTGCATTGTGTGATTGTGTGTGTGTGTGTGTGTGTGTGTGTGTGTGTGTGTGTGTCTGGGCTAAAGTTCAGGGGACTTAGCAGAGTCATAAAGTCATAAGCAATGGTGAGCAGGAGCAATTTGGATCGCGTGGCTTTAGACCATGTTTCCTAGTGACTATGCTAATCATGTCCTGGTGTGAGTGACCTGGAAGTAATAGACTATCTCCAGACTCGAATTCCCATCCTCTCAATCCTCTGATGAGCTTGTCATCCCCAACCCTGCTTCATTCAACTTCCTCAGCTTGGCACGTTACCATCTGGAAGTCCCCCAGGAAGGACAGCATCACCTTCAGGAGCTGCTGCTTTGCTGGCTCTGTGCACAGAGCTTTCTTTACATGGAATGCGGATACTGCATTGCTTTCCCGGCTGCTGCAGGTACACTGAACAAATGTGCTCCCTGGCTCTCAGGGAATCGAAACTACACAGTTTCACTCTGGCCCGTTGTGTGTCAGTTGGCTTTCAGCAATCCCTTGTCCCCACAAAAACCTCAACACAAATCCTTTGCATGGATGTTGTACAATGGGAGCTTTCATGACTGTGTTGGCACCTGCAAGCCTGCGTTTACAGTGTCCTGGAGCAGGACAGTGCTTACAGAGTGGAGCTGAAGCCGAGAACCCCACCCCTGGCAGCAGGTGAGCAGACATAGATAGGAGGGAGGACCTGTTAACCGAAGGATCTTCTCTGCTGCCTCCCTGGGTGCTCTGAGTCTCAATTTCGATCTTGTTGTTCCAAGCATAGAAAGTGATTTATACCCAATCTTTAACTTTAACATGCTCTCTGACTCAAAGGGAAAACATCACAAAAAGCAAATGTATGAACAAATTTTGGTAACTAGGGATGGAATCCATTCTTAATAAGAAGGCTGGTTCTGGAGCCAGGCTCTGAAGCCTTCCCTCTGTCTTTTTCATTAACCAGACAAAGAACCAGTGGTACTGATTATACACAGTTTTTTCTCTGTCTCTCATTTGTGGCACAAGGGCTAAGACAGCAGACATCACTTGTAAAGATTAAAGGATTGGCTATCTGAAACAAGAAGAGCCATGCCTGGTTCATATTAGGCATTTTCTAGTTGTTAGCTATTGTCATCATCATCATCAATATTATTCATCCGCATCATGATAGATTTCTCCTCGATCAGAAGGACATAGAATTGGGTTTGTAAATTAATAAATATCAAGGAGGCTGAGCAGGATGGTCAACAAGGTCCATCCTGAGGGAACAGTGTGACTAGCTCTCTGGACCTGCCACTGCTGTCGGCACTAACGTAGTCAGCATTGGTATCTCAGGGTGTCAACTCCTCTTGTTCCTAATATGGAGTCAAACAACTGCCAAAGCCAGTTTATCTGAGAACTATATATAGGGTTGGATCTATGTTGTATCTGGTCCCTTCAGTTTGCCATGCAGGAAAGCTGTGTTCTGTCTCCTGTCAAAGTTCATGCAACAGTGGATTGCTCCATCATATGGCAATAATAACCCAAAAGATTTGAACCCAACAGATACCTAGACAGGTTGGTAGAACTATAAAAGAAATATTCGTTACTTTTCTTGTTGCTGTGACACACTAAATGATAAAATAAAATAAAATAAAATAAAATAAAATAAAATAAAATAAAATAAGATTCTTTGGGGCTTGTGGTTTGACAATATAGTTCATTGTGGTGGAGGAAAGCGTGATGTCGTGATGTCAAGAGGGTAGGGCTTCTTGTCTACATCTCCATGATTCAGGATGTAGAGAGAAATGACAGGAAGTAGAGATGGGCCATAGGCCTTAAGGCACACCCACTATGATTCATTTACCCCAGAAAGACTAAATACCCTAAATTTTCCAAAACTTCACAGAACAGAGTCACCAGTATCCTTGGTACCTATATGTCCATATGCCCTCATAGCCAATCCATCACCCACCAACTTTTCAGTTCCACTTAAACCCTCATTTCTGCATCTCCCTAATCCAAGAAACTAACATCGTGCTGGAGGACTATTAAACCAATGTCATCACTGATCTCCCTGTATTAACTCTGAACTATCAATAATCCACTTGACAGGAACCATACGAGCTCTGAGAACCAATCATCTTTTCAGTTTTACCAATCTCTGAGGTACTCCAAGTTCAAGGAGGTTGAGCTCCCATCGATTAACTGTACTCCAGCTCCATCCTCCAGATACTACCTGCCACAAAGCCTTTACCTCTGTGATAGCTTGCATATGGTAGGCCCAAGGAGTGGCACTATTAGAGGGTGTGGCCCTATTGGAGTAGATGTGACATTGTTGGAGTAGGTGTGTCACTGTGGGTGTGTGCTTTAAGACTGTCATCCTAGCTCCCTGGAAGCCAGTATCTGCTAGCAGCCTTTAGATGAAGATGTAGAACTCTCATACCTCTGGCACTATTTCTGCCTGGATGCTGCCATGCTCCTGTCTTGATAATAATGGCCTGAACCTCTGAACTTGTAAGCCAGTCCAAATTAAATGTCCTTATAAGAATTGCTTTGGTCATGGTGTCTGTCTACATCAGTAAAACCCAAACTAAGACACCCTCACTGAACATTTTCCACCCCTCCTCTTCTGCTTATCCCTGCCATTATTTCATGTTACTTGCTCACGTGAACCTTTCCCCATATCTCACATACTCACAGCATCCAGGTTCAGGTTTGCTAAATCAGCATCCATCAAGGCTGCACCACTTTTACTTACAATATACTCTTCAACATCTAAAAACAGAGACCCATTTTGGCCTTTGCTAAATGTTCTAGTTCCTTCTCTGTTACTGTGATTAAATGCCCTGACCAAAAGCATCCTTGGGAAGGAGAGGACTAATTTGGCTCCCACTTTGAGGTTACAAGTCACAAGTCCATTGTGTAAGAAAGTTGAGGTAGGAATTCAAGCAGGAACAAAGTGAGAAACTGTAAAAGAGCAAGCACTGCTTGCTGGCATCTTCACAGGCTTGTGCTTAGATTTCGTATGCAATCCAGGACTATCTGCTTTGGAAGTGTACTGCCCACAGTGGGCTGGTGCTCCTACATCAATTAATAATCAAGACAGTCCCCACCGATATTTCTACAGATGTTCTGGTCAAGAGGATTCCTTAACAGAGACAAGTCCAGGCTGTGTCAAGTTAACAGTTAAAGCCAGCTAACTAGAACACTGAGTCTCTCCCACTCGCTGAGTGACTACGATGAAATGATTTTGTTTTACTTTGTTTTGGTTTATATAAAGATTTGTTATAGAATTAAAGGAAATTGAGATTTCAATACATCCAAAGTGTTTAAATATTGTTTTTCAAGCACAGTTTTAACTATCAGAATTTTTAAATGCCCTCTCTCTAATTAGCCTCCCAGGAACTGCTGTTCACAATCTAGTTAGCAAATATTGCATTACCAGCTAGAAAAAAATGTTTGCATGTAACCTAATTTGCAGTAGAGTACCTTCATTTTATCTAAATGCACATATTTTCCCCTTTATATTGGTGATTATAGCTGTTGTAGAATTGAGTTTGTCTACTCCTTAAAGTAAAATAGTTCTCAAATGTTTTAGTCTCAGGGTTCCTTCATATGCTAAAAGATTATTGAAGAATTCAATAGCTTTTGTTTGTGTGGTTGATAGACACCATAACAGTTATAAATGTTAAATTTAAAACATGTCTATCCTTTATTTTAAAATAATAAAAGGCATAGAATACATTAACTTAAATAGCATGTTTTGTTAACATAGCTGTTGTTTCTAAAACAAAATATAATTAGAAGTCATCTGAGATCTCATATCAGTTCCTATGTTTAACCTACTGTGGTAAGATGTTTGGCTGAAACATGTAAAGAGAACTCTGCCTTTTGCAGATTTATAGTTACAAAAGGGAGGGGTGTTTTAATGCCTTTTCAGATAGCCATGACACTATCTCAGAGATTCAAAATCAGGGGCTCAGCCGGGCGGTGGTGGCGCACGCCTTTAATCCCAGCACTTGGGAGGCAGAGGCAGGCGGATTTCTGAGTTCGAGGCCAGCCTGGTCTACAGAGTGAGTTCCAGGACAGCCCGGGCTACACAGTAAAACCCTGTCTCGAAAAACCAAAAAAAAAAAAAAAAAAAAAAAAAAAAGCAAAATCAGGGGCTCTGGGATCTTAGTTACAATATGGAAGGTTCACTGTATCAGCAGACCTCCCCACTCTGTTGATTAAGTCCATTGGCATCTCCTGTCTTTCTTTGCCTGTAACATTTATCCTAAGGATATCTGAAACACCATACATTCCTCACCTGCAAAATATCCATTCACTGAGCTAGGCAAGTGGTTTTTGTTTGTTTGTTCATTTATTTGTTTGTTTTGTTTTTTTTTTAATCATTAATATATGGGGAAAAAGTATATGCACATGGATGCAGTGCCTACAACAACCAGAAGAGGGCATCAGATCTGAAGCTGGAGTCACAGGGAGGTAGGAACCGCAGAGGTGGGTGCTGGGAATTCCAGTCTTTGCTTTCTGCTTGAAATATACCTTGGCTATGGAACAATTAGCAATGATGTCAATAGAGGCAAAAATGTGTTGTAAAAAAGTGCTTGGAGCAAATAAAAGACTCAGAAGGATCTTGGGGTACCCAGTGTCTGAGCATCTCGGGTGATGATTTATTGAAATTGGAATGGCAGGATTTGATCCATAAAGCCTAATCTAACTCATAATTTTATTTCTTTACTTGTTTCCATTACCTTGAGAGCAGTGTGCTGCCTCTTGGTACAATGAAATGCTCACAAGTCATTTTCCCCAAAGCAAGTTGATTACTCGGTTTTGGGCTCTTGAATTGCCAAAAAGACAGAAGTCATTTATAGCACATATTTGGTTATTGTCAACATAATGGCAACTTCAGTGACTCTCTTAGCAGCAAAGGACGGTTTAATGATAATGGAGAGACAATCTCAGAAAGCAGGTTTTCAGACGACTAAAAGTGAACAGGTTGTTATGGACGGGGAAATAGGTCTCCATTTATTTTAATTTAAAAAGTGAGTCTTCAGTCAAGATGCCTTTTTATCTGTGCACTTATTTCATGATGTCTCTTGCTTCCAAGAGAGTACAGATATCCCTAAGATTTCACCTCTGACAAGGTCACAGGCAAAGAAGTCAGATCTAGGCTTTTCAAAGGAATTGCCCAGCCCATGCTGTAAGCTACAGTGAGAAGTTTACTGATTCATCCCAGACATTTTTGAACTTGCCAACAAGCAGAGGCAGGAGTAAAGCATGCCAAAGGCCATTTAAGGATGGCTCTGCCAACAAGGCAGGTATACACCATGCAAGCTCATGTTCCTCCAACTCATGTTGGAACAAGATCTTGACATCCCACAAGGAAGGTTCTCAGAGTTATGACTGTTGTATGAGTGGGAAAAGGGTTATCTAATTTGCCCATCATCAGGAAGAAAGCATGAAGGAAAACAAGGTTTTCTGTATTACTGGCATGGTCATAATGATCTCCTTTGGTCCTGTATCCCAACAACCAATTATGCAGTCCTGGTACAAAATGGGCAAGTGCAAGTCCTTAGTTAATTTCGCAAAGTTTTCTCATGTGCCCCATGTTTAAAGTTAGAGATGTGTAGTCGTGGATTCATGATAGGACCCTGCAGACTTCAACCACTTCTCAGTGTAGTTGTAACCTGAACTACTTTACTATAATAGACATGATCCAAAGAGGAAAATTACTCAGTCAAAGCATGGACACCTAATCTGAAGCAACCTTACTGGGACAGATTGCAGACTCTTGAGCCTAGAGAAAAGTCCCCTCAATTGGTCTGACAGATTTCATGGTTACATCTTTTTACATCTTATCTGTATGTGTGTCTGCAGAGCCTCTATTTCCTGTGTGTGCCACAGGCTTCACCTCCATTGGCATGGCTACCAAGTCCTGGATTGTGTGCTTGTTGTAGCACCATATCTGCTCCAGAACCAGGAAGTGAATTTAATGAGCATCATCAGAGTCTCCTGAGGTTAACAACCATCTCTTTTTACTTTCTCCACCAGAGCTGTCTCTCTTCATCTCCAAAATGAAAAGACTTCTTTCAACTCCTCCCACCCCAATATTTCTCTAGTCTCTATCTGCCATCACATGACATAACAAATAACTGCAATTACTTCATTGGTAATTACATTGATCAGAGTCTTTGTGTATATGGGATGTCTCATTTTTCTTAATTATTCAATAGTATAATCAAGAACAGTTGTGAGTCAGTAGGGCAGGTTTGCCTTTCAGGCTGTCCAGTAAGTCTTGCCCAGCTGGGGTTACACAGCTATCAGAGTCCAGGTTCTCACTTCAGGCAAGTCTGGCCATCTCTCTTTCTGACTTCCACTAAGTTCATCCCTTCCTGGCCAAGCTTGTTGGGTGGGCCTTGTTTGGCTCCAAAGAAGCACTAAGTCCAGGTCCATTGAGACAGCTTGTCCTAAGGAGAAGAATTATGACTTTGATTTCCATTTTAAGCCGTGAAATCTGACTGTTACAGATGGAAGGGACTCTAGAGATTTTTTTTTCCTAAGAAACAAATATTCATGAAAGGCTATGTGAGTACTTGGAATACACATTCTCTCTAGCCATAAAGACAAAGAACCAACATAGCAAAGGAGTGCAGCAAAGGAAGGAATTATCTGTACAAGGTGGTTGCTGTGCTTTTTCTAGCTGTAAGGGAAACCTATAGAAAAAAAGTAAATAAAGAATCTGCTTCTAATGAAATTATTCTCACAACTACTGAAACACAGATATGTTTGTCCACCAGGCCTGCTCTCTATTGTCAGCCAGTATAAAGCAGTTCCTGGCTGTCTATGTTCTTACTCAAGTTCTTATGGTCTTTGGGTTCGTAATATAAGTAAACTCATTTTCATCAGACTGCATAAGTTTGGTTTTATTTTAAATGTAAAAATATGGCTAATAAACATTTGAATTTTGCCCAAGTAGTACCATTTAGCAATACATTGATCTTTATCTGAGGAAGATAATCAGAAAACATTATTAAAATATATGAATGCAGGTGTGCAGGCATCATTTTTATGGGGTAGCTCTAAGTGCCAAACTCTCCAGGTCACAGGAAGCTTGTCTACATACAAAACTAACATGTATTTGAATTGCTTTGTACCAAAGGTGCCTCTTCCACCTCCCCTGACCCATTCCTTATTTCATTGATCATGAGGTAACATTCATTTAACAATGTCTAAAAACATTCCCTAGAGAATACATGGTAAACACGGAGGGTTTTGACACCTTGCCTGGCTGATGTTCACAAGGTTGGCTTTCTGTTGTCAGCCAGTATAAATGTCCCTCCCAAACAGAAGGTATTCTAAAGAAACATTTGTGCTGTGACAGTAGTGAAACCATGGTGCCCACTGGAATTTTTATAGACATATTGGGCTGAGTAAAAGAGGAGGATAAAGTATGCTGCCAGCCAGAGAAAGAGATTTCACGTGGTTCTGGCACTTTTTAGAGCACCTCTCTGGAGATAGTGATAGAGCCACAGTAATAATGGGCCAGTGGTGAGTGAGGAGTCATGCCCTTGTCCAGTACTGCTTAGTTATACAGACCTCTTGTTTTATATTTAAACCTAAACCTAATGTCAGACCCTGAAAACAGAAGGGGATGGGGATCATTGATCTTGTGATCCTCTTCCCATTGCAACCCCATTGAATATACCTCCTTCCTCTGATTTTCACTATTGCCTCTAGATGGCTGATTATGTTAGTTTGAACTGTTGACCTGACTATTGCCTCTAGATGGCTGATTACAATGACTAGTTTCATTGTTGACTTGACGCAATCCAGAATCATCTGGGAAGAGAGTCTCAATAAAACACAATCTAGAACAGGTTGGCTTCTTGGAATGTTTAAGGAAAGAGATTTTTTCCTGTTAATTGATGTGAGAGGAGCCCACTCACTGTGGATGGCAGAAAAGAAATAAGAAAGTTAGCTGAGTGTGCACACACTAATCCATTACTTCCCATGGTAGATGCAATGTGACCAGTTCACTCAAGCCACCACTGCTATGATGGAACTAACAGGATGGACTGTAACCTGTAACCATGAGCCAATAAACTCTTTCTCCATGAAGTTGCATTTGTCACCATGTTATCACAGCATTGGAAAAAAATCCAAAGATGCTTATCTGAGCATGCTGAAGTTGCCAAGACCGAGCTTCAACCCCAACAACTCCAGTAATACCAGGATTGACTTCCTAGAACAGAGAGTTGCAAATGCCAGAACCAAGCGAACAACCCTGACTCAGTGGGTCTCTGTTGAAATACCTAAAGGCCAAAGTTTTCTCTAGAATTCTTCCAGATTTTAGAGCTCAATCTGAAGGAACAGAGAGGACACAAGGCATACATACATTTCAAAGAGTCTTGAAGATGGTCTAGAATAAAAATAAATCCACCCCTTCACCCAAGGGACAGAAATCTCACACTATTCCCTAGGACTTTAGTGTTTACTTAGAGATACTAAAGATGTTCTGACCCCTGTGGTTATGTAACAGTTGAATACAATTATTCCAAAGAAATCATATGCCTTTGGCCAAAAGAAAGGACACCTTAGTGACATAGGATCTGGAAGTTGGGAGTGGTTGTATAAAAGTGCCAAAGGAACACAAGATACTGCGTACATCAAAATGGATCTCAAGGACTGTCAATACTCAGGCCAGTATATAATTCACATCAAAACTTAATGGTGCTATGAACACACCAGGTCAAAAGGACTAAGCGAGTAAGTGAAACATCCAGAACAGACTTAGTTTTTGATAAAGCCAAGGAGAGCTTTAAGAAAATACTATCATTCTGAAAATAATTTTGTAAGTGTATAATACATGATTTACTTTATGTTCTACTCTATTTACTGAAGCGTTTGGGGTATGCTATTCAGTCTAAAGATGACTGCTTACCCTGTTTTCAATGACTCAGTACAGAGCCTGAAATGTGTAAACTCAATCTATCTTGTTAGAAATATAAAACAGCTGCCTAGTTTTCCCAATAAATCTGATTTCCATTAAGTAAAACAACTCTTAGAGTGCATTTTCTAACAAATTTTGCTGATTGACCTCAACATTCTGTTTATAATGTATAACCGTGCAGAGAAAAATAGCATAGAGACTGGGTAATTTCCTTAATTCACAAATTCTTTGTTATTTCCCATGGAGTGAATGTCTCACATCTGGAAAAGCTCATGCAGTTAACTAGTATAGCCAAGGAAACTGTGCCTTGAGGAATTTTAAATATATGCCCTTTTTCATTGTTGGTTGCTGTATCTTAATTGGGAAATTTGGTGTGTGTGTGTGTGTGTGTGTGTGTGTAAAAGAAGAGGGCAGAACTCAGTGTAGCGCTTCCTAGGTTTCAAAAGGACACTTGAGTATATTGAGCCCTCTGCCACAACGTAGAACTGTACCAAAACAATTCCAGAAAGTTCAGTGTCAGAAAAGCTTAACCAAGAAGCTCTATGCCACCATTCATCTCTGGTCCTTGTGGGGTTTTCCAGCTATGAAAGCCTCCTTTGTTCAGAACCTCTGTCCTCCCTGGTAAGCCTCCGACTTTTTTTTCTTTCTCTGAGCACAACCTCGGCAGACCCAAACAGGTGCCTGTTGCTCCTCAAGTCCTACAACTCCACAGTGTTCACTGCTAAGGAACTCATCTTACTTCATTGCAAGTAGGTCAGAACAGAGGGGTCACCAGAGAGAAGGGATAACGATTGCTTTTCCTCCTTTTCTCCATAACAGGAAGCCACAGCATGCAGCCAGTTCACTCACAGCAAGACTGGGATTGCTCTTCATTGGAGAAACTATTCTACATGGCACCTGACCCCTGCCTTTCATGAGCTCAATAGCAAAGTCTGGCAGAGGGCAGAACTGCTTCAGTCTTGGGGCTGGAATGTGCAGCAGGGCTTGCCACTTATCTCACCACGTTACTTCTGGCCTCCTGTTATTAATCTTGCAACACAATGTTTATTTCCTAATTAATCCCCACTACAATCTGTAAGTAGTTTATAGGGAAGGGTGCATGTATATAGGTCTGCATGAGTCTATAGAAGCCAGAGGTCAACTGCAGGTGTCATTCCAATGTTGCCATCTATCTTGTTTCCATTCTATGTTTCCATCTTGTTTGGGGGTTTGTTTTGTTTTTTTTTGTTTGTTTGTTTTGTTTTATTTAAGACTGGGTTTCTCATTGGCCTGTAGCTCAACAAGGCTAGACTAGCTGACAAGCACTTTTACTGACTAGGCTACCTCCCAAGCACTGTAATTAGTTTTGTAAATTGTTTGGCTGCTCAATCTTTATACGGAAACATTCCAGAAAAGAACTATATATGTGTAGTCATCTTTATACATTAATCAGATAGTATTGAGTGATGAGCATATATTATATATATATATTAAATATCTGATACATATGTGATATATCTATGCTATATATATCAGATATTTACAGATGTTATATAGAGAGATATATAATCTATCACCTATCCATCTTTCAAATATTGTTATCTACCCATCTATTTATCTATTAATCTAGATATCTAACTATAATTGAACAGTCATCATAGATTTATCATAGTATTCACTGACAATATATCTATAATCTTTCTATCCATTCAGCTATAATCTATTTATCTAGCTAGCTATCATTTATCTATCAACTTATCTATCTTTCCACCTACCTATTATCTCTCTCCACCTGCCCATTCATCTTGATCTCTATCTAGAATGAAAGACTAAATGAAGAAACAAATACCTTCCTCAGGACGCATCTTTCTTCAACCCCATTGCTTTGGAAATCTTCATCTCCTGCCCTGTCGACTCTCTATAGCCAGACCTCCCCAATCCCGTTTCTCTGCATTGCCCACATTAGTGGAATTATTTGCACAGAGTCCTTTTCTTAATTGACCTCTTTCTGCACCCATCCAGAAGACCTACAGTTTGCTTTTGTGCTTAATTTTGAACATCTATGGATTCAAATTTCTGTTCATAAAGCCAGACCACAAACATTATGCTAATTGAGACATTATGGCAAGAGAATTTTCCTTTAGGGGTGAGGTTTGTTTCTCAGGCCTCAAAGGATGATTGGTTGATCCTATTAGCCCAATCTTTTCCTTTTTCTATGTACAAAATGAAGGGAAAAGGAGTCTGCTACGAAAGAAAAAGAAGGGATCGTGAAGACAGATTGCTTTTTGAAGTTGGAGGTGAGCTGAGAGCCACTGAATAGGCTCTTTTTTTGAGTAAATGGCATAGGGAAGAAAAGCTAAACTTAAAAGAAAACCCACAACTAAGAAAAGCAAGACAAAGCTTTGGTGTGGTAAAGAAAACTCCCAATACCTCACTATTAGAACGATACACTAGAGAGATAGCTTTGCAGGTAAGAGCATATGCTGCTTTTACAAAGGACCACCGTCCAGTTGTTATCAACTATGTTGGGAAATCCACAATCCTCTGAAACTCCAGATCTAAGGGAGCATTTTCCTGGCCTCTGTAAATACCTGCATGCATGACACACAAACATACACATAAATAAAATAAAAATAAAAAAATTAAAAAGGAAGATACATAGTAAATGTAAGTAAACTTTACATCTAACATTTGCAGGCATTGGTTTATATAGAATTTTTGTATTATCATATTTTTATTTGAAAACCACAATATACATGGAATAGTGGAAAGGAGATTGGCCCCTGGAAAGGCCTTGAAAACTGATGAAAGATAAAAGCATCCAATGAGAAATTTGCTCTGGTGCAACTTATGTGTGACCCTGAGTACAATAACATCACCTTTCAGAGCCTCTACTTCCTAGTTTACAAAATGTGTTTCTATTCCTAACTCAGAATTTACAATAAAACACAAATGTTTTATTTCAAATTTTTGTTTCATGAGGTAGTGAAGGATTTCAACTCAGATCTATCAACTCCGTGTTTGCTACATGCCTACAGTAGGTCACAGAATCAAGGAGGTTCCATGTGGCAGTACCTTCAGAGAAGATTCTGAGCGCCTACACTCAAGTATCATGGCAGTGCCATGATAGCTTAATGTGTTGTTCTTGCCAGTACAACACAGGTACATAGTCATGCAGAAGAACCTGTGTCATGTTGTGGTCATTGTCTTGATGCTGTAATTAGGAAGATACCAGCAAATTGCTTTTAGGGGTTCCTGTGAAGTTTTAGCTCTTTAAGTGAGTTTTTTAAGCTCAACGAAGGAAGCAAAATCTTCTGGGGTTGCAGAAACTGTGTGTGTGTCTGTGTGTGTGTGTACACATGAAGGAATGTACACACACACACACACACACACACATGAAGGAATGGCTAGAACGGCAGTGATTCTATAAGAGGCAATGTGTTAGAGTAATCAAGTCAGAGCTAATCAAATCCTCTCCAAAGAGCCCTGTCATGAAAGCATGCTTCAGGTTAAAAGAAGGGAGATCCCCAAGAGACTAGCTGGCTGTTTGAGTGATTTTGCCTGCTATCGGGGTGGGGGGGGGGGCAGTGGAAGTTCTCCCTTGCCATGCATACTGTGAGCCTATTAACTGACTCCAATTATTCTGTAAAACTCTAAGAAAAGCCATAAACAAGATGATTACCCAGCTCTTACTTGTTGGAAAGTGAGAAGGGCACATACTGACAGAAGTCCAAGAGAATTCTTGTGGGAAAAAACCAGAGCACCCTGGCCCTGGCCCTGGCCCTGGCCCTGGCCCTGGCCCTGGCCCTGCTTCTCCTGTGCTTGCCGGCAACACACCCTAGGTGCAATCTTATTCCCAGAGTGATCCGTTGCTATGATAAACATCAAACCAAAAACAAACAAACAAAATAACACCTTATGCAGGAAGGATTTGTTTCACCTGACAGCTTACAGTCTCCCAAAAAGGGATGTTAGGCCAGGAACTCAAGGCAGGAACAGAAACAGAGACCATAGAGAAACACTGCTTACTACCCTATTCTCCATGGCTTGCTCAGCTTACTTTCTTATACAACCCTGAACCACCTGCTGGGGGTGACATCACACACAGTAGAATGGACCCTCCCACATCAATCACCAAGGGAGAAAATGCCTCACAGACTTACCTACAGGCCCATCTGATAGAGGCAATTCCTCAGCAGAGGTTCCCTCTTCTCAAATGACAGAGCTTGTGTCAAGTTGATACAACAACAAACAACTAACCAAAATGGGCTGCCAGGCTGTGTAATCTGATCTGAAAGCCTGAGACAGCATGGGCATAAGGATTCTATCCCAGGTGAATGGTGACTGCCCAGGACTGTCAGAGAACTTCATCCTGGGTGGTCTGGCTTCTAGACTCCAAGACTGCTTGACACACAGGCTTCAGTTAACTATGTACTCCTGCCAGGCTCCTGCAATTGGCATGCTTTGACAGACACTGTGGTCCTGGGCTACCAAGAGCTTCTATTCTGCAATTCCACTGGTACCACTTCCACATTCCCTACAATTTGCCTGGGCAGCCTCTTGGTTTCCATGTGTTGTCTTAAAAACACATTCTTAGATGCCAAACAAACATGGAATAGTCCTCTAGTCCCATGGTTTGTTCATGCAACCACTTACTCATTTAGCATTAAATGCTTGTTGGATGTTTACCATGAAGAGAAAGACAGGGAAAATGGGTAAAGCAAGATAATATATTTGATTTACACACATATTTAGAGGAAATTGACTTAAGTCTCTGTGTTTGATTCTCACCCTCTCCAACCATCATTCTATAATTAATCTGGTATTTCTTACTGGTTGGTCATCTGGAGAATGTTCTTGAGCTTCATGAGTTTTATAATTCTAATCTCTAAAGACTGCCTCACAGAATTGT
The DNA here is from genome assembly GCF_004785775.1 of Grammomys surdaster. Taxonomy (NCBI): domain Eukaryota; kingdom Metazoa; phylum Chordata; class Mammalia; order Rodentia; family Muridae; genus Grammomys; species Grammomys surdaster. Next base: position 20,187,105 of record NW_021604618.1, read on the forward strand.
CTGTGGCTTATAATTCTGCCTACATAAGTGTATACAAAGTATGACATGATATGCAAATGTTGTTTGTTCATAGCACCAACAATTGCATGCTTTGTACTAGATATTACCCAACTATCCTAAACTGTATTTCTAAAAAGTAGAAATTTACTCAAAAGTGTAACCAAGCTAGCTTTAATTTTCAACTTGATGCACTAGCCTTGAGTCATCTGAAGGGAAAACCTCCTATCTAGGAACTGCTGAGATCAGATTAGTTTGTGGTCTTGTTTGTGAATGATTGTCTCCATTGTTAATTGATACAGGAGGACCCAGCCCACTGTGGACAGCACCCACAGTAGAATGGGCCCTCCCACATCAATCACTAAGGGAGAAAATGCCTCACAAACTTACCTACAGGCCCATCTGATAGAGGTAATTCCACAGCAGAAGTTCCCTCTTCTCAAATGACAGACCTTGTGTCAAGTTGATACTACAACAACCAACTAACCAACTCATCAGGTGGTCCTGGGATATGGATAAAAAGGCTGGCTAAGCATGAACCCGAAAGTAAGCCAGAGAGCAAGCCAGGAAGTCACACTCCTCTACAGTTTCTACTTCAAACTCTTACTTGCATTTTTGCCCTGATTTCATGGATGGATCCAGAGTGTAAGGTGAAACCAATCCTTTTCTCTCCTACATTGATTTTGGTCAGAGTGTTTTCATCACAGCAACAGAAAGAGTGCTACCGCCATGTCTGTACTATAGGATCCTTATTTTTTGTTTGGTTGTTCTGTTTTGGTGCGGTTTTGTTTGCTTGTTTGTTGTGGGGTCAATTCTGGTTTTTAAAACATCAAAACAAATTTAGTACTAGCGTGCCAGCGACTGACTTCTCTTGTGAGCTTTTTCTCTATAAGGAAGATCTGTCAAGATCGGTGTAGGTTGGCTTGTTGCTTTCCTTCACCTTGGAGATTCCATCTCTATGAGCAAAAACTATTGACAGGCCCATCTGGTTGTGCTCAGCTTATAATGGGGATGCCTAGTCAGTATGGTGGCACATACCTGGAATGTAGGTACTCAGAAACCCTAGCAATAGCTGTAGAACAATCTGAACATAGTGAAACTCTGTCTTTAAAAGCTAAGGAAATGAACCCCTCCATGCAAATACATTCAGAGTCATTTTCATGGCCAACAACAACACTTAAAAAGTACTTAATATATTTTAGGCTATGAAATAAACAGATCCTAGTAACCATTTCCTGAAAGTTTCAAAGCAATTGCTTAAAGTGGGCAGGGCTTCACTTCACAGGAGGAAGGAAGTTCGATTTTAGGGAGGTGTTAGTTTATCTGGGTCCTTGATAAGCGGAGAACAGGCATTCCAAGGCTGGATAAGTGTAGACAGATGGAGATGATCATGGTTTCCCTGCCTTTGCTACTGTGAAGAACAGAGCTTTTGATGTTGACTCAACAAAACAGACAGGAACTTTGCAGAGCAAGATGTCAAATAAGTATTGCTACTCCATTTTCGAACCTTTCTCATTAATCACCTCCCTTCTCAGGACTCCAGCATCCCATATTGAATCAAATCTCCTTTGCCACCTTCACATAACACTTGATCAGACTTCCCTCTGAGGACTTCAGAAGATCTTACCACCACATTGTGCTTTTGCTCATCCTTGGTTCGATCCTTAGGGATATCCTCCACTCAATTATGCAAACAGCACATCAAACTTTGGCAAATAAATATAAAATGAGACTCTTCTACTTCCTGCCATCTATACCAACTAAAGGCAAGAGAAGATTGTCTCTGAGGATGTAAGTGCTGACCAAATGAAAAACAAAATATTTTTAATGTTATCTCATTGCCATCAAAATACTCATGTTAATTTTAAATACAAGTCTTGATTAATAGAAATCATGCCCGGATAGCTCCTTCTGGGTATCCTAACAAAGACTTCATTTCAAAATACACCCCATGAAAGAATTTAGTGATATAGAGAACATGGAACCATGACTCTACTCTGAACAGTCATTGAGCAGCCCCTTAATTGCCTGATATCATAGCCTTATTAGGGTGGAGGACACAACACAGACATTTTGATTTCTAACCATACAATTTCCCTAGCAATATTCAAGTGTTTCCAAACATCTGCTTCTATTTATCTCTTTATTTTTCTCAGATTCCTTCTGAGCTCATTGGATGAGTGGATGACCTTGACATTACAGTCGAACCCTAAATCAAAACATTTTACATTCTACATTTTTTTTTCCAAAGAAGGTTCAGAGTTATTATCCAAGCAATTACAGATTCCATTTCCGGGACTTCTTATCTTTTTTTTCCCACATCATAAATAACTGGAATTTTATGTTGACAAGAAACGTTTTATTATACATTTTTTTTGTACTTTTGGGGATTGAACTCATGGCCCTATGCCATGCTTAGCAATCACTGAACCACATCCAAGCTCATTTATAGCATATTTTGTGAGGAAGCATGATGAAGAAATTGCATATGTCTTCTGGTTACTTATAGAACTCAGTTGATCATCTTCTTTTTAACTACAGATAGGCAGAAAACTGGCCGTGCTGAATTTTAAATGTAAACAAGCAAAATCTGATCTTAAGTGACTCGAAGGGAACTGGCAAGTTTGAATATAGTCTGATGCCTCTAAAAATAATGAAACATGATTGTATGTGTGGAAGGGAACAAACCTTAAGGGTCTCACAAAGGTATACTACAGGAGGAACACACATACTGTTTTATGTGAGGGAATCTCACACTATTGGTCTGTCAGACTATTGCTCCTAAAGAAGCTCAATGATTTATCCAAGGTCACATACATGGATTTCTGCCAAAGTGAGCTTTCCTGTTTTCCTGGGCACTATGTCTGAGAACTGAGAGTGTGACTCATCCACTTCTAAACCCTAGAGGGACATGGTTACACAATTTTCCACAGGTATTTTGGCAGCACTAAGGCCATTTGAATCAGGGCATATCTCTGTTTCCTTTTGAGGAGAGAATACACGTGTTCCATCCAGGGATATCTCACACATACACACACACATGCACACACACACACATACACACACACACACATGAACACTGCCCCAGAAAATTTCACAGCAATATGACTACCTTTTTGTGACTATAAACTCTAAAACTGAGCATCAGAAAGTGTTTATTGAATACCTTTTAGGCATCAGAGTGATCTGCCTATAAAGGACTGCCTTCCCTTACCTGATCTTGTTCTATGACTAATTAGCCCCAAAGGCTTTGAACAAAACTTTGAGTCAGGTTCACTTCTTGGTAACTGGGAGAAAGTTATCCCACCCTTCTTATCATGTGGAGTTATTGTGTAAGTTGAAGGGTTCTAAGATGATTGTTGAAATATAATGTACACAGAGAAAATAGCTTAATCATGGATGACATGTGATGCCGGACACATGTCTACAAACAAAACACATAAATCTAACTAAGATACAGCTGAAGAAATTAGACACTATCCCAGGATCTCCTCTCATGCTTTCTGTGGATAAACACTATTCTGGGTTTTAATAAACGAACAGGTTTCACATTATATGCAAGTGTCATGCTTTTTAAACTTTTACTCAGAATAGTATTGATGGATGTCTTTCATGTTGTTGTATGCTGAGGAGTGGGGATCTTCATTCTTGTTGTCCTATCAATTACACTGTAATTAACTATATGAACAGATAATGTTTTCTTTACGATTCAGCTGTTGAAAGATTTTTAGTTATTTTCCAATTTGATCTGTTTGCAATTACTTTTACTGAGTCTATACTGGAAACCAAGTTGCTGACTCTGCAGGCATCTGCATATCCAGCCAGAGAGATATACCAAGTGCTTTTCCAATATGGTGACTACAATTTACTGGCCTAGTAAGAATATCTGATGAATATGTGTTCGATGTACTTCACCATTGCTTTTTATTTTAATTTAGTTGAATAAAATATTCCTTAGTAAACTTATCAGCACAGGTTTGGACGAGCAAATCTTTCTTACCTCAGAGCTCACAAGGTCACATGCAATATCATTGGAGTTCTATAATATGTGATGAATTGACATTTTACTCTTTGAATATAGTATACAAAGCTTCTAGAGCTATGAAAATTGAAGTTAAGTCTATATGAATATATCTATATTTATCTTACTACATAAAAAGAGAAAATCCCAATTTTGCCTAAATCTATGTGCAAATAGAATGTATATGTCTTAGCCAAAGTGTCATGACACATTTCTATAATCCCAACACTTTGAAGGCTGAGGAAGGAAGATTATGAGTTTCAAACCAGTCTGGAATATATAATGAAACTGTACACACACACACATACACACACACACACACACACAGAGAGAGAGAGAGAGAGAGAGAGAGAGAGAGAGAGAGAGAGAGAGAGAGAGAGAGAGAGAGAGAGAGTATTTTTCAAATGGCATAATATCCTGGCAATGGCTGTTTAACGAGTATAATTGAAATAAATAATAACCAGCCTGATAGTCCAAAGTTAAGATCTTTGACCTAAAAAGCTTTTTTATTATGTTCTTTCAGCCTGAAGAAAGGGTAGAGATACTTCAGACTAATCTCACATTTTATTGGTGAGGACACTAAAGCCACCAACAGACAGACCATACTGGGTTATTAGAGTAACTTAGTATGAATATGAAAACCAGAACTCAAGCCTTTAGAACCTTCCTCAAACTCCTTCACATCTTCCTTTCCTCAGAGTAGCCAAGATTTCCTGAAGAGCCATTGAAGATGCTGTTGTACATGGAATGACCACAGAGGAAACCTAAAATAGATGGAGCAGAAGAGGGAAAGCCTGAGGGGTGAAGTTAAGGATGAGAACAGGCACTGGGAGAGTTGCAAGAGGGGGTAGGTGGCAGAAGCATTGTACTTAGTTAGCCCCCACTCAACCAGAGTGACCACAGACTCACATTCAGACAGGAAGGCCAAGTGAGAACAGCCCCTACCACTCATCTCCAGCCACACAGTTCCTCTGAAACCTTCCACTGCAGTCTCTGTTCCCTTCAGTCCATGGAGTTAATGCTATTCCAGTCCTCTCCCAGTACATCTCTATACATCCTTCAGACTAGTGCATCTTCTGACGCTAGGCTGTTTCAACAACCACTGGTTCTTCTGTGCTTGACACACAGTTTGTCATCAGTAAATATAAATGAACGGCCGTGCTATCCAGAGTACAGACGAAATCATTACCATAGTCAACTCATTTAGTTTCTTGTACTATTTTTTGGTGGGGTGGTAGAGATAAGGGAAAGGAATTGTCAATGCTGTTTTTTAAGTAATTTAGAAACTTTCTCCAAAGATTTTAGTATGCTTCTGGAATTGAGAGCCACCAGAATGGGGTAACTGTTACCCACTCTAGCTGCATGTAAGAAAGTTTATTTACTTAAAGAAATGAGTCTTAGCTGTATGTAGTGATGCATACCATTAATCCCAGCACTCAGAAGGCAGAGTCAGGCAAATCTCTGTGAGTTCCAGGACAGCCTGGTCTACATAGTGAGTTCCAGGATAGGCAGGGCTATAGAGAGAGAGTCTATCTCAAAATAAACAAATCCAAAAGCAAAAATAAAAACCAAAAAAGCAAGCAAGCGTACAAACAAAACCAAAAAAGAAAAAAAGAAAGAGAAAAGAAAAAATTTATAATCAAATGGCAATTTAAACATTTTTAATTTTTAAACTAATTAGAGAATTGTATGACAGTTGCGGGAAAAAGTGTTTTAAAGCCTAGTGAAAGTGGATGAGATCAAGCCCTTTATGATATTAAAGCCTAGAGATCTTTTGCTTCTGTTTTCTGCATTCCACATATTACCAGCATGACCTATCACCAGTAAAAACAAATAAAGGGAACAAAGGAGCCAAAACAAATATCTCCCTTTATACTGTGGTCAAAAAACCAGAGAGAAGAGACAGTATTGGGCTATGGAGGAAAATATAAAAGCAGGGCATTAGATGACCTCAGTGCTGTGGTTTTGCACAGAAGAGGAGGAATGTTGGAACGCAAGTGGGAAATTCCTATCCTGAGATACAAGCTTCAATTCTGCAATTATTAAGTCCAAAATATAGCAAGGCATGATGTTATCAAATACAGATTCACCCAAAGTGAGAACAGATAGAAACTCTCTACGATCATGTATTTTCCCCTTCCTTGTCTCTGTTATAAATGCTTATTTTGATAATTCATAACACTGAGGAACATTTGGAATGCAATGCAATTTCAAGTTTCCTGGGTGCTATTTTATCTATGAGAAACCACAGCTGAGCCCAGGAAATGATGCCCAGCTGAACTGCACACTCTAAGAATACAAAACTCAATACTACTCTACCTGAAATGTCTGCCAGTTCTCAGTGGGTGACAGGCTATACTAGTCCACATCCATTGTCACAACCTTGGATCTAACTTTGAATCATCTCATTCATTATCAAACTTTATGATAATTTATGGACTACAACTTCCATAAGCAAACTTCTGCCCTTATCACAGAAAAGGGGCTATTCCATTGTACTATTTACAGATTTCTAACCATTCACTCACTGCATGGAAAACTGCTCTATCATCTTCATGATATCCTATCTTATGTGTCACTTCCAGCTTTTTTCCATGATGATGTTTTCCGTATGCTATGTTGTGGTAGGACTGACCCATTAGCGTACCCACCATTGCATAGATCAGTAATACGGTTAGCGTATTAAGATCCAATATACTTTCAATTTTCTATATTTCAGTTGTTGCATCACAAAGCCTACTTTTGTAAAACAACTCAAGGAGTTCTGTGAACCATATATAAATACCTATTCTATTAAAAACATTAGAAAGAGACTCTAGACAGCTGACCCATTAGTATGAACAAGGGTTGCATCTTCCTGTGACCTTCTATCGGGAGCTGAGTAGACTAAGTAGGATGAGCCCTTCCTTACCAGTAATTGATAAGGACCATTTTATACCCACAGACTACAGATATAGCCATATTGGATTAATGAATCACCTGTAGTTTTCCACATTTTTAAACCAAGCAACACGAAACAGACCCGCTATCAGGCAGAAGACAAGTATAAGAAGCAGAAAGTAGTTAATTTAGCAATGACTTTAACACATCTACATACAAACTCAAAGGTTTTTTTGTTCTGCTCATGCAGTCATTTTTAATCGGACTCACTTTTAACCATTAAAGCAATTAGTCAGTACACCTAATGTCCTAAAGAAACACTGACCAGCCTATGGTGGAAAATACTAATTTGGCCTACAAGGTATAGCCCATTATCTTGGGAAGCTAAGGCAGGAACTCAGGTCAGGAACCTGGAGACAGGGATGAAGCAGAGACCAGGGAAGAGCAATGCTTACTAGTTTGCACATCATACCTTGCTCAACCTGCTATTTTACATAACCCAGGACCACCTACCCAAGGGTGGTATCGCTCACAGTGAGCTGGGCCCTCTCAAATCAATCAGTGATCAAGAAAATATCTCCTACACACAGACATGCCCTCAGTCCAGTCTGGCTGAGGAGCTCCTCAATTGAGGGTCCATCTTCTGGAGTTTCTCCAGCTTATGCCAAGTTGACAATAACTAACCAGAACTCCTACTACCCCTCCTTCTTCATTTCCAAGGCATATTCACAATCATAGTTGATGGCCAAGTAGCTTCCTATCTTTAGTATAATGATATAAACTTAATAATCTCCTCTATTATCCTGTTTTATTATCTATAATTAGATTTCAAAAATAACAAAATTTTAAGACAATCTAGCTTTAATATCAAATAATTAGTATCTTTTAATAACATTTTAAGTAGTACTCCATATGTTAGGACACTTACATCATTGTATAAAGAATGTGTGTCCACGCTGCTTTTCTTACATCAAAGAACTGAAGGGAGTCTATTTAACATCCTAAGAGCTGCAAAGGAGGATGAGTCTATTTTGTGCTTCACTTATGACTAAAATGGTTACTCCGTTACTGGACCTTTTGCCTGAGGCTTTGGAATGTGTTTTCCCCTTTTATTGCAACCTTGTCTTTAACACACCAGGAGTTTGACCCAATTCTTATATTTGCTGCTGAGAATGGGGAGGTCATACCAGCGATCGCTACTAACAACTCTTCGAGATGAGCCGAAGAATGGATTTTAAATCTCTCCAGTTTCCAAGATTCCCTGTACTGGTAAGTAACAGGCCTAAAATCTTACTCAGCCCACTGAATTTTATCAACACAGTGTATTCTGCTAAACAGTGGAAAGAAATAAAGAAATCAATGTGATCTGGTGCATCTCTTTGAGACTTTGAGGGAGGTTCTGGTGTTTGGGGTGTACTGTCAAGAAGGCTTCCTAGAAGGCCAGCATAATACACAGGCAAGTGTTCCTACTGGTACTCATTACATGGCTTGCTCACATGTTTCAAAGTCAGAATCAAGCAGAACACCACTCTGTTGGTGTGCTGCAACATATAAGAACAGAATAGGAAATTAGGCTCTGAATGTGGAGTGCTGAATACATTAGTCCTCTCTTCTTTAAAGTATGCCCAGTCTGAGGACACTAGAAAGAAAATGAGCTTTTAGCCACAGAAGAGTTAATTTTGCCTTAAAACGCTGGATAAAATTCTGAGAAAAATATGTGCAAAACAAAATTGAGATCATTCCTGAATAACCAAGTTAAGCTTTTTAAGACACTGAAAGCAAACACAAACTTTCATGTGTTGTTCTCTCTCTCTCTCTCTCTCTCTCTCTCTCTCTTCATCATCTCTCTTTCTGTCCATACTAATAGCAAAAATTAATATAAAATAAAAATCCAGGCAGTTAATGATTAAAAATTAAATTCTAAATGCACATAGAGTGTCAGAATATACTTATGAAGGGTCAGAATTAATCAAAGATCTGTGTTTATCTCCTCTCCATGTGTAACTTTGCAATCTCTGTGTGTGAGGGCTAATCAGTAGGGGAAAGGTAACTAAAATATCAGATAACCCAGCCAAGATTTCCAATTCCTTCCCAAGTCGAAAGAATGCTGTTTCCTAACTAAAGAATCTATCTACAAACAGAGAGAATACATAGAAGGCGGATGGTCAAAATGCTACCATGCTATCTGTCACCTGATAGCTTCTGGATCCTCATCTAATAAAAGCCAGTTTTGCTTGCATTGGGTTTCCTCACAATAAAAATAAATCTACCCTGTCTCCAGTTCCTCTAATCCATACACACTCGCTCACAGCCTCTGATACCGTCAAGTCTTGCAGGAAACAGTTTCACTGTTCTCTTCCTAAACAAAACTACATATCAAATTCTAGCTCTTCCGTATTTTGTGTTCTGGTGCCTTATTAACCATCACTGTTTGAGATGGGGGTGCAGCTTTTCTTCTCCTATGCAGGACTCTGTTTTGGACTTTACCATACCCTCTAGTACACTCAGAGACACCCTTTACATGAGCTCAGGGAGAGAGTCAGTTTAGGGCTGTAGATCAGAGATCCCAGTGTAGACCTACTCCTATGGGTGAGGCACGGAGGCCTATGCACATATCAAATCAAGTTTTTCTTCAATGCTGTACTGTGTTGTCTTCCTTGCTTTGATTTCAGCCTCCTGTGCCTGTTTCCAGGATGTGGCTCTTCTCTGCTGAGTTAGGATGTTTTCCAAGAACACTGTCCATTTCATACTGCTTTGACTCTTGACTTGTGTTGAACCTGGTTGTCTGATAGATCAACACAGTTGTAACAGTTGTAATCCCATTGCTACAATTTGGATTGTGAGAATCTCCAGTAGCCAAAGCTTACATGCCAGATCATGCCATAGGAGCAGAATTGGTAAATTTGAACAGATTGATTTATAGTCTTATTTGATATGTTTTTTAGGACAGTTATCTGACCTCTCGGGGATATTTCCCACAGCTTGTCAAGTCACCTAGTCTTACAATCATTTCTCCCCACATTACTCCCTAAACCCAGAAGCTGAGCTGAGACACCATGTTGCCATCTCTTGAGAGAATAATTTCCAAGTAGCTTTATCTCTCAACTGTGTGTGTGTGTGTGTGCACATATGTGAATGCACATGTGTGTGTGTATATGATAGAGAGAGAGAAGAGAGGCAGAGACAGAAACAGAGACAGACAGACAGAGAGAGAGAGAGAGAGAGAGAGAGAGAGAGAGAGAGAGAGAGGAGACAGAGACAGCGAGACACAGACAGACACACAGAGAGAAAGACAGAGACAGAGAGATAGACAGAGAGACACACAGAGAGAGAATCAGAGAAACTACATATTACAAGAAATGAGTGTGGGTGGCTGGAAGTCATATTAGTTCAGGACAGAGAACAATGTCTCACAAGACCATGTCCACTTTACTATAAAGCAACACTGTCAGGAGTAACAATGGAATTTTGATGTCCTTGATTTCAACCAGTGTGCTTATCTTTGTAGCACTGTTTATAAATGCCTCTTTTGTTAGAATCTGAGAAAAATCTTGAAAAAAGTGTTCCCAGAAATGACACCTAAGTGTGCTACACATTGGATCAGATGATCAAAACGATCCTTCCTTGATGTACCAAAAACCATTTTCTCAAGAAACCTCTATCACCAGGAATCCTTCTGGCAAAAAATAAGTAATCACGAATAAAACCTGAAAGGGTTTTAAAGGTTTTGCAGATCTAATACCATATCCTCATACATAAAATAGAATTTTCAGTTTGAAAATAATTCTGCAATGAACTTTAAATGTTTTAAATAAGCTAACATTTTTATTGGAATTCACCTGGAAACGATGGAGAGACAGCTCCCATTTGACTAGCTGATGATCACACATGTTTGACAGCAATTTTAGTGGTGTTGATGGAATTCATTCATTCTCTCTCTCTCTCTCTCTCTCTCTCTCTCTCTCTCTCTCTCTCTCTCCCCCCCCCCTTTGGTTTTTCGAGACAGGGTTTCTCTGTGTAGCCCTGGCTGTCCTAGAATTCACTGTGTAGACCAGACTGGCCTCAAACTCAGAAATCCGCCTGCCTCTGCCTCCCAAGTGCTGGGATTAAAGGCATGCGCCACCACCGCCCAGCTGATAGGATTCTCTTAAGCTATCCAAATCTCTGAACATCAACATCTTAGGTTTATGTTGACAATAAAATAGCTTCAATTACTCTTGGGTTCAGTCCATGCAGAACTGATGCTAACCAAGGAGTTATAGATACATTCTAATGTCATAAATAACTTGCATATATTAGAAGAGGCTATATATGGGCCATGGCACTGAATCAGGAAATCATGAACAGACTCTCCAGCTATAGCTGACAATGAAAATATCACCAGTGTTAAAATGCACAACAATAACGCAGAGTGCCATGTTTTCCCTAGTGAACAAGAAACAAAGGAAGTCTATGGGCTGCAAGCCCATGGCAGCTCCATCTTAACCAGTGCCAGAAACCCTGAGTTTGATAAACTCATTATTTGCATCACTCACACCAAACTTCAAGTGATGAGTTCTGCAATAATTGGTCTCTACATTTTAGTTAGTGTCTTCACTGTGTAGCTAAATGAATGTTGGCTAGAATATATAGAAAAGTCTATATAACAATATTCAAGCACACCTTAGAAATGAGTTTTAGGATTGAGTTTCATTTTAACTTATATTTCATTTTTAACTTATAGCTCACACATGTTCTACAAATCATGTATTCAACACAGTGCCAACTCCAAAGGACCTTCCAGATAATTGTGAGTTATATTTATTAGTCATGTTAATAATATAATAATGCCTAAATTCCTATTCCTTGTCTTAATAGTTTATTGATATCATAGGTTAAAATAGCCAACCTATGGATGGAATCATAGAGCTACCTCTTTAAGCCTACTGGGAACATTCCAATTATATCAATCAAATGCATTCAGTAGGTCAAGGAGCCCATGAGATTGGCTATTGTATCACAGGAAGTCACAAGCATATCTCTGCCATTGTACCTGATTAATCAAAATAATACATGTAACACAAAATCAAGTTTAGACTTTACACTGATACCCCCAACAGGCCTTCACCTTTGTCAAGGGTTAAGTTTAGGCACGATTGCTGTTTCCTTCCATGTGGGGAATGAGCAATATCATGATGCTTCTGGATCCTCTCTATAACCCATTCTCTTTTCCTGTGACAGTACATGCGAGCCACCTCTTCAAGGTCAGCCCTGTTGGGTGTGTATTTGCCTAACTCTCCTTATATTTCAATTGAATTTGAACAAGAAATTTGAAAGGATTTGCCTTAGAATAGCCTAACATTTGGTACATTTTGGGAGAACTTTGATAAATAAGACAAATGTCCAGACTAGGTTAGTAAAATAAACACTTTAAAGACTTTGCGGGGTTTAGGACTTTTTAAATTTTTACATGTATGGGACCTATTTTTTTTAACCTCAGTTAACTGTAAAGGCTTTATGTTGGTTCATTGTGTATGTGTGTCTGTGTGTGTGTGTGTGTGTGTGTGTGTGTGTGTGTGTGTGTGTAAAATTCTGTATAATTCTGTAGCTTGGGAAATGCCTTAAGCTTTAAATTCTCTGATATTTTCATCCTGATGAATGATTACAGCTACCCCTATGGCTATTTATACATAGTTATTTTTAAATATGTGGAGGCTTTCTGTTTGGTTATTTTATGACCTGTGACAGCCTAAAGCAAAATTTCATGGCCCAAAGCAAAAACATAAGTCTCAGGAAAACTGAAGGACCATTTGGCTCGAACAATATGGTAGCTGAGGGACTCTGAAAATCACGGACTCAGCCAAGGCACGCATGAAAATAACAGTTTCCAACTATGTAAAGGATAAACTTGGGCTTTAGAAGTCAATTTCGTGCAAAGGCTTAGCCACCAATATATTAAGTGATGCCTATAGCACACTGCAAGAATTTCAGTCTATGCTGGTCGGCCTTAGGGCCACACATGGTCAAGCTGAGACTAGTGGAGGCTGGTTTTTCTCTGGAATCCAAGCTCTTAATCATCTGTTCTAGCCTTCAGCAGCCACTGTCAGAAATGACCACAAAATCAGTAGGTTTTTTCCTCTATAGTTGCTAAGACTAAATGTCCAAAATGCCACTGATTGGTCTGAAATCAAGGTTTGGGCACAGTTGCATGCTTGCTGCTGCCTCTGAGGAAAAATCCATTTTCTAGCTTTGTCCAGCTTCTAGCAGCCACCTGTGTTCCTTGGCTTTTGGTCCCTCTGTCCATCCCCAAGTAATGGCATGACACTGTCACTCTCTCTCTCTCTCTCTCTTACTCCCTTCTGGCTTTCCTTTGGTCCCCCCATGATTATAGTGGGCTTACTGAATAATTTAGAAGATGCCCCCCATCTTAAAATATGTGATGGCATCTGCAAGGGCCTTTTTGCCTTGCAGGATTAAGACTTGGGGATGTTAGACATTGCTGTCTACCATGCCAGCACATGCCCAGCCTCTCCCCTAAGTGGACATTACATTTGGACACAGAGTCTTAGACACATACTCAGCCCCACAGTACGAGAATGTAATTTTTTAAAAAATAATTGCTTCAGAGTTTGTGGTTTGGCTTATTTTCTAAAATGGTAGGTGTGGCTCACCAGTTGGAAATACCAATCTTTAAAAACTTTAACTACTTATGTTCATAAGAAACTCGATGTAGAACAATGTTTTTATGTAGCCCCTCATGAACCACATTTGTCTCAGGAAAAGCAAGCTCAGGCTGTGGGGACTGAGTGGCAAGGTGTGGAAGGTCCGTGGACCAGCAACTTGCAGCTTATAAGAGCAGCAGAAGCCCATTTCAGACTTTAATTCCTTCGGGTCTTATCTTCTCTAGCTTTAAAACTGTAAAGGGATTAGAGCCTAGAGTCTAATTCATCTGCAATGATTTTACAAGAAAAAGAGCAATAGAAAACTTTGAGGCTTATCCATAGAACTGACATTTTATTAACAAAGTTTCATTCTGAGTTTTGGCTTAATTTTGCTGCAGAGTCTCTGAGAGGTTCTACTGGACAGTTGTAACAGGAAAAAACTTGAGAAGGGACCCTACAGAGAACATTTTGGGCCTTGGAGTTCATATAATTAATACATTGTTTTGACCCATTTCAAAGCCTCTGGGCAAAAGGAAGGCTTCATTCCTGAAGACAAAGACCTGCCCAAACCAGCCCTGCTGGGGAGTTGATCCAAGTAGCCTCAGAAAGGAAGCAGCTGCAGCAAGCAATCATTGAGAAGGTTCTGTGTTGTGGGGCTCTGAGAGCATCTTCTCCCTACAGCCTATCCAGTGGTCACCCAGAACTGTGGTCGACAGAAAGTAAGCCCACTTTAAAATACTATGCTTGGTAGTTTAGAAGGTGATATTCTGAACTTCATCAGATGCATTCTCTGTGTTTTGCTTGAACCCTAATTTGAGTGGAAAATAGAGGTGTTAATCATGTAGCTTTCTTAACACTCCAGTGACTAGAGAGAATTGTAGAAAGGGGCATTTTCTATGCTGTATGCTGTTATCTGAGGCATCCAAGTGACATTTTTGTCCAATCACTCCTTCATGCCACCTGCCTGTCATAAGGTATTTTAAGTTTACAATCTTGAGCTTTAAGAGGGAGACTTTGATTTTTTCCCCTAACATAAAGTCCTTTGGCAATCTGGAAAGTTTCAGAAAATTGCTTTTCAAAACAACAGAATCCTTAAGATTGCAAAGTGAACCAACTAAATTGAAATACAGTTTCATAAAAGTTAGAAAGGAAGTATTTGAGATGTATATGAAAATTCATTGGTCCGTTAATTAGATCTAGGGTTTGTGCCATATGCCATAATTTAAGTATGCCAATGAGCACAAACAACATTTGACCTCCAGTTTCTGTGCTAGGATGTGGAGATTCCTGTGATGTTTGTTTGTGAACAAAGTCAAAGATAACACTACAGCTATAATGTGCTGCCCATATTTGTACAAGAAGAAAATGTCAAATGTCTGTTAAAGGCTTAGGAATGTAAATACGTGGTTTTATATCCAAGCTCATGAGGGGTCTCCATAAAAATGGAGCCCCTAGTTAAGAACCCTGGACTTAGAGAGACTACCTACTATCTGCCATGAAAAATCCAATTTGACTTTCCTTCACACCATGTACTGATCAGAGCTTGATTCTAGTTCTTCCTATCTGGCAAACTCAACTTACATTATCCCTCACTGCTAACCCACATTTATCCATGGCAATGCACACTCCTGACACTAGAACACAAAGTACTTTGGTTTTCACAAAAGTAATGGGTGTGATCCACCCCATCCCACTCTTGAGCACCACCCACTGGAAGCACTTACTTGGAAAACTTCCAACCATTTACTTTCATGAGAAACTCGGTATTGAACAATGTATTTTCTGGAGCTCTATATGAACCATCCTGGCCCGTCATCCTCTTAAGTGGGGCCATGAAAATGCATTTATCCACTAAGCTTTAAACTGCACATGGTCTTGTCAGTCTTTCTTGGCTTATATGTAGCCTGAAAATGTGATGGCACATCACCAGGTTGAGCAGATGTGGAGACCTAATGAGCTTTCAAAGAATGAGCATCTTTAGTGAAAGAAAACATGCCATTTATCTCAGTTTGGGCCCCATAGAAAGACCTCAACAAACATCTGTGCAATGAATAACCCACGCGTTATTCAAATGATAATTTCAGTTTTAGTGAAGGAAGCACGTATTGTAGAGTATAAAAGCTACAACAGCCCATTCTTGGTGAATTTGGCTTTGCATCTCAGAATATCTGTTTCCTTTCTATTAGAAAATATAAAGACTTCTCCTTCAAAATGCTACCCAAGTAAATATAAAATAAACCGTCATTCCATGCCTCTTTACTTACAGAACGTGAAGTAGAAATGTGCATCCGTACATCCCATAGACAGAAGTCTGGGATCTGTTCCACAGCGGGTCTTCATAGCCTCCTCCTGTTCCGGTCTTCTTCTGTGTGAAGAGCAGATTTTCTCAGTAACTAATGTTAACCTCTGTTCCTTTCATGTTACTCAGTAGCTCAGAATTTATTTTTTCCTGAAATAGATGAATTGTTTTTCAAACATAAAAATAAAATCCACGGTATTTTGAAGATGTCTCAGATGCTCGCCAGTGAAGACTGGCATGGCATCCATGGGTTAAGTTTTTGAAAGGTAATAAAATGTAATTGCAATTTGGCAATACAATTTAAAAAACAAAACACACACACACACACACACACACACACACACACAAACCCTTGAGATTGAAATCCATGAGTGAACTGTTAATTTAAATGTTCAATATAAATGTATGAACTATTAAGAGTGTATTGCATGTCTAATGAAGTAGTATTTAATAGTATTATTTAATGAAATTTTCTGTCCCTGCCCTGAGAACTTATCCTGTTTGCATTTTATTGAGATGAATATAAAATGTATTTCTTACTATGGATACTAGTCAAAAATATTCTATAAATCAATTGTGGCCATTATATCAGATTTCTACATTGAAAAAAACAAACAGCAGCTATGGTTTTGTAGAGAACACAATACAGGACCTTAAGCAGGCTTGTAATACCCTTACTGGTTCTGGTCTAACGCTCTCTTACGTAGAAAGCTCTTATTTATGTTTGAAATTTTGGTCTTTATTTTAATGAAGTAAATGTGGAGAGCAGACAATTTAATCAGTAAATCAAGAGTCCTTATTAGGGCCAGCAAGATTGCTCAGAAGGGAAAGTTACTTGCAACATGAGCCTGAGAACCTAAGTTTAATTCCTGGAACTCACATGGTAGAAAGTGAGAACCTGCTCCCAAAAGCGATCCACTGATTTCCCTATGGCATACATTTCAGCCCCCAATACACACAAGGTGACAATAATAAGTAAATTTTAATTATTTTAAAATGAAGAGTCATAAATAAAAATTAAAGCATTAGCAACTATGGCATGTAGAACCCTTATCACCGAAGACAAGCTGTTTTATTGTTTGTGTTTCATGACATATTTGTAGTAACTAGACTTTGATATGGGCATTCTAGCCCTGTACAGAATATATGTAAAAAATGAACTGGTAATTTCTATATCACAGAGATACTATAGCAATTAAATGGTATGATGTGTAATCTACCACCCTAATGTTTGGACCACTTAAAAAGCTACATACTGAAACCAGACTTCCATGTCCTAAGTTTCACTTTGATGAGTACTTAATTGGATGTTCAGTAACAAAGGAACACGAGCATATTTTAAATATCAAACTCTTCTTCATTCATCAAATGTAATCAGACAAGCTAAAATATGCTACTACAAAACATACTCTTCCAACGTTGCATTTAATGTCTCAGTCAGAGTTTCTGTTGCTGTGATAAAAACTATGACCAAAGGAAGAGTTTATTTCAGTTTATAGGTCCCTGTCAGATCCATCATGAAGGGAAGTCAGGGCAGGAACTCAAGACAGAACCTGGAGGCAGAAACTAAAGAGAAGCCATGGAAGGGCACTGATGACTAGCTTGCTCTCTTGCTTATTCAGCCCACTTTTTATAGCTTCCAGGACCATTAGCCCAGGAGTGGCACCACCCACAGTGAGCTGGGCCCACATGCATCAATTAGCAACCAAAAAAAATGTACTGTAAGCCAATCTGATGGGCATGCTTTCTAAGTTGATATTCCTTCTCCCAAAATGATCTTAGCTTGTGTCAAGTTGACACAACAGTCTTCACTATAGTTTATTTGTGTCTTGCTCATTTATATTACATGCAGATATGAATTTTTTATTCTGTCTGTCTGTCTGTTTGGGACAAGATCACATTATATAGTATTATCTGCCTGGAACTTGCTATGAAGACCAAGATACCTTAAAACATGTGATGATGCTCCTACATTTGCCTTCTTAATGCTAGGATTACACGTATGTGACACCATGATCATTAGAGCAAGACACATCTGAAATGTGAAGTGTTGGGCTTGAGGTTATATATGAATATTAAAAGAATAGTTTAAACCTAATGCAACTGGGCTGATTAGAGACCAAGACACAAATCACTGCAACAGGCCTTATAATGTGTTTGTCAGTGATGGACCTGTGTTCAGTGGTGTGTACCACACAGGCTGATGATGAGCAGTAAACTCTATCATGGGTATTCTTTGATATCCACATGATGATTTAATTGCCTTGCAATTTATTTCTCAGAATGTATTTGAGACATTAAATGAACATTACAGTCATACTATACCTCAAGTCTTTATTCAGAAATACTTTTTAAAGTATTTATAAATTCAAACTGAATTTTCAATGTTTCTAAAAGAACATAGTTATAATATATATATATATATATATATATATATATATATATATATTCCAATATTAAGAATTTCTACATGGGATTTTACAACATTATTACCATCCCATCTGTGTAATTGCCTGTGTAAAGTAACAACCAATCACTAACCAATGATTTGCTTTCTTCTTAAAGTTTATTCATCTCTTGACTTAAAATTTCATATTGTAGCCTGCTTTTTATATCTGATGACTGGTTGTGGATGACATATTTCATGCACTTAATCAACCTCTCTTTTAACAATCCTCATATAGTTTATCCCGTTAATAAACATTTGTATAAAACACCTGTCTGGTTGCTATAATGACAAGTGAAAGTGGTTTAAAGCTTTGAGTGTGCTGAAAAGACACATGTGGATGAAAGATGAGCAACAGAGAAAGAGAGACTTAGCGTTCCCATGTAGTCTGATAGGAGCATGCGAGGACATTGTGCCCAGCAGCACTCTAAGCCATTGTGTCCAGCACCACACTAGGTCATTGTGTCCAGCACCACACTAGGCCATTGTGTCCAATACCTTGCTAGGCCACTGTGCTCAGCACCACTTTAGGCTACTATGTCCAACACCATGCTAGGCCACTATGTTTAGCACCATGCTATGTTACTGTGTCAACAAGAAGTTGGAGATAGAGGTAAGAATACAAAGTTGAGTCTGATATTCAATTTTAGCTTCTGTCTTAGGTTTTATGGCTGGGAAGAGACACCATGACCAAATCAATTTTTATAAAGAAAAAGATTTAATCAGGGCTGGCTTTGAGTTTCAGAGATTTAGACCATTATCATCATGGTGGGAAACATGGCAGCATCCAGGCAGACATGGTGTTGGAGAAGGATATGACAGTTCTACATCTTGATCTGCAGGCTGTAGGAAACTGTATGCCACACTAGGCGTAGCTTGAGCAGACTTCAAGTTCTGTCCTCACAGTGACACACTTCCTCCAACAATGTCATACATATCTACTCCAACAATGCCACATTTCCTAATAACCACTCCACTCAGGCCTTCCCATGGATCAAGCACTCAGAGACATGAGTCTATCAGGGCCGTACCTATTCAAATCTCCACAGCTTTCAAGTCATTAATGCTATCTATAAATTCTGGAAGCTAGGTTCTGCCTATAGAATGCATATGAGTGTTAGTCATCAGAATCTAAGGACAACCACATTCAGTCAGTCACCTGTGTTCAGATCATTCTGTCTCATGTCACTTGCCATCTGAGAACAGAGGAGGAATCAGTGCCTAGAAAATTCTCACAGCAAGTGATTATCTTACCCTCTCTTTGAGCTCAGAGACTACATCTTGCACCACTCCCTGACAAGCAGCAGGCTGTGGAAATGGAGTGGTGTTTTTCCAGAGATAAACAAGCCTGATGGAGATTCCATGCCGGAAAGCTGCCAGGTTACACTCTGCCAGCTCCCATCCCCAAAGAACTTACAGAAAGGTTGTCTGGCTTTTCCTCACTTCACCCCAAGGCATCACATTACTCAAGAAGCAATAAATGTAGCTCTTCCTTGTTTTTGTGTATTCCCTAAGCTCCTTCATGGGGAGCTGTGAAATAGAGGTCAACTCCTGACACAGTCTCAGGTCCCAGGCAGCTGAGCCCTGTCGGGTCATATACTAAGTCTCAGTCAGGAGTACTGAATCCCAGTGTGCTAGACTCTGGGAAGAAATGAAGAAGACTGACAAGCTCCCATCCCTTCTCATATTACTTGAGAATAGAAGTAACTATAGCCAAGAACCATGAAGCCTCTGTCAAAAATCAATGATGATATACTTGGGCCTACTGTTGCTGAAAGATGAGACTACAGCAAGTTGTAACAAATTCATTCTTCCAGAACGAAGTATGTACACAAAGCACACACTTTACATAGCCAGGGTGTTAAAGGGAGACCCAATGCTTAACACAAAACAACAACAACCACAGCTTAGGTCTAATCATCTAAATAAACCAGGTGTCTGATAAGAAAACTAAAACTCTAAGTACCTTCAAATCACACCATAAATGGAGACAATAAACATAAGTATAATTATGTTAAATCTTTTAAAAGTTACCTGTTGCCCATAAGCCTCATAATATATGAATTGTTCAGCTTTGCTTGAAAACTGACCTAAAGATGAACAAAATTCCCAGTCAGTACATTTGTGTAGCCATTTGGGCAGACTTGATCTGGTGTTCACACAACAGTTGATGGAAAAGTGAATGGTGTGGCTGGTGGGAACTGGCGTGAGTCTGCATGTGGCTGCATGTGCCAATCTCTTATTTTTGCAGGATGAATAAACTGTAAGTGAAGTTATCTTTTCCAACTCTATGCTAGCCGTAAACAATTAAGATGCAAGTTTTAACATGCTGTCTGCATTTAGCCCCTAAGGAAATTTTGACTTGTTTAGTTTTGCTTGTTTTTATATCTTCCTTAGAATCTTACCAAGAAATGGTACAATTTGCATGCATGGTAATTACTTAAATAAGAGGACTAAGTACAAGAACATATTTCCAAATGCCATGCCCAATGCTCTAGGGCTTGACATCCTAGCTTTTGAAAGGTTACAGCGCCCTGAACAATTGTATATGGAACAAACATTAGAGTCACAATGCATGTCTCAGTGAGAATGAGCTTAACGCCTCAGGCAATAATATTACCTATCATTCCATCAGGCTGTTGAGTATATTAGTCTGTAGTCTGTGATGATTATTTTTATACACTGAGTGTATATAGTTTTTATTCTCTCTCTGTCTCTCTCTGTCTCTCTCTGTCTCTCTCAGTCTCTCTTTCTCTCTCTCTCTCTCTCTGTGTGTGTGTGTGTGTGTGTGTGTGTGTGTGTGTGTGTGTTGGGAGTAGTATTTCTGGATCAGATTAGCATCTGATAATGGATAGGTATACTCCTGTCCATTAAGGGAAATTATGAAATAAAAGGGTTGAGGAAGAGAGAAGTTACTCGCTATCTCTTAGTGTTGGAACTGGTTAAGCATCTTCATCTGCTCCCTGACTGAGACACCATTGGACATTTGGTTCTTAGGTTTCTCTGGGAGTGAAAGCACACACCAGGTTTTCCTGGGCACCCAGCATGGAGAGAGCAGATCATGAGAATTCTTAGCTTTCGTAGTCAACTGAGCCAATTCCATCTAGCAAAGTTATCATGAGGAATTGTGGGTATACATCCTCTGTTCTGTTTCTCTGGAGAACTCTGATACAGAACATGACCATAGGAAGTGGGATGCCCTCTAACAAATATCTGAAAAGTGTGTGCAAAGACATGGAACAGATACCTGAGTAAATGCTACATGAGCTTTTACACATGTACTAGAGAAGGGGTCATTGAATGAATCATAGTGAGGGCTCAGAAGAAAAGAGGAAGGCTGTAGAGAATACATAAATAAAATGTAGAGGTTACAGGTAGGATATAGACATTAAGCACAATTCTAATGAGGTCTCTGATGGAAACAAGAAACATGCTGTTGGGAAGCAGAGAAAAAGTGACCTTGTTATTAAGTGGCAAAGAATATGACTGAATTATGTTTGTACCCTCATATTTTCTGGAAAATAATTTGAGAGTGATTAACTAGACACTTAGCTGGGTTTCCAGTGTAAAGTGTTGAGGGGCCTGATTCTTCCTGGATGCTTGTAAGACATGAAGTGTTCATTTAGCCAAACAGAACCAGAACGGCACAAACTTGAGCTGTTCTCAGCATGTACATACTGTAAGCAGTGAGAAAGGGTGTTTGGAACAGAATACAACACCCAGGAAAGCTGATTCACCTCTTGATAAGACAATTGTTCCAGACATAAGCTATCAACATAATCACCCATCTCAGCAGAGGCCAGGAATAAACATGGGAATTTTACCAATAGAAACTTTGCCACACTGAACTACAGCAAACAGCACCAAATGAATGAAGTCTGAAAACATTCTATTCCACATGTTAAAAACAAAAGTGAGTAGTAATGGGGGTGGCAATTCAGAGGCATTGGGTCTGCTGTTCCTGTTCTTGCCACAGGCTAAGAGAGCAGGGCTGCTCTCTCCACACACTGTCAAAGGTACCCAAGCATAGTGTGGTACATTCCATATTGGCTCCTGCTAAAGTTAGGCATGTAAGTCCGTGCAACAAAAAGGAAACAAGGAAACACAAATCTTTGAGGAGTACTAAATGTCTCTCGCATAGCTACTCTATGAAAGAAAACAAGATTAAGTTTGGGAAATGTGGGTATATGAAATGTGGATATATTAAGAAAACAACAGACACCATAGGATCCTGGGATGCTCCAGCCCTGGTCTCTAGTATTCTCTCCTTTCTTTCAGTAATTATCTGTCCATTTCCTCCCTAAGTCATTCGTTCACACAATAGACATGTACTAAGTTCCTGCCTGACACGGACTGTGCTAGTTGTCAGCATAAAAGATATGATTAAAACTCAGCTCAGTCATGAAGAAGCCTAGCATGCAATAAACAAATGGGTATAAATATTACTATAGCAAAAATTCACTGGGAAACTAGATAGTAAAGAAATGTGTATTTCCAAGTAATTTTAGTAATTCTTTGAGAATGTCATACAAAGTCTATGTCCCATAATACCTGTATTAAGAAGACTAACTACAAGTACCTATTTACACTTCACTAGGGCACTAGCTCTAGTGACCTTGGTATTTGAATCCAGATGGGACTAACTTTTAAGTCTTGGGTGTATCTATATCAAGAATGTGGTGAGTCAACATAATAACCAATACTAATACACGTGTTTTATTTCATATGCACAATGAAGAAGAAACCCATTAGGATTCTTGGGGAATTCATGAGTTAAGTATGACAATGGCTATAGTTTTTCTTCCTCATATGAAGTAATGTTTTCCTAAGGATATTTAGCAATATTTGGCCATCAATCACCTGGTATCATACCAAAAAAGCACCTGTATTGCCACTAATCCCTCATGGTGTTATAATCATGTTAGCAAGGCACTAAAACAGCATACAGCATGAGAGAGGAGGAAAATAAAGAAATCGCGCCTTACACGGCTATTTAGCAGGACTGTTGTGGGTCCAGCCTTGCTTGTATTTCAACTGAAACCACAATTACAAAACAAAAATCTATTCTTTTAGACTAGAATCAATTGTAACTTGAATATATATTACTCTGAGGACAAGGGACATTCCAGAGAAGAAGGAGATCATTCAATGAGGCAATAAGAATTCTTTTCCAGGAAGATATTAAGGCAGTGTATGAGAACCTGGAGTTCTCTCACACCCAAAGTAGCATTTCATTTTAGTTAAACATTATCTCATGTGCCCACAAGCATTCCAGGATTCAAGAAGGAAGACGGACACATGTCGGTGTTGCTATCTGTGATGGGCACAGGAACCACAGCCCAGGGAGTCCAGGATTCAAGAAGGAAGATGGACACATGTTGGTCTTGCTACCTGTGATGGGCACAGGAACCACAGCCCAGGGAG